>NW_008824673.1:505142-522128 GCF_000699105.1 Pygoscelis adeliae | reverse complement strand
GATGCCCGCCGGGCTCCCAGGGCCAGCACAAGGCTGCAATTCAGTCCGCGGGGCTCTGCCGAGGTCACGGCGCCGGCCAGCAGACCTCAGTACGAGCCCCGGGGGGGAACCGGAGCCGTCTCACCCCTGGGCTGCCCCTTCCCAAGCTCCAGTAGGAAGCTTTGTTCCAGCCCTTTCTCAATGGCCAACCTCGCCTTCCCCTTTGATGTCATTAGACATGGAGTTGCACAACCAGTTGATGGAAAAGCTGGCGTCCCACAAGAATAGCCCCAAACAGCCAGAGCGTTGCGTAATGACAACATTTGGCTGTTTCCTTTTTTTTTTTTTAATTTTATTTATTTTTTATTAAAGCCCGAGAACGCTGTAGCCTCAGCTGAAGGCACAGGTACCTTCCCAGGCTGAGAGGAAACCTTCCCCGCGATTCCCCACAGCTGGGCCAAGACTCTGCCACTGCAAACATCTCTCCGTGGTTGGGAAGTCGCGGCCGCAGGGAAGAGCTCTGCTGCCACGCCGCTGCCCCTCGAGGGCTCTGCTTTCGGGGCAGACCCACAGGGGAGGAGCCCATGGAGGAGCCCAATTTATTGCTCTGCCTGAGCTGCCCGCAGGGAGAGGGCTCAGAGAACGACAGAGCCGCTTCTTAACGAGTTTCAATCCAGTTGAAGGATCTTTAAAGTTTGTTCAACAGTGACAGAGTCCCTTTGAACTTAGTATCCACAGAGGGTGCCATTAAAAACAAAAGCACGTTTACCAGAACACGGTATCTGAGATGGAAAACACTGCAAATACTGCAGGAAGTTAAAAAAAAAAAAATCCACCCAGAATGACTTAAATCCCACCCATTTTTGGCCAGGAGCATTTTGCAGGGCTGAGCAGGGCTGGTTTCCCTCTCAGCTGGGAAGGTTTCTCATTTAGAAAGGGGAACCCAACGGGTAAGGAAGCGCCTGCCCGCCGGTTCCTGCATGCCCCTGCCCAACTGTTTAGCAATCCCTGCGGGATGCTACTCCGTGAACACCCCTAACAACTGACTGCCTGGGAGTCTAAATACTTAAAAACAAGCTAAGAAGAGCGATAATTGAAAGGGGGTTTAGTACAAGGACCAAAGGACTACTGCGGCACAGCCACCGCTTGCAGAAATACGCAGCCACGGCTCCACGGTTGGACTTGATGATCTTAAAGGTCTTTTCCAACTTTAAAAGGATTCTATGATTCTGCTGACACGACCGCTCCGGCTGTATTTGCAGAATACTGTCACATGAAATAGATTCACGTGGTACCTCGTTTAACTGTAGCTACTGTTTAGGAAAGCAAAGCCGCGGTCACTGTGGTTGTGTGTGTCCTTTGCAGGAAGGGTTTATCTCCCTTGGTGGGTTGCAACAGGCGTGACTGATCACAGGCTCAAAAGAGCACAGGCAAACAGAGAAACAACAGAAAAATCCCACGTCTGGTGCCGGGAATGATGAGAAATTTTCTGTGAAGTCTTTGCTGCTCCCCTCACCCTCCATGACACATCTCATTCCACATTCGAGGGGAACAAGCAGCAAGGAGGTCTTTCATGGGGAGGGATTCTCTCTTTTCCCATACAAAAATCCAGCCGAACATGGCAAGCCCCTCCTGGTTGCTGATCTGAGTTACAAGCTGTCGTGCTGGACAGCAGATGCTGCTAACAGCAGCTTCACCCATTGGAGTGAAAATTACTGTACTGTGTTTTCTTTATACAATGGAATTCAGTTTTACCCCCTTACGCATTATCTCCCTAACAGCCAGGAAAAAATAACTGAACCTGTTACAGCCATGTCACCAAGCTCTGGTAGAGGGGAACTATCGGAGTCAATGAATCAGGGATAAAAGAAATCAGGTTTTTGAAAGGTAAACTTTGAGATGTGAGCTGTGGCTGACCAAATTCAACATTTTTGTCATTCTGTGCTGGTGCCTGGTTCAGTTTCTTCCTATACCTCTATTGCCATGGAGACGCTGGCGAGATCACCACGAGACATATGGTATCAATGCCAGAGCCAGCAGGTTAGTACAAGAGAAAGATCTTTAGCAGCAAGTGAAGAATCATGAAAATTCATCAAGAGCAAGCGAGCGAGTTAAGGATTTAATTAAGATCAGTTAATTGATAAAAAAATATTTCTCAGTGTGACATCTCCCCTTTAAAACCAGTGTGAAAGGTTCACCAGGAGGATATTGTGTAGTGATGGGTCTTCCATCACTGATGGAAGTCATTTAAAGATGTGTCCAAACCAAGCAACTCCCACGCCTTTGGGAGATTTGGACCCATTTCTGAGCTCTCTGTGGCTCGGACTCGAGTGCTAATTTACATTGGATTGAGGCGGCCGAGAGTTAAAATCCCTTTCCTTTGCATCACAGGTCATTCCACCGGTACGTATTAGCACTGGGAGCCCCTACGTTGAACCCAGGCCCTGCAGGAAACCGGCCCTGAGACGTTACATTTTGTCTGTAATGACAGACAAAAAACTGCAGACCAAGTGGAAGGTGACAGACTGAGGTTCTCTCGCGATGAAGCAGGGCCAGCATAAGCAGCGATTTCCCATCGCTACCCTGCCAAAACATCTCAGCCTTCAGCTGGAAGAGGATTCCAAAAATTGAATTCAGGTTTTATGGTTCGCGACCTTATTTATGCAAAAGCCTCTCCGCAGGCACTGGATCTGAGATGCTCCAGTTCATTGCACATAGGTCCCTGAACAGCCAGGCACTGGCCATAACTTTGGGTTCTTCTGCACTGTAGATGTACCCAAACCAGCTGCAACTCTCCACAGGTTACCTTAGCTCCGGGAGAGCGCAGCGCTAACACGTGTAAAGTGGCACCTGAGCTGGCTTGGGTATCTCTACACTGCGCTGCCACGGAATAAGCAACCTGACAGCAAAGGTTTTCAGCGTGATGATTGTCTCACCTATTCCTCCTGCACTGCCTCAAAGCAAAGACGTGTGGTTGGCGAAGCAATAGCCAAGAGCTGCGTGTAGACACTCGTTGACATAGCCACAGTCGTCGTCACACACACTTGAACAGAAGCTGCCACCTGCTATAACACACGCTTTTTTTTGCTAAAGAACTTCTTAAAAGGACAAAGCATGAGCTAGTACCATTGGTGTCCTTAATGCCTCTTCATCCAAAATAACTCTATGCTAACAGGAGAATCCAGCCGGCTTCCAAACAAGCTTAGTTTACAAAAATATTGAGGAGAAAAAGTAGTTCAACAGCCTATTTGCACAAAGCACAAGCACAAAGAAGATCCGTGACAGAGGCCGAAGCAGCTCACTTGTGGGGAAAAAGATGCTTTTGATTTCCAACTGACTATCACATTGAGTGCGGAGGCATTATGAGCAAATTGTTCAAGAACTGCAGTTTTGCTGAAAAGGTGATGCTTTTGACCAAATAAAGCAACATGTTCCTAAGAGGAGTTTTGATTACTTGGGAACTAGAGGAATTTTGGGTGGGCTCAGGGGACGGGACTGCACCACCCACACAGCAGAACAAGATTTCACATGTGGATCGTGGTTCATGCTCAAAGACCACTCCCTGAACGGGAGGACGTTGGTGGGGGCATCTCGCCAAGCCAAACCTGGTGCTGCGGTTTTGCACGAAGGAGGAACGGCCCCCAGTCCCTCCTTAGAGCAAAACAGACCATCTACAGCAGACTGAGATTGAAGCCAGGCTCCAGCCATCCGGGGACATCTGCCCCTTTCTACACCCCCAGATCCAGTTGGTCCCATCTCCACTGCACGTTCTAGAAGAGACACAGCATAACGAAGGGCACGGTGACAGGCAATGCGCAGACCGACCCCAGGGAACGAGCCAAGGGAATCCCACCCTTATTTTCTCTTTGCAAATGGTTTAGGAGCGAACATGAATCGCACCAAGGGCAATCAACAGGGCCATTTAGAGAGCATGATGTTGCTCATCCCATGCTGGATGATAGCCTATCTACAGAAAAACATGGAGTGAGCAAGCCAAGGACTTGGCCTTCTGCTGATTGCAATTCCCTGGGTTTATCAGGAGGAACTCCCCCCCCAAGGCCTGCACCTGCCCCAGTGCTAATTCACAGGGCCACGGGATGGGCATTCTGGTGAAGAGCATCCCGGAGGACTGGCTCAATAGCAGGGAGATGGCTTGGATCTGAGAGTTAAAAGCCAGGCAGTGGCAAGGGACCCTGAGTGCTCTTGTCAGGAACACAATTAAAGTCAGACGAGGCCTCCCCACATCATTTCTCTGACACTAATTCTGCTCTGCCTTGTCTCACCTAAGCCACTGCCCGTGGACAGAGTCCAAAGCGTCCAGCAGCATGTATTTTGGTATGAGTTTGTGTGTGTGTGAGCGTGTGAGCCAACATCAGCCAACGTTCGTTTCCCAACCACCCGCCCTTGACCAGGTAAGGCCAGGGGGGCCAGGCTCAGGACCACCCTGCGGCTCTGCGACAGTCCCAGCCCCAGACACAGGCACGTTTGTACAGCTGGCAACACTCAAACCGGGTTTGTGAGCAGATCTGCCGCCGTCTCGGGGATCCCAGACCCAAACCAAGTAAGTCTACACAGAACTGAAGTACAGCCCTCAGTATCACACACACACAGAGGCGGATCGGACTTGCTGCTGCCAGACAGGCAGGACCCCTTTGAAGCTGCCGGCAGGAATTCCTCCTCCTGGCCCACGTTCGTACCAAGAACTTCTCATCGCAGGGCTGCTCATCTGCCAGGCTAAAGGGTGGCGACGGAGGGGCTGGAGGAGGCAAGGCAGAGCCGGGGGCATGGTGTCAGACACGAAGCAGCTCTGACGGGGTGCTCCAGTGCCTAGGTTTCGTTTACGAGGGATCAGAAGCGTTTTCTCCTTGTGTCGTCTTAAAATAATATTGTGCGTTTCCTCGAGCTGAATGTCTCTGCTTTTCCTGCTTATGATTCTTGCGGAACCACTTCCATCAGTTTCTGGCACAGGACTGTTGCAGAGACTACGGGGAAGAAAGCAAAGTACAGGTTACAGATCACACGCAGGGGCCCAACATATATCTTGGTCTCGGTTCATGATATTCTGCCTCAAAAGGGCTGACCCATTTGCCTCCCCACCGTGGTTCTGAGCAAGGTTAGTCCAAATACGATTTAAGACTTGAAAGCAAATGAGCCGCGGGCTGCTCTCTGCTCATGCCCAGAACTTAAACGTGTAACACTGGGAGCTTTGCTCCGGCAGCGAGGATGCTGTACTGCCCCGAGAGAGGCTCCGGTACTTCTTGACACCAGTTTTTAATTACATGGTGATACGGTAACTACGTTTGGATGCCAGAAGTGCAAGCAGCCAAAACCGAGTCAGGCACAATAGCATAGAAAATATGAGCTGACGCTTTTACTTCCAATTTTGAAAACCCCGGCTGTACGTGCACACAGCTTCTTTAAAGGCTCGAGTACCCAGGACAAAACCAACTCAGCATACTGAAGACAAGGCAGAGCCCACTGCCTTGCACAGAGCAGGTGAAGAGCAAAGGAAGCACTTCAGATGCAAGCTGGCACAGGAAAGGTGCTAAACCGAAGGAACTCTATTTTTCCACCCATTAGTTTTGGTGGCTGGTATGCGAACACACCTGTGCTTTCTGCCGCTTCACTGTGTGTTTGGAGATCACAAGATAGCTTGCCAGGTAAAGCTAACACTAATTCTAACTACTAAACACTAAGTCAAACTCAGATCAGTTGGAGGTGATCAAATTATCTGCAATACATGAATATCCACACGTGTTTAAAGTTCATATGTTTCTAACTGGACATTTGCAGGATGATAATTCTGTGTTCCCAGAATATTTTCTATATTCTCCTTACAAGCGTTTGGTGGTGGAAAACAATTAATATGGTAATTTGCCACCCAGGCACTGCAAAAATGGGTTTTCCAGGAACTGAGCCTAATACTCAGAATAAAAAAGTGAGAGAGAGAGAGAGAGATGGGGAGGGGGGGAGAATAACAAGTGCTGAGCGCTGTTAAAAGCCTTTTTCTTCTTCATAAAAAGCATCCAGCTAAGGCTGGGCATTTCTACTTGTCTGCTTTTCTAGGTCAGCCTGTTGTATGAGAGCTGGGAGGCAGATGGTAGAGTTCAGTTACTTGGACAACGCGGATTGACTTTCTTGATTCAGTTGTTCAGACAGAGGTTACGTGTGCCCAGCACAGCCTCTCCATCCCTTCAGAACACACCGTGGTGTAGTGTCAGCTGTTGGAAAACCTTAGACAAAGATACTTTAAAAATAAACCTCGTAAGAGAAAACATCCAGGGGATTTTCCCCTCCCTCTGCTCTGCTGCCACATTTTGATGCCAAGGAGAGCTTTGACTGGATCAGAAATGTTAGCACTGGCTAAGCAATGGATTGGGACTAATTACGAATTTTCAGCAGTCAAATTGAGGCCAACTGTGCTCAGACTGTTACACCGTTACTTCTTTTCCCTTCCTACACCACTAGAAAGGGATTCTCTGCTGACGAAAGGCTTGACCCTGTGCTTTTACAGGAAGCAGAAGAAAGGCAGCAACGTGCTCAGCGAATTACGCTCCACTGCGTAACAACCACCTGTTTGCTGAGATAAAAAAACCCCATGGTATTTGGCCCAAACTTTGCGATTATCGCAAGTCAGGGTGCGTTTTGGGTGCTTGATAGATAAGGTAATAATCAGGTAAATATTTGTTACCGTTAAAGAGGCATTGATCAGAGCCAAGACACTGGAAGCCTCCACTGCACGAAGGAGAGCCAGTGCTACTAGCTGTAGCACGCTCACCGGGAAGCTGCTGGTTTTGGAGCAAAAGCCAAGGCTGCACCCTTGCTCTTCACTGGTAATACTTACAGATGCCTTGGAGAACCCACTTGGGCTTGTTTTGCCACCAGACCCCGAAGAAGTAAACAGGGATCCCACTGAAGATGATTGCAAAGCCAATCGCACATTCCTTCGGTGTCATCCAGAAGGAAACAGCAATGAGAAACAAGCAGGCCAGGATGAAGAAAATGGGCAGGCAGATGTTCACCTAAACAAGGACCCAAAGAACAGGTTAGAAGTTGTATCGGGGGAAGAGGGTACACTTTCCAGTGAAGTTTATCTAGCTGTACAACCCGGAGAGGGAAGGAGTTCATGTTCCACCATGGACCCCTACGTGGACGGTCCTCCTGTCTGTCCCAGTGCTTTGAACAAGGGGACCATGACCTTGAACTGCCATGGGGAAGGTATCGATTTAGGCAGTGCTCTTCATCAATCCTGGAGAAAACAGACGTAGGCTAACACCTAACACGTACATTTAAAACCAGCAAAACAAAGCACAGCGATGTGGCTTGCCGACAGCCGTGAGCCTTTCCCAGCACCCTTTTTTTGACCCCAATTCCATACTTGTATGATTCCTCATAAAAAGCACCTGTACCAACAGCATCAAATTCAGCAGCAACCACAGCACAAGCCATAGCATCTTCACGGCAGTTTCTCAGGGGACTCAGCTACACTGCTCTGAGCAGGGCACCCGCTGAGAGCAGCCCAGCTTTTAGAAGAAAAACCAAAAACCCAAAGGAAACACCCTGCAAAGAGTTACATCGGGAAGGCACTGGTACAGGTCTGTGAGTTTGTTTCTCTCTGGCTGCCTGTTGCCTGGCAGAGACCTGAGTGTGCTGGGGGATGAGTGAGAAACATGCCTTTAAGGAAGGCAGACACGCTTGCGGCTGACATGATCTTGGCCTCCTCCCAGATGGGACACGGTACTGCCAAGCTGGCCAAGGACAAAGAGAACAAAGTTCTCATCTCTGCAGGCGTGGGTTTGTCTGCTTTATTAAAAAACTATTTTAAGTGAATTCCATGATGGTACAGAGTGTTTCACTGAGAGCCGCAGCCTAGGATTTGTCCTGGGGAATATATTAGTCACTGAGAGCTTCCCACTGGGCTACCACACCAGAACACCCCGCATCTCTGACACACAGAGCCTCCTTCACTCTGATGTCCCCACGGCCACGGCAGCTCTTCGTCCTCCTGCACCGATTCGCATTCGGCAGATTTCCGTGCAGCAAGGACACCTGCGTTAGCTACAACACAACGTTTCCCCTGCACGCTTGAAATCCCAGTCCCTCTTGCGTACAGGGCAAGCAGCCGTACTTGCTGAACCTTCCCTGGCGCTGAGAAGGGACTCAGGGAGGACCCACCACACAATTACCACACTGTTCTCACCCTGATGGGCCTTTCCAGCTCTGGCTTCTTGTAACGCAGCCACATCATGCCGATGATGGCCAGAGCCACGCACAGCCAGTTGAAGAAGCTGAAGAAGTTGATGACTGAGAAAATGTTGTTGGAGAAGGCATAGAGCAGGGTCATGACACACTGCATCCAGAAAAAAAAAGCCATTAGCAAACGGAGAAATAGGCAAAACCACATATGTTACAACACTAAATACAGGTGTTTTAGAAGAACTACCTGCCAGGAAAGAATCAGGTTGATTATTTTTTACTTATTTAAGCTATTTTCAATTGGTGCCTGGAGCAATTTCAAAACAGAAGTGGAATATGAGGATATGATGAGAAGGGTCTATCTTCTCCTGTAGGTGCATGTGGAAATGGCTGTGTCTGGAGATGGTGCCCAAGCAGCCCTGCTCCAACCACTCTGATGGGATCCTACCCCCGACCCGTCTCTCAATACCAGGTCGATGCTCATCACCATAGACCCAGGTGCTTACTGTAAAGATGAGGGATGGCACGGGAGTGAGAAGCCTGGGGTGAATCATAGACAGGATTGAAGGCAAGTGTCCTTCTCGGGATCCCACGAAGAACAGCCTGAGGTGGGGGAGACAGAACCGTTATCACCTCTGCAACCTTCAGCCCCGGGCTGGGGTTTGTCTTCAGCACAAAACAAATGGGGACAGCGCAAGCTCAGCCTAGACAGTGCTGAGGCAGCAAGACTGAAACGCCCAGGCTCCGCGCAGGCTTTCCACCCTAGTGGTGCCTTGCACAATGCCAGCTGTGCCCTTTTGCTAGTCACCGGTTCAGGAGTGGGGCCCTCCAGGATCAGGCCCCAGCACGGGGTGTTCTGCACATACACAGTGGAAAGTCCCTGTCTTAGAAGGAAGGTGGGAGACGGACAAAGAATGCAAGAAAAGATGTATTTATAGCCTCCTTTCCAGAGACAGCAATTAAGTGACTTTCCTAAGACAACCCAGGAGATGTGTGTCAGAGCTGGAACCATCTCAGTCCCCCTCCTTTCTCCCTTTCTGGAGTGATTCTCAGCCCTGAAGTTTCATAAGTTTCTGCTTTTCATTAAAGACACTTTCTCAGGCAACATCACTGAGCCCCAAGCCTGTGTTTGTTTATGTTCTAAGAACTTCAACAGGACTTTGCCTGAGGAACAGAAGATTGAGACCACTGAAAGGGTTTCCTTTAAACTGGATATAGTTTTAAAGTCTTACTTTTTTTTTTTTCTGCATTCCCCACATGGCCTCCAGACCCTTTAGACTTTGTGTCTACCCACAACCACTCTTTGGAGGACAAGTCCAAACGAAGAGGCATTAAGCATGACTTGTAAACAAAAAACACAAAATTGAGCAAGAAACCTACCGGGAAGAAGTGAAGAGAGATCCATTAACGGATCCAAAGCACGACAAGCCAACAAAGACGGGTATGATCCAGGACATGACGCCAAGGTGATAGTTCCCAAAATCCTAAATGGGGGGCAACAAGACAGACATTTCACACCCAGAATGTCCAAAAGAACTCACAGCTGCCGACAAAGACAATATTCATAGAAATCTGAACAAATGACATGGCTTAGTGCTGAAGCTGTTACGGAGTTTTCCATATTGCCACGTGCTGCTCCTCCTTCCTGAAAAAGCCTATTGTGGAACTGCAAAAAAATCAGCAGAACGCCCTTCCCTCGGAGTCAGGACACAGCATTTATCAGAATGGCTATCCAAAAGTTCAAACGGAAACTGCAAGGAGATTCAGACACGCAACTATTGCCAATTGCTGAGGAAGGACCCTGGGACACAGCCCCTTAGAAACGCAGTGACCCGGAGTTGTAGTTTTATATCACAAACTGACCCTGCACTGCTTCACTGCAGTTTTATGCCAACACTATTATATTGATTTCAAGCCTTGCAAAGGCACACAACTAGAGCAGTGCAACACAGGCTGGCATCTCCAATAACTCAGCGCTGTGCACGTGCAGGCTGGAGCGGGGCCGGGTACTGACCCAAATGACGGAGCGCTGTCACCCGAATGGCCCAGACTGGCTTATCCTGGACTGAGAGATTCCCCCTGAAGCACCGAACAATCCTGGTCACACTCAGTTTGCACGGTCATACCACGCTGCTCACTTCTGAAGCAACCAGGATTTCTGACCACAATGGCATCTGAATTAATAGAAGTATTATTTTTCTCTCTTAATTAAAACAAGGAAGATACAGAGAGAACGATCTAGTTCAGTATTGACTGAATGACCTTTTCCCATAAATATCATGCTCTGGTAACTGATGATAAGTCATGAGGCCAGCAGCAACCTTGCGTATTTACACATTAAGAGCAGCGTTAACTTTCTGCCCACTCTTACTATTGTCTGTGATTAATCCCACTTGGTATCACACTGTCCTTCCCTGCTCCCGTCACAGTTGCTCTTTATCTCCTGTCAAACATCAGCTTTTTTGTAAGCAGCCATGATCAGCATGGAACAAACTAGGAGATGCATGCAGAGATTGTAAGTCTCATTTAACCAGCCCTGGAAAACAGATGAGTCACATCAGAAATGCACCAGTCTTACCACAGCCACGGCTTCGGATGTCAGCATCTGGTCCGTCGACAGGGTCGTGAAGTAAGCCAAGTTTGTCAGCACGTAAACCAAAGTGACTACAGGTAGTGAGATGATGATAGCCAGCGGCAGGTTTCTAGGAAGAAAATATAAATTGCAATGGAGCGCTGCAGTTCAAAGAGAGCTGTTGATGCCAGGGATCGGTGGCTCATGCTGCGGCCCTCCTGCGCTCACTTCAAGTTGGCTTGTGCCATTCTGCTCTTCTTTGGCTCTTCAGCACGGCCAGTTTCCCAGCCACAGGCTGCTCCCCTAGGAGAGGAGAAGATGCCCACACGGGAACAGCCTGGAGGCTGACAGATGTAGAGTGAAGGATTATGGCAGAAGGGACTTTTTGCATGGAGAGACTCTGGCTGTCCAGGCAAGCAGTAATCCAGGATCACTGCAAAGGCAACTAATTAAAAATAACCCCCCCGCCTTTCTTGCTAGCCAGTGGCATTAGCACATGCATTCTGTTCTGGGCAAAGGAGAAGCATTTGGGCTGGTGGGTTCCTTGTGGGAGATGAAAGATCAGGGATTTAGTGGGCAGTTTTTAGGCTCCAACTCTGTGCAGCTGGACTGATGAAACTCAAAGAAAATGAGTTCAGACACTGTCTGAGTGGGTCTGTAAAGACGAGGCTGTGTTGGTAGAAATTTGCCTCTCCAAATAGTCTAACTTCATTTGCGAACCGAAACTGAAAAAGGAAACCCTGCTTGATGCCATGTATAATTGGTCTAGTGGAGCTCAAAGCCACAGGAGGAGAGAGTCAAATACCATGACTGCATTCAGAAGACAAGAATTAATTGCAATCTGCAACAACTTTTTTATAACTGTGTTTGTCAAGGAAAGGGCGTATCAAATCTTATGCTTCCCAGCAGGCACTAATAATCACTGCCAGGGTCAGCCAGGAATGGGTTCTTGCACAAGTGACCCTGAAGCTCGTATCGACGGTGCCTCGCAGGCACCTTCCCTGTGAGCAAAAATGATTTATCAGCGATGTCCTGCTTTGGTGCGGCCCACCCCCATCTCACCAGGTCCCCTGCACAACCCTGAAAAGCACGAGCAGCGCAGAAAGCGGCTGTTGCTCAAGAGAACAGGAAGAGCATGTGACAAACATATGTACGCACAAATACTCTTGTGGGAGTTTATACAAGACAGTAATAAAGCCGTGAGTGCTCCTTCCTCGCCTATAATTCAGAGAGGTGCCATGCCAAGGAAGCAGGACTTTCCAACAACACTGATACTATTGGCAGTACAGGAAAGCAGCGTAAGCAGCAGCCCTTCTCATACAGAGATTATTATTCCCCTTCCCCTATTCCAGGGAGGAACAATGCCATTAATTTACCTCATTTTCTATTTCCCTAGAAAAAGACCTTGGCTTCTGGGCTGATTAGCAACCCCTGTCACACACATAAGGAAAGGGCTTCCCAAGAACAAGTTTTCCTCCCAGGGAAGTCACCACAGGGGACGCACCTACCTGTAGGGATTTATCATCTCTTCTGTAACAAAATTCAAGTAATTCCTGTAATTTAAAAAGAACAGTGGTTAATTCTGGTTAGTCCATGGAATAAAAGAAGCCCTTCATCTTACCCATCTGCAAGGGAATTTCAGGAGGGATAGAGAGACTGAAACCTGTGGTAAAACTTATGATGGCTGAAGCCTAGTCCAAGACCTACGGCACAAAACCTGCAAAGCGCGTGCCCTGGATGGTGCTGGCGGATCGAGCACACCATGCTGCCAGCTTCCTTGCAACAGGAGGGGTGATTGCAGGTGAAGAGCTGGACCCACAAGCCACAGGGCCACCCTCCAGGCAATAAGGATGGCTGCAGCTGGCCTGTTTTCACAGCAAATTGAGCAGGCTCCTCCTTGTGCTTGCAAGTGCTCAAAGGGACTGATAAAGAAGCTCTCCAGGAGCTTCAGTTTGGTGCTCTAAATAACCTGTTGGCATGTAACACGTCTCTCCTCTGCTAGTTAAACCCACCCTGCTGCTTTCTCTTAATATCACCTAGGAGCTGCACCAAGCAACCCATCATCTGCTGCCTCTTCTAAATCCCATGATCACCACCACCTCTTTGTGCTTCTATGTCCTGGCTGGAAATGGGGCGTGAAGTATGGCTATTAACGTTACTAGGCAAACCCAAAGCATCTGCCTCATTGCCCTGGTTACAAGAAAGATGGAAAGTCCTGGACCACGCTCTTCTAAACACAATCTGGGGACAAAGAAATGAACTACAGTATTTAGCACTGAAAAGAGATACAGGGCTGCATCTTACCATCCTCCGTAGGCAAAGAGACCGCTGTACAAAGCTAACACAATGTTCCCCACGCCTACTTTTGTGCCTTCGAAGGAGTGCTCAGGAGTCAGGTTTGTCACATCACCTGCAGAAAACAAAAAGAAGAAAGGATCGATGCAGATGGACCGTGAACCCCAAGGGCCTTTGTGGGTGCTGAAACAGAGAAACCTGGAGGCAAAAGCCGCTCTTAGGATACTAAATTATCATGCCGATGCATTTCGGGTTACGCTAGAGAGCTTGTGCACATACTTCTATTGGGCTGATTCCTCCAGTTTTACAGTGCCTAATTCACCCGGAGCAACGCACCAAATAATCAGCCCCAAATATACTCGTCTCAAGCAACTGGCCATTACTGAGTCCTCAAAACTTTCTCACACTGCAACATGCTATCGCCAAGGTAATCTCCCAGATATCTTCTCCCTGCGAAGAAAACATTCTGGGGACCTTCCTGCTGGAAGATGCCATGCAAACAGATATTGTCACATTGTCCTCTCAACTGAAAGCTGCTTTCATTCGATAAAACCCCAGGATTTCCTCCACTTCCACCAGCCACCCAATAAAGCAGAAACCCAGGATTTCCTCTAGTCCCACCAGCCACCTGATAAAGCAGAGGGTTATGGCAAACCCTTTGATTGTGGGAAGTCAGGTTCTTTGGGGCCTGAATATCACAAGTTAGCTTCTTTAGGACTTGAATATCAAAAGTTCCTGTTATGTATCTGCTTTTGAAAGAAAAAGCCATAAATAGACGGCTCGATTGTACCTTTGGTAAGAACTCGCCCAGAGCAGCCAAGGGTTTATTTATTTTGCTTTAAAACGCTCTGCAGTTGTTTTGTTCCCTGTCTTTTGATGTGGAGCCCGCGTGTAGGCCTGGGATGGCGAAGCCACGCTCCCCTCCCCGGACCCAGCGCTCCCCTTAGTGAGGACGGAAGCGGGGAGCGAGGCAGGATTCGGCAGGGCCCTTTTGCATCCAGGGAGCCCTGTCGAAGCACATGTGATTCCTCTTAGGACACAGATCTTTACTAATCACCCGAGCAACTGCATCACATGGCAGTCAGCAGGGCCTGGAGCTTAACCCTTCATCTCTTAGCACAAGGTACCCAGGATGTGCATCTGGGGAAAGGGGAGGGGTGCTAATACATCAGGCATTTTTCCTCTGGACGGCCTCTCTCCCCATCTCAGGCTGGAAACTTTCACTCCCCTATGCCACCAAAAGCCACTTTTGCAGAGGCTGGGTAACAAATATGGATGCACGGACCTTTTAGCGCCTCGCACTCATCTTTCTGGCGGTGGGAAAGGGGGACTTTTCCTGATGGCACTATCAGTCTGCTGGTGCCTTTTTCATTCATGGGGCTTCACAAGGGACTGCTCCAAATCTGTGCCAGTGACACGGAGCTGCCCTGTGCGCTTGGGAGACCTACATCTTGTCTTTCCCCTTCTCTGCTTGACCCTCCAGCTCCATCCCTATCCTTTCCATTCTGGGCATTGCTCCCTTCACCTCCTTTCTCCCTCCTGCTGAGTCCTAGCCAGGGCAGAAAGATATTCCCTAACACGGTGTCCAAAATGCTCTCTGCTCACAAAACTACCCAGAAAACCAGCCCCCCTCTGCCTTCTTCCCTGCGCGGTTGCTATCCCATTTGCAAGGGGTTGCTGTTGGTGTGAGCTGCAAAAGAGCCGGGACCACGGCAGCAGCACATGCACTGGGCAATCAAGTCTGGGAAACATGGGTTTTCCAAGGCTCTACTTGTCCAGATCCCACTGCAGATTGCAGTTCTCCACTGGTGTTGCCTTGTCCCTCTCTCCCAGCACCTCCTTGCCAGGAAGGTCTCTTCTGAATCTACCTCGGGATATGCTGGTTGTGTTTAATGCCCCTTTAGCCAGTGAATCTCCTTAGCAAAATGCACCAATCTTTTTTAAAAAGTGTACATCAGAGTGTAACAGGAAAGCCAGGAAATGCAGAGACTGATATAATGCTGCGAGTTTAACCTTAATTCCTGGCTTATAGGTTCAGTCATATAATCTTAATTTAGCATTAATGCCCCAGCTTGGCTGTGAACAATAAGGCTGAGCAGGAGGCTGATGCACGGCATCACATCCTGCTCGATCCCTCAGGCTCAGCTTTCCTGAATTTATTTTCTGCCCCTCCTGAATAATTACCAGTCTAATTCTTTCCAGGTCTTTTGTTATGGGAATAAGATACACTTTTTGTTAACAGTGACTGTAATTAGCTACTGGCACGGCACACGGATGGACTAGGAGAGCAGGAGAGCTCTCCAGGCGTTTCAAACACCCTTCGGGACGTCTCTTCTCAAAGGTCTGCTCATGCTCTGCCAGTAGCCCAGCTCCCACCCGGGCCAAGGGATCACCACCTTTACCACATCAGGAGGATGCTCTGATCCAGGAGGAGCCAGGGCACAAGCAGCATCACACCGCGGGCTCACACCTCCATTTCTTGTCCACAACTGGACACCAGCTTCCACCGAAAGCCTCTTTCTGTTTGTCACAGGCAAAAAGCTCTCAGGCCAAATGTTCCTTTTTCGGAGGCATCTGCAGGTTTCGCTCTGTGCCTTCCCAAACCTCACACAGAAACTGTGTGCTGGTGCCTCCAAGGAAGGGCTGAGCCGCCACCCTCGCCCAGCTGGCCAGGAGGGGAGGAGAGCATCAGTGGTCCCCAGCCCAAAGCCACATGCCTGGATTCAGGATGTGCCACCCGCTCAGGAACCGTGGGCATCTTCAGCCTCTGGGCAAGGAAGGGTCCAAGCCCAATTTGGTGGCCTGCTGGGCTGTACAGACACTTTGGCTGAGTGTCAGGACTGCCGGCCCTCCAGGACACACGAGCAAAGAGGAGGGGAAGGCAGCGCGGGACTGCTACGGGAGCAACACTGAAACAAAGAAATTAAAACAAAGCCTGGCATTTCATTACACGGTGGGTGGGCAGGGGTGGCGGACAGCGGGATGGATGGGTGAGACATAACTAATTACTCGCACACCTCTTCCTTGCACCCGCTGCGGCACACACCTAACCCATTGCTTTGAAGCACCAAAATGCAGCTACCGGCAAAGGAGTGGCAAGTCAGCGTGGAGGCAGCCAGGAGAGGAGACTAGGTAGGAAGGAAGGGGCTTTTTGTTCCTCCTCAACACTTGAGGAACAGACACCTTGCTGCCCTCTCCCTGCCTCACCGAGCAAGAGTTGTAGCTCTCCAGAAACTTGCAGCAAGTTGCTGAACTTCATGTCTCTATGCTCCCATGGTAAAATGGATTTAGCAACATGTCAGAACATGATTAAATAACCAGAGGAGCTGAGACCCATCTCTTCCCACTCCAAGGGGACAAGCTCGTATTCTCAGGTGTCCACATGATGCTCTTTTGCTACAGCTTTTGCTTCTTTCATGCTTTATTGTTTCCTGGTTGTTTGACAGGAGCCTGGGCTCCTTAACAAACACGCTCCAAAGATCGCATCCCAGCAGAGCAGCCATCCCTTCCCACTGTCACCACAAAGCTCTGTCCCACCCTGCTGGCCAGCGGATCACTGGAAAGATAATAACGTGTGCCCACCAGCGATGCCTTTACAGACATAACTGGCACCACAATATACATCTGGGGACATAAAAGCCAAGCTCCAGCAGTGATGCCAGAAAGGTGTCCCAGATACAGTGGATGACTGTACCCATCTTGCCCTGATCTCGTTAGCAGCCCCACGCACAATTAGACAGAGGTTCAAGCAGTCGTTAGACAGGTCCTTGGAAAAGAAATCATAGAATCATTAAGGTTGGAAAAGACCTCTAAGATGATCGAGTCCAACCGTCGACCCAACACCCCCATGCCCACTGAGGCATGTTCCTAAGCGCCTCATCTACACATCTTTTAAATACTTCCAGGGATGGGGACTCCCCCCCTTCCCTGGGCAGCCTGTGCCA
>NW_008824673.1:479988-503636 GCF_000699105.1 Pygoscelis adeliae | reverse complement strand
TAACTAGTCTGATTGCTAAAGACTGAGGCAAAGAAGGCATTAAGTACCTCAGCCTTTTCCTCATCCTCGGTGACAATGTTCTCCCCCGCATCCAATAAAGGATGGAGATTCTCCCTGGCTCTCTTCTTGTCATTAATATATTTGTAAAAACTTTTTTTGTTGTCTTTAACGACAGCGGCCAGGTTGCGTTCTAGCTGGGCTTTTGCCTTTCTCATTTCCTCTCTGCACGACCTAACGAGATCCCTGTACTCTTCTTGAGTCGCCTGCCCCTTCTTCCACAAGCGATAAACTCTCCTTTTTTTCCTGACTCCCAGCAAGAGCTCCCCGTTCAGCCAGGCCAGTCGTCTTCCCCGCCCGTTCTTCTTACAGGACAGCCTGCTCCTGCGCCTTTAAGACTTCATTCCTGAAGATCGTCCAGCCTTCCTGGACCCCTTTGCCCTTCAGGATGGTCTCCCAAGGGACTCTCTCAACCAGCGTCCTGAACAGGCCAAAGTCCGCCCTCTGGAAGTCCACGGTTGCGGTTTTGCTGGCCCCCCTCCTTACCTTGCCCAGAATCGAGAATTCTACCATTTCATGGTCGCTAAGTCCAAGACGGCCTCCGACCACCTCATCTCCCACCAGTCCTTCTCTGTTTGTAATCCATCACGCAAAGATACTTCCTCTGGTGCAGAAGACCCAGAGGTGCACTGAAGGCTGAGAAAGCGTCCAGGAGGCACCACGCGTCCCCCTTGTTCTTACATTTACCCACTGATGCTTGCTATTGGCCCCAGCTGGAGGCTGGGGATACAGGGTAGATGGTCCAGCACGGTCATTCTTACCTCCTTCCTCTAATACAAACGCTCATTAGGGCCTGCTGTTCGAAACAGAGGTATGAACCTCAGTTCCAGACACTCTGCACCTTTCAAGCCTCAATGTACAATTCAAGCCTCCAGACTTCGGAGGTTTGAATTGCAGACTCTGGATGAAATCAAGGGTTACAAATCTGCAGGTGAGGCTGCCAAGCACGGCCTTGACTGCTCCCATGGAGCGAGAGGTCCATAAGCGAGAGCATCCCGGGCAAAGGCGTGCTCTGCCTACCCTCCCGGCTCCCCCCGTCCCCCCCAGCCCATGCAGCCGCGGCTGCTCTCTAGGCAATGCCCTGCCCATGCCTGGCACCCTGGTGATCTGAAACCTGGTTTGAACTGGCTGTTCAACTGCACTCTGCTCTACAATTAACCAAATTAAGGTAACAAGCTCTGACATAAACCCCATTTGCTGATCTTGCCAGCTGCCAAGACTCTGGTAATTGCGCCAGCAAACGATGGGTCACCTGGGGCCTTTCTGCGGGAGGGACCTATTTCAGGTCCATGCGCTGCATGTTCAGACCCTTTCTTTGAAAATGTTCATTTGCTCCCCAGTCATGTCCATTCCGGTTTTAATAGCACAGCAATCTTCTCTTGCAGAAAGCATTTAATGATAATTAAATATTTTTAACTTGCCTAAACAGCAAGGAGAGGGAACAGAGCCATCTAGAGAGCTCAGCAAGAGAAGGGGGGGGCCCTCAGCGCATCTCGCTCATGGAGGAAACTGAGCCAGGGAGAAATGTGTTGTATATATGAAAAACCCCAGAGGAGAAGATCCACTCAACTGTTGAGCCATTTCCTGAGAAAAGCAGCGAGAGTTCAATCGACTGAGTCAGAAAAACAAGACGGCAAGAAACACACAGGGGCCAGGGTTACGAGAGCATCTCTTTGGCAGCTCATGGCTCCCCAGGAAACACACGCTCGGTAGCCACATAAGCTGTTTGCTCCTCTCTGATCGCTGCCACTCTGCAGACAGCTTTGCATTAAGCAGTTTTGAACAGTAGCTATTAAACTTGGGTCCCATAGCAGACGAGTTTATGGGTGTGAAAGACACCACCAGAAACCTTGGACTAGCAGAGAGGGCATCCAAGGAGGAGCTGGAGCTCTTGGTTCTCACCACCAGCTGTGGACAGGCTATGACACTTCCCCTCATTTCAATGACTTCCTTCTGTTTTATGGAAAAGTTCCTCTCTCCTCCCAGTGCTGGGAAGCTTTGTCAATATTATTGCTCCTTCAGGGTGAAGCCAAGGGTCTGGGCTCCTGGATTCACTCCACCCCACACACTACTCAAGCTTCACAACTCATTTTGCAATCGTCCACCAGGACACTACGTGGGCCAGAAAGCATTTTGTTACCTTTCCCACATCCTCTGCATCCTGCTCGTATCACCAAAAAACCTTTTACCCTCCTCCTCCTAAGCAAACAGCTCCCGATTTTCACAACCTTCGTGTCTGCTGGCAAGAAATAAAGAAGCAGACCCAGAAGCAGCGGCACGAGCCCTGGAGCGATGCACGGCACGCAAAACGCCGTGCCTCCTCCGGGAGCCAGAAAGCACAGAGGCAGTGCAGAAACCCTGGATGAACAGGGTCCCTTTGATCCTTAGCACAGCATGGAAAGGTGTGTCCTACATGCCCCCATGTCTGTCCCTATCAGGGCAGATTAACAGCAAGGTGCAAACCCTAAACAAACCACCCAGTGGGTTTCCAGCCACTTCCATAAGCTTGTTTTTTTCTTTTCATATCTGCACAACAGGTTCAGTCCACATCCATAGAAACTTGTGATCGAGAATGACAAACAAGAATGAGCCACCTGACCGGGCTCTGGAGGGGCTAACCAGAGCCAACCAGCTTGACGTGCAGGAGAGCCGAGAACATCTGGGGAGGGCAGATCCTCCTGCCTGTCACCCACACCTCTAGCACCACAGGCAAGGCCATTAATTTCAGCCCAGCAGCTGGAAGCTGTGGGAAAGGATCAATATAAAATGCAGGCAAAAGCACACGTATACACACACACATATACACACACACACACAGAGCTATCGACTGCACTGATACACCTTAGGCATGAAAGACTGCTTCTGCTGCAACCAAAGACTTTAGAGAGACAGAGAGAAGCGACCCAGACAGAGATGCAAAGAAGAAAATACCAAAGTATTAGCTGCTCTCTAGTTAAGTATGTCTGCATTGCTGGGATAGCTGCACTTGGAAAAATGAGAAGCCAACAGAGCCTCTCACGTCAGCTGCCTTAAAACCCACTCAGCCCACAACAGCGGTGAGCAGGGTCCCCTGTGGCAAGTCTGAGATGTGCTCCTCAGCCTCCAATGCAAGGCACCTACCTTGATCCAGCTTAGCATTTGGCAGTTCATTCAGGATACCAAAAACGAGCAACATGCTACAATCCACAACTCCTTGGATAAAGCAGCTTTTCAGCTGTCAAGGCACATTTCCACCCTGAAGAGTTAATGCGGCTATGAGCCTCCGTACGCAATGTTAAACAAACAACAGTTCACATCATCATTAAAGGCCAAGCTTCCAGCGTGTGCATACACAGCCACTCCAACTCACGGTGATCGTAACCAGAAGCACAGGTCACTGACCGACTGCTTCTGTATTTGGGGTTTTGTTGTTGTTGTTATTAAAAGCATTTTATTTATTTTTGGACAGGCAACTTTGCACTTGTAAAATGCAAAAGCCCCAGCACGCTGAACTCTATCCTCGAATCTACAATTGCCAAAAATTTGCTGGGCAGAGAGGGCAAGAAAAAAATTGTCTGAGCAGAAATGAACCACTGCTCACTCCAAACCAGAGCAGGCAAGCTGGATAGCATGCTAACCTGCCATGCCCACCTGGCCTCAGCATTTGCATTTGCCTTTGGCAGAAGAAATCAAAGATTAGAGAGCGAGAGGCCCATAAAACATAATTGTGTTGTATCAACTCTCCAGCGTTAAGATGCTTGATTAACCTCCAACATGTGGTTGATGTGATTTAGAGGTGCAGGATGCTGGCAGCTTTCCCAGCTTCCTTGTTTGTGCTCTCCTTCGGTATAGTCTTCCACCCTCCGTGTGCTCCGTGAACAAGACGGGGAGTAAGAGAAGCACAATAGCTTTCCTTCAAAGCTTACTGCTGGAAAATCATGTTGTAGTGGCATTTCTGAATGCCAGTGTAACAAGAAACAGCACGGGCAGCTGCAGGGCACGCTCTTCTTGCAACCTTTTGTGCACGAGCCTCAGACCCAACTTGCAGGGACACACTGAAAAGCTTGAAGGAAGTTTATTATCCATAGGCTTTGCCTCCTGTCTGCCAAAGAGGATCTACAGCGCGAGTTAGTCATGGCCTGGCTGGGTGAACACCCATCTGGTTTGGCTTTGAGCTCCAAACTCATCTCAGACACCTACAGCTCCACCATCAGTAGATTCTCATGTCCCAGGTCGTGTCCTAGAGCCAGTCCCTTGGGTGAGCCGGTTGCTCCGGGCATAGACACCAGTGCAACGGCTACCCTGCTGCGTACAACACCACACAGCGCGCACAAAGGCATTGCTGCATCTACCCTCAGCAAAAAAGCAGGTCACGACTGACGTGGCAGGAAATAATTAAAAAAAAAAGAAGTAAATTGAAAACAAACTCCTAAACATTGACCTGCTGATCAGGTTCTCTCTTGGGTTCACGCTATGGACACGAGAGATGAGACCGGGTCAAAGGAAAATTTGTGGCAGATTTCTTTAGCTATGCTAAGTGCTTATCCATCTCTGGATAGCCGAGCTGATTAAGTGTAGGTACAAACCCAAGACAATTCAGACAATGACCACTCTTGTCTTCTCTTACTATCTGTGTGCCATTGTGCTTTGAGACCTGAGGGAGCCTGAGATTTTAGTGACCAGTCATGAAATCAAGTTTTCCTGCCATGTCAGCAGGACCTCTCCAGAGCAGCCCTGCCCTGCCCTCCCCACGCTTACAGCCGTATCCTCGCCTTTGCTGCTTGCAGGGCTCATCAGCTCAGCCCCCCGGTCTCACTCCGTATCTGGCTTTTTTGGGACACTCAACTGACGTTGCCACTGGCAGCAGAGAAGAAAATCTGGGAGGAAAGGAAGAGTGAGTAAACTTCCCCTCCCTCAGGTCTTTCTTAATCACAGGATTTTTCACAAAAAAAAAAAGGCAAAGAAAAAAGTTTGGACAGGGAACTAGCAAAATAACCCTCACAGAGACAGACAGAGACCAAATGGGCGTTTTCTAGCAGAAGACAAAGGGATTCGATAAATGAAAGTAGTACCCAGATATGCATGCACACCCACAGTGCCAAGATGTTGCTTTGCACCTGGAGTACTTAGATGATATTTTTAGAAGGCTGCACAGACATGATAAGCACACATTAACAACTGAAGGTTTGAATTTTCATTTCAGCGCTTTCAGAAACCCTCCCGTATCGAGTTCAGAATTTGCCAGCCACAACTACACCTCTAAATGCCTTTTTACAAAGAGCAAACGATACTGGGGTGGGGGGTGCCAGTGCTGGCTGATACTGTACACATCTATTTAAAGAAAAAACAAGATTAAAACCAAAACTCTGCCTAGTCTAAGTTTTCCATGGCAAATGTCTGGAGTTAAACCTGCCTACTCTGTCCTTAATTCACTCCGTGCTTGTTCAGCAGATGCTGGTCTCTGACAAACCCAATGAAGGGACTTAAAATAATGCTGCTGCCATCAAACAGGCACTTGTGGCACCGCAGATGAGAAATTTAAGATCAGAAATCAGGCATTAAGAGGAAAAAGGGACAATAAGTTTGATAAAAATAATTCACTAAAATGAGTGTTAGATTCTATTTCCCCAAGTCCCAAATGCTCAATGCTTTTTCTTAAGCAGAACTGCTGGTGAGGAATCGCAGCGAGGGCTGGAGCCCAGCATCGCGGCACTCTCCGAACGCGCAGCAGCCAGGAATGGCACCTCGCTGCTTGAGCTGCCCAAGGGCAGGCAAACGTTTAAGAAACCCTAGGACATCAACAACAGAAAGGAATATATCTGAAACACGTCTGTGATATGTGTTTTTAGAATTTTTTGACATCAAAACCTTTCCTGAATTTCCTCACGTGTAAAAAGCATGAGTGTGTCCTTAAAGATTAGCAGAAAATTTTCTTATGTTTTCCTGCCTAGGTTAGTTTTTAAGGCACTGTGAGGTGCAGGGTGATCGGGTATGAAGAGCATGGCTGCAGACCTAATCACAGTCCTCTGTGTCACACGCAGTGCAGAAAACGTCCCTTACACCTGCACAGCCACCGTCCAAACAGGCTGCACGATCTAGTCCCAGGCATCCCGCTCACCGGGTCAAGAATACGGCCAAAAAATACCCAGAGGTGGCTGGACAGAAAGCAATTTGTGAGAGCTGGTTAAACAGCAGAACCAAAAATAAGCCTAGTTTTTATAACACTGGAGTGAAAAAATCCCGATCCTGCCTATGCTATAAGTTATTTATACTATTTAAGTGCTACAGACTGGTGGGCTGGACAGTTGGGGGTCCATATATAAGGTTTTACACACCAATATACCAAGTCCAGGACACCGAACTTGTAAAGCAACACAACTCCAGCCCCACAAAGGCTTTTAAAAGTGTAACTTTGTATTAGTAAAATAATTGCATCCCAAGTGGGTCAGCTTTCAAGTAGCTGAAAGGCTGTCTAAGTAGGAAACCAACTTCTACCCTCCTTTTGAAGTTGCATGAAAGAAGGGATGTAAAACAGCTGTCCACAGAAAGATCACAAGGAAACGCTATTTTCTGTGTGGTAATATTGCCACATATTTCTTTGTCTTGAGACGTTATGTTTTTCTGAAAATAATGAAAATATCCAATGAAAGGATAAAAAGAAAAACAGCCAAAAGCTGAAGGCGGGAGTTCAATACAGAGAAAGACATACTTCTGTGAAGTCTCGGAAGTTCCCACATTTGAGCGAGAAACTGTGGTATTACTCCTCTTCTCTGTTTATGGATACTGTAAACATAAACCAGCAATGGGACAGGAACCATTAAAGCAAGTTAATCAGCACTGCTCGGGCAGTACCCAGAATGTCATGGGAACACACAACCCCTTCACCGCTGAAACTGCAGCCCCAGACAAATCAACTTGGCGTGTATTTCACCCCAGTAATAGCTGCCGGCTTGGGACTGAATTTACTGAGCTGGTGAGAGTCCTCTTTGTCCAAAGAGCGTTGGAACTGGTATAAAAGAAAACAAGGGCACACAGAGGAGCAGCAAAGGCATGGCACTGTGGCTATGTATGGGACTCGGGATCACCCACCTACTCAGAGGTTAAACAGGCTTTTAGAAAAAAGCGACCCATTTAAAAGCGTCAGCGCTTTGAAAGACTGGCCCTATAGTATTTCGCCTGGAGAAGATCCAGCAGCTCTGCACTGTACTACTAACGCACAGCGCAGCCCCAGAGAGCACAGGCACTGCGGCTTCCAGGTGCACCAGGTTTCTCTCCCTGCTCCAAGGCAGGTTCAACCATTCCCGAGAGGTGTTTATTAACCTGTTCTTGTGAATCTCCAGTGAGACAGCCACCCTGGACAATTTACTTGAGCTCTGCATTACAGTTAAAAGTGTTTTTGTAATGGCCAATTTAAATTTCCCTTGCCTCACAGCTTGCACCCATCATTTCTTGTCCCAACGAAGATGGAGAACAGTGCAGCGCTTTCCCATTTTCAGTGTGCTTTAAGTGATGCTAGTATGCTTTCCTTGAAGAAAAAATAAGAAAAAAGACAGTATCTTGATGTGTTTCTGTTACATGCAAGCATCAAGTTGCCTGGAATGATTTAAAGAAAAGTTGAGAAAGTTGCAAACTGTATGTGGAAGCCAGGAAGGGCATATGAAAGCAGCTTGCACATTCTTAAGGACTTACCAGAGAGCTTGCAACTTCCATAAGGAGATTAATAAAATCCATGTTAGACCACAGGCAGAAGCCCAGGCAGCATGTAGTAAAATAGGAACTCGGACAAGCCACTTAATGTGCCACTTAGGACAAGGTGTAAACGCGGGCTTTGTGAGGAGCATCCTCTGTAGATGCCAAGGTTCCCACCCTGAACCAGCTTGCTTTATGCCGAGTGTTGTGTGCACAGACAGGAAGAAAAGGTCTTTGCCTTCAGATGTCGTCATCTAACTATTGCTTCTGATCTTGTTACCTTTCACTCTGTCTGAAGCGGCCAGGTGGTTTAGCAGGAAACTAAATGTCACATGAAATGAGCTGTACTGCGAGATGCACGCAAGTCGTAGCTGTACCTCTCCAGACCTACCAAAAACTTGAAACTGTAATAGGCTTCACAGGAGGTAAAAAGCTTCTGAGACAGAAGAGTATAGGATGGAGTTTTTTGTACACGAGACTGAAATCTCTTATTGGTTACAGATGTAAGTCAATGGAAATATCATGTATTTATACCTGAGGAACCAGGGCAGAAAGTGATTCACCCTCAACAAAAGAACAGAAGAACAGTACAGAGGGAGGGAAGGCGATTCTGAAGAAGCAAATTAAGATTATTACCTGCAAGCAGAAAACAATTGTGAAGACCTTTTATTGATAAAATGTTAAAGAACTGTCAGAGATCTATGTTTGCTTATCTTTTTCCTTCTAAGAGAGAAAAAAAAAGTTCAGCAAAGCAGCCTAGGGAGTTATGAAGAGAAAGGACGTATATTTTGTGATAAGCCTCAAACAATGTTCCTGTTGAGCGCAGGCGCTGAGGTGGAAGAAAATAAAACCTCTGATAAAGCAAGAAATTCTGCAAAGACAGCACTGGCTCCCATTGCTGAGACAGGAATTATAAAGACCCACGTGCACACACAAACGTACACACACACACACTTCCCAGTTCAGAGACAGGCGGGACTATCTATAGATTTTTATCCACATTTAACAAACAGGGCATGTACTGTTCCCTAAGAAAAATTTAGTTGCACAAAACTCGCACAAAAAAGCACACAGTAAAGCTTATCTGTGTGGGTTAGTTAATCAGATGGGTTTGGGAAAAAATATCTCCCTAAGTTTGAGAGGATTTTAAGTGTGCATGAAGAAAACAAGCAAAAACACCAGAAAATTTATCTTCCCACTTTTATCTTCTTTTTTAGATGCTAGTTGACAGACATGCATGCTAGTGCCAGCTGAGAGCCCTGATACCACTGTTCATCATGCGGTTTCTGCAGCCTTGCCTGACCCAGGCGTCCCTGTGTGACCCCATGGACTCAATCAAGCTATTCCACACCTGAAGCGGGAAGAAGGGGAACGTACAGGGGCAGTTTGTGAAAGAATGAAAATTACTGGGGTTCGGTTTGCACAGATACTTCTCTACTAACAAATGGCCGCGACCAGCCACCAGTTACAGAAAAGATTTTGAGAGTCACAGCACCAAAATTTTCAATCCGTGTAGACTGGGCAGCTCTGCAATCTCAAAGGGAGAGGCTGCACAGTGACTGAATTAAATGGAAAAGACCTTGGGTGGTATATGCTGGGTTCCAGTAGCACGAAATCCAGCATAACTTCAGCAAGGTACATAGGAAATCTCGCAAATAAAATGCACGAGAGCACTCAGCCCTTTGCAAAGCGCGAGCCGGAAATATCACCCAAGCATGCGAGAGTACAAAAGCATTTCTGCTAGCTCTGAGATGTTTGGGTTAGGACCCCTGGGCTTTGTCCCTAATTCCCAGATTCCGCTCTAACTGCACAGCACCTGCAGAAGAAAAAGGAAACGTACTCACCCTTTGCAAGCTGCACGAAGCCAAGAATGATGATCAGAGCCAGTGCCAGCAGTTTTGCCGCAGCAAAGGCATCCTGAACACGAGTAGCAGCTTTCACGCTGTAACAGTTCACTGCTGTGAGGAGCACTAAGGGAAACGGACAAGAGGAGAAACATCAGTTTTCAGTGAAACACTTAAAATGCAGAAAAAATTACAACACATTGGCATTTGCTTTTTGTTAAAACTTAAGCAAACACAAAGAGTCTCTTCCTAAAATAGAAACGTTTCAAAAGCAAGGCTCTGCAGCCACGCACTTCTCTATTCTGTCTTTCTATTTGGGCACAGGTGGTTTGAGTGGTGCACACACTCCTTGGGACAAGGAACTGCCCTGCTGCATTGGAAAGTACAACTTCTGAGGGCATAGAAATAAAAGTGGTTACTGCAACCATTAGCGTCAAAGTGCTTGGCTACAATCCCTGTTAAGTCGATCCAATTTAATGATGCTGTTGCATGAAAACATCATAGAAATGTCAGGACAAACTTCCAGAGCTGCTATATAGTTATTTGTATAACAATAGCACCTAAAAGGCTATCGAGGCCACACCACGCTGCCCACTGCATAAAGGAAGAGACGTCCCTGTCCTGACCCATTCGGCAAGCTATGAGACAAACAACGCCTGCAGGTCAGCGGCGCAGACGGGAAGAGAAGCCGGATCTAAGGAAACCCTCATCCTCTGTTTGACCCGCTCGACCAGTGGTGCCGAGGACGGTCGTGCAGGCTTTCAGAGGTGCTCACCAGGGCCGCAGACCGCAGTGATGGAAGAGAGGGCTGCACAGAGCCCAGCAACGGCTCAAATTTGCTGTGGCTGCTCTTACACTTGATTGCACTGCCTTCCTCATGCAGCACTTTGCTTGACCAGAAGCTCCCACCACCTACAACTTGCTCTGTCGTTAAGGCAACTAACAAAGCCTAATTTCCTACTCTTTTTGCCCTGTTCTCCCATCACCCTCCTCTGTATCACCCACTTCTGCCACTAATTCAGCCTGTTCAGCATGGCACTCCTACCAGGCGAGGGACAGCGTGAAGTAGGGCTTGTCTAAAGCCACAAAGCTGCTGACTGGCCAAGTTTCACCTGCTTCAGAGAAAATAATGGCTAAAACCTTTACTGCTCTTCCAAATCACTTACTATTTTCGTGCCCTGCTCACTCCCCGCTCCCCAGAGCCTGTTGCTTGTTATAGAGACGGGCAAATGTCACGCAAAGAATGACAGTCCCCACGTGCTGGATGCCCTCCCTCCCTCCTCATCTCCCTTGCACCGAGCCACTCCTCACTGCCCTCCACACCAGCTTGTCCGCAGCCCTCGGAGCCAACCGGTCACCGAGCAGCTCGGGGAGGAGCTGATCTCAACCTTTCTTCTTGAGCTGGAGGCTTTTCCCTGCGGGATGCTTTCCAGGCTGGGCTCTGCCCTCGTGGCAAAGGCTCTTTGCCACATCCTGCAGCTCATTTTCACAGGACCCCACTGCCTCGACCAGAGCCAAACAGCTGCTCCCCAAAACATTCAGCTCGGATGCAGGTTATGGGCTGTCTCTGCACTCACAGTTTAAAGCCCAGAGCATTTCATGTAGGTACTTCAGCCTCAACCAAACCCCCAGAGATACGAGGGGGCTCAGCAGCACCTCCGTCAGGTCACCAACGTCTCCAGAAGATTGCTGGTGGAGTCTCCGGCCACAAGCCTGTCCTCATGGGGCTGAGCCGCACGGGGTCCTTCAGGACAGAGCAGGGAAGACGATGGATAAAGGTGGGAGGCAGAAATACCAGTAGTCGGATGGCTTGGTTACTGCCCAGCAAGAGCACTCAGTGCCTTAAGACCCTCAACACATGCTGAGCATCACAGGGAAAACCACAACACACTCCTACTCTGAAGCAGGGTTACCTCCCAGCTACAGACCGGTACCCAGCTGCGTGTACCCTGAGCACACACATGCACACAAAGGACGCAGGCACCAGCACACCATGTATTCACGACCTCACTTCCAACATGAGATGGTTGCACAGGATCGGCAGTGCCTGCCTTTGCTCTCTGGCTTGAGGCAGGACCACGCACCAGAGCTGCTCACATCTCATCAGCCTGGAGCAAAGGCACGTTCCCGCAGCCTCACACCCTGCCTCCCAGCAAGAGCACAATAAACTGCACACTGAGAAATAAAACCATGGGAGGAGGAAGGAGTATTTGGACACTTGAAAGGGTCTTAGTGGCTCACTGCCACCCTGTATCCTGCCCTGCCTGTGAGAAAGCAACTGCATTGGTAAGAGGTCAGGGAAACGCACACAGAGCCCACGCCAGAGCTGGGAATAGCCTTCCTGGAACGTATGGGCACAGACGGGCTCAGATGTACCCACGGACTGGCTTCAGAGAGCCCTGTCTTCAGGGACTGCAGTATCCGGGTCTGACAGCAATGATTAGACTTCGTGTTCCCGCTCGAGCGAGCGCAGAGAGTGACAGGATTTCCCGGTGACTCAGAGCACACGGAGGCAAGAAGGGATACGAGTTGCATCATTCATTCACAGGGGTCTGAGAGCCCGCTACAGCCACAGCACAACAGCGATATGCATCAGGCTGAGAGGATTTAAATGTCCACATATTGCTCAGCTAAAGGCTGCTTGTAGGGGATCTTTAGGCAGGGAAGAGCAAAGCCAGTCCCAGTGCAGCAGACTGCACGTCCCAGAATACGATGCCTGCTTTCAGGATCATTGGCTCCCCTGCCCCCCACGAAACCCCTAGGATCTAGGGTCATCTTAACACAAAAGCATTTAAAGTTTGGAGAAATGAAAGAATTGGACGTCTTCGCAAAGAAAAGCACGTGATCCAATACATCCTACAAGAATGAAAGGCAGAAGTAAATAAGGAATTTCAGATTCACTTTTTTCTGTATCTTGTCTTTCAATCCCCTTTGGCACTTTGGGGGTGTCCAGGCACTTGGAGTGGCTGAGACCGAAATGACCCAGAGCTGACTTCACTGGGAAGGACACCCCTGCAGGCTCTCGCACAGGTCACAGGACAGCACGAGCTGGGCTTTGGCTGACCTGCTTGGGCACACGGCCGAAAGCAAGTGGTGAGGAACCGCACTGACAAACCTGCCACACCACCTCCCCCAAATTTAACCCCTTGTGCTTTTCAGCATCAAGCAGCACACCAGCACTATTGGTGGTCTGCAGGGTCACAGCTCTGTCACCTTGCAGCAAGGTTGTGATATATCTGCTCCAATCAGTATGCTAAAAGAGACATTGTCCAGATATACAGGGGAGGAGAAAATTAAGGTTAGCAAGGTCAACTTACAGTATGTCTGTGCTACACGGGGTGGTGAGGGGGAGAAAAGAAAAGAAGTAACACAGACCGCAACTCATCTACTAAAAACACCTCTGGTGAATCCTAACGAGGAGGACGGGGAGGGAACCGAGGATCCAGGATTCACTTCGACCAGCGATTATGCTAAAAATAAAACTCTCCTTGTTTACAGAGGGATATTTAAAGGATGAGCTAACACATCTAAAAGCACACTTTTCCCATTAGCGAAGACAGCCCTTAGAGGTGTGACAGTGACATTCCCTTCCCCATTTAGGCATTCTGTTTCTTTGACAATAGCTGCTTCAGCCTCCACATTAAATACTGACTTACTCGGGGCCGTTTTTCATCTTGTGGTTCTGTACGGAGTCTGCTGGACAGACCGTGGGACGGCAGTGGTGTACATAAAAGGCAAAAGCTTTCTACACAGTCCAAAACTGAAAAGCAACGGAAGTGTCTGTATTCAGCCCTTAAAAACGTATCGGTGCCAGACAAACAGGCTCTGTAAAAATAAGAAAACACTTAGGGCCAGAGACTCGGAACAGGGCCGAGAGCTTCTTCCATGCCAGTCGTGATTCAGAGCCCTTCAAGTCACAATCTCTCTGCTTTGCTTTTCCCACCATGTAATAATATTTGTCTTTCCTAAAGGAGTGTGGTGGAGTTACTACACTTGAATGCTTTCAACATGGGAAGGGCTAAAAAAACCCCAGTCTCACCCACCAGAAAGAATCCTACAGACACCGAGACGAAAAGAGAGACCGAGTACTTTTTCAGTAAAACTCCCAAGATGAATTCCAGTGGCTGCTCAACTTCTCAGGAGACCAGAGGGCTAGGGTTTCTTAAAGCAGAAAGTTTTATTCCTTTGATCCGAGATGCTACCCTGCGAAGCAGGGGCTGTGGGACTCCTCCTGGCACTGCTCCGTTCACCTCGGATGAACTGCTCCACATGAAGAACGGGGGAAAGCTGCACAGCCACAGCCTTACTATAAATCAGGGCAACGATACAATGCAGGGAAAGATCAGATGGCACTGCCCTAATTTCTGCAGCGCCTTTCCTAAGACTACAGCCGCTGGCCACTGTCAGAAGCCAGCTATGCAGTGAGGCAAACCTTTAGCGTGAGCCATCGGCGCCGTTCTCGGGAATCATTCTAGGAATAAGGATTTCAGCACAACCTGACGTGACACAGCCTGTCTGATCCAGCAGCCCCTCTCCAAAGGCTTTACGTAGTTGGGATAATAGGAGCTAGAAAGCTGCAGTGATTGCAGTTGTAAGAGGGGGTAGTTTTCTTTATTTACTTATTACATCTGGCAGAAGTAGGGAAGATACTGGTTTTTGACTGCTGCAGAGAGAACACGCTCATCACAAGGTGCTGTTCACCCCTTCATCTCTTCTTGGTGACTGCTCTAGCCTAGCTGAGTGTGAGCTTCATTTCAAGATACTCCAGCCACTCCTAACAGGGGAATCCAGAGGCTTTCAAAGAGAAGTTTGGCTTTGTAAAGACAACAGCGGGTCCAGCTTCAATTATTTACTCTGTCCTAGTAGTCCCAGCTGGCTTCAGGCACGTCACTTAACCTGGCACTCCCCTGCGGAGTCAGGTAATTTCCCCATTACCGACAGGAACCAAGGATAAACTGACTAATCCAACATAGGACCCAGAACCTTGCACCCCCCCACAATTCACATTTACGGGCATATTCCTTTGAACTCAAGTTCCAAGATCCCTCCCAAACATGATTTCTAGATGACAACAAGAATAAATCCCTACAAAGCAGACATAGAAAGGGATCATGACAATCCCCCCATACTACAAGTCCATGACGAATACACTACATATAACAACAGCTCCTGTGTCTACAAAGGAAAGGCAGGATGTAGTAAAGCTGCCCTGCAGGCATGTGGTTCTGCCCAAAGCAGTGTGTGAATGGAGCCCTAACACAGGTAAACTGGGGCTTGGCATTTATGATGCAACACTCTTGGCAACTATCCCATAGAAAAAGGTAGGGCTGCAGCTTTTCCGGGGTAATGGAACGGGGCCATGGATCGGAGATGGGAATAAAGAGAGCGCTCAGGGAGGCTCTGTTCCGAAAAAAAGCAAACAAGCAGCCGATCCACAGCTCCGCACACTCGTCCTCATTCACAGGGGAAAAAAGGATAAAATTCCAGCACCGTATGTAACTTGCTGATGGGGAGATGGGAGTTTGCTCAACCCAAGACCTTTAGCAGCTTTTCAGGTGAAACATTTCTTAAATGGGTGTAGGAATTCTTGAGGTACTGGCACAGCTGCATTCATGCTGTGTGTGAGGTTACATACCTTGGGAGTCTTGCACAATGTCACTTTTATCCTTTATTTAATCTTCTATAGGTTTCCCTGGTCTTGACCTGTAGCGCTTCCTATTATAATTCAGTATACACCTCTATAACAAGGATAAATGTGTGTAAGTAGCTCGCTTCAAAGAAGTAAACTCAATTAACTTGCTGCAAGTTACCCATGGATTCCTATTCGTGGTATTACTGGACCAGAATGAAAATGCACAAGTAGAGTAGGGAACTTGTGGAAAGAAAGGGGAAGAATGAAGGGAAATCCTCCACCTCAGCTTCCCCACCAGGAAAACAGGGACTGTAACACTGTCCGCACGCAGAGGATGAATCGTGCAATGATTCCCGTTTGCAACTCACACATTTCCAAAGCGCTTAGCCCTTACAACTGTAAGACGATGCTTCCATTTACCACCTGCCACTGGATGATGTTGATTTTCTCCTCACAATTACTTACAGAACAGTTCTCGGCTCCTTCCCATTGCCCCGTCCTACAGCAAAGGCTGCTCCTTTCACTCTTCATAATGTGCAGATGATGGACAAGCAGTTTTCTCTTCTACCAAAGATGGTGCAACCAGGTTTCAAACACAGACAAGACAAGCTGAGCCCATGGCCACCAAGAAACAAACCGCAGGGATGACAGCAGCAGATGGCACAGACACAAAACGGTCCAAATGCTTTAAAGGGAACTGCTGCCTAAGCCCACAAGAGGTTAGACACATCAAAAATAGTGAGTTACTCCACATAGTACAAACAAGGAATTATGCTATACTGACTACAGTGGTTTACACCATGGGGACATCAATGCCTTAGCTATTCACTAAGGCCAAAAAACACCCACTTTATATTGAGGTGGCTGTGATGCCACAGGGTCTTCACATAGTCTCAGGTGTCTATTTCTAATAGCACAATCTAACACGAGACATACGCACAAGGACATACGCAGAAAATGGTTAGGGAAATTTCAACTCGATAGATATTGAGTGAAGACTTGTGCCCTGCAAGGTGGTAAAGAGAAAAAGCAGAAGGAAAACCTTTGCAGATATTTCTTCAAGGACAAGTCCCCAGAGAAACTTAACAGCCAGGGCAATCAGTCTGTAGAATGGAAACACTTAGTGGCACATGAGGCTGTTGGAAAGGAGCACTTGGCCCCAGACCAAATGTGTCTATATTAAAATCAACTTATAATAATAAAAATACCTGGCAGGAGTTTACAGTTTCCTTTTTATTTTTCTTCCCAAAACAGCAATGCTGAGGAATCAGGGGATGGGCACATGGTGAAAGGAGAAGGCAAAGGCTGCCCTACCACTACAGTTTAAGAAGAGGCATCATCTCCAGACCCACCCCCTAACTGAGACCATGAACTCTGGATGTCTCCAAAAAATGGCCGCAGGCACCCTGAATGTGTCACAACTCCATCTCTCCGCTGGCTTTCAATTCCAAGAAGCCCCTGGTGCTGAAAACAGGCTCGGAGCTGGGAGCCAGAAAAGTTAGTGCAAAGCGGGATGATGCCAGCATTCCACCATGTAGCACAGCTCCCAGAAGCATCCACACCCCCAAGTTTCCAGAATTCTGCAAGAATAAATTAACAAGCACTTACTTGCCACCGCTCTCTCAAGAGCTGTGCCAACCAGCGCAGCGCAGTCAGGGCCAAAAGGCGGCACCAAGACTGCCCGAGGAAGAGCTCAGTGAAGAATTTCAGTTTGCAGATACTGCAGAGGCTGGATCTCAAGCCTATATAAATGCACCTATCGCTTTGGTACCAAGGTACCGTAATAACAGTGATACAGTTTACACTATTCAAATTGTGCGGCACATGAAAAACTACAAAGAATTTATTAATGCTAAGGGAGCTAACTCCTAGCTAGTGGCAGGAGTTACTATTTTGTCTCCTTAGAAAGAAGCTTGTCTTTTTACTGTCAAAGTTTCTAGATTACATGATGCAGCAATTACACAAAACAGGTCATTTTACCACAGGAAGACAAACAAAATATAGACAAACAACATATATACGCAATGGGAGACAAACAACATACGTATGGGAGACAAACACATAAATGGGAGACAAACAACATATATATGCAATGGGAGAAAGAGGTATATTTCTTCCATTCCCAGCAAATTAAAAGGACCCTATAACTATCAGAAGCTAAACACCTTTTCCACCATGCCCACCTCGTATGTAATATCTTCCTAACAGCAAACAACACTTACTGATATTTTACGGGCACATTAAGCCCCACAGACATATCACCATCCTTGCCAGACGGTCAGCTATTGGACCTGCAAACATGGCATCTTACCTGGCCCACAATGATGCTGCACCGATACAGAAACCCCTTCCCATAGTTGTACTGAGTTAGGTTCCACAAATCCACAGGAAGGTGGCTGACCTTCAGCGTTGAGTGCTAAATCCTGGGGCATGAACGTCACGAAAAATTCCAGGCAGGTTTTAGTCCGAATCATGCCACCTATGCCATGCAGAGGGTTGGAATTCAGCCCTGCATTCTCATCCGTTGCATTTGACCTATTGGCCATATCTGACACTGGGACCATGAGACTATTGGAATACTTGAAATACCTAGTGATGTTGCTTTGAATTAGACTGACCACGGACAGTTTCTCTGAAAAAGCCTTCCCAATTTGTTCATGTCAGAAGAGGAAGACTCTGAAGGATCTCAGTGGTAAAGTAAATGACTCAAATACACTAAAATTTAACGGGACATTTGTTGTGAGATCCAAGAGGGGTGCCAAGAAATGCAGTAGTTGCTTGCTGTGTTTCAAGAGTCCTCCAAACCTTCATCCATTTCAGGAAAGTCCTGCTAGTGTTAGAGGCTATTTTCATTAATGCTACTCTCTCTAATTAAATGAGGATTTAAAAAAGCAACCTCAGTCTTGCAACATTAGCCATACAGCAGGGATTCTACAAAGACCCCTTCCTTCCACTCTGATCAAACAAGTACATATTTACTGATACAGCTTAGTCATTTAATCCACCTTTCTGGAGGAGAAAAAAAAAAAAAGTCAGTCTTCAAAGCTTCACACCCTGCTTGTCCTGGCAGATTAATTCCAAGTAGCAACGCTGCAGAATAAACCCATCTTAAACTGACAAGCCTAAGATGTATTTTGTGCTTGCCTTGCTTGCCATCTAATACCTGATGAGTTCAAAATCTACCCATAGCTTCACTTTCAACAGCTGGTCAAGCAGCCAAACTGTCAGATTTAAAGTAAAACCTTAATACTAAATAAAGACGTTCCTGCTTTCAACATATGCGATTTCTCATTGAAATGCTGACACTGAATATTCCCTTATGGACTACGGCTATAATTTGGCAAGCATTCAAGGCATGTGTTTATACACTTTTGCCAAACCCTGGATTTGATACCATTCTCCTCCTCTAACTCACAATGTACTCAGAAGGGTGTCAGGCACTTACGCTTCCATATGACATATGCTCTTAGATATGGCTCAACTCTGTGCTGACTGCTACTAATTCTTCCACTATTAGGCTGTTCATAACAAAAGAGACGAATGAGAAATATGTGATCATTTTACTGGAATTCCATGCTTGCAGGAGGAGTGCCCAGAATAGTATTTCAGAAGCAGCAAAGGAAGTCTAAAGAAATTTTGAAGAACATTAAAGTACTGTAGCCTTGGAAGTAGCAGATATTGCTGCAGCAATATTGGAGTTATTAGTGCCAGATTAGCATATATAATTAACAAGTGATAAAAGGCTTCAGAAGCTAACAATCAAATCACTGATTTGACATTGACGATCAAGAGTAAAATTATATGTAACTGGCAGGGTTTCTCAAGCTTCTCTGGAGCAGACTATATTGTCAAGAAATAAGTAAATTCTAGAATAACCTGTTATGTAGCACACGGGGGGGGTGGCAGGCTGCATCTAAGGATGTGTGTAGCAAGAACAGTTCAGGCACCTGTGAAACACCAAGCAAGAACCAGCTCAGGTCTGGAAGCAGCATTATCCCCCGTCTCCCTTATCAACAGGGAATTTACTGTACCACAACTCAAAGACCTCTCACATGTAGGGAATCTGCAAATTAACAGGTGGAAATAAGAAATATGCGTGTTATCTTTAACTGGATAAGTTGAAACTTTCCATCCTTGAGCCACCTCTAGAACGTACGCTGTGTATTAGGTTGTGCTCTGTGCATTTTTTAATGATTTTTGTTAAGATTTATCAGTTCAAATTTAAGAAATGTAACACAAGTGGCAGCCAGCTGTAAAAGCGAATGTGACCTGCTATCACTGTAAGATACCAGAAATGCACTTTCAGTCGGATGCTGTTCCATGTCACTGTTCGGGCCATTACCTGGACACCACCTCTTCAACGGGTAAAAAAGACAGGATTAAACAGTTTTACATGATCCTCCTTCTGCTACGTGAAGATGGTCCTGCAACATATATAAACAAGTTCTTTCAAAACTACACTTGCTACCTAAATATTCAGTTAAAAAGTGTGTATTTTTTTAATTAAAAGTGAAAATAAATTAGAGAAAGTTGCAGAAAAAGATACATGTATGTTGGAAGTGCAGTGCAAATGTACATTCCACTGTGATGCCTTCTCAAGAGAAAAAAAGAGAAACCACCAACAAATATAATGGATTTTCATTTATCTACATAGCCTCAAACGTGCACCTGAAACACAGAGTACAATTCTTAGTAGTTCAATTCTTTGCCATGTACAACACTGATACTGTAATGTAGATGTCATCAAATATGAAAAGTCAGGACCTAGTAACTGTCCCTCCATCCCCTGAAGAAGGGGTAAAAGCGGTTTAGATGAGATCACGTTTGGGGTGATCTCAAAAAACTGTTGGGCTTTCACGCATATGCACAAATCCTCAGTTTCACGAACGTCAACTTTTTCCGTTCAAAAAATGCTTGGATACCAGGTGGACCTTATGGTTTTTTATCCCTTAGCATTTGCTTGCATGATTTATCAGTCCTAAAAGTATCAGCCAGCCAATCTCACAGATAAAATAACATGCAGTTTATGAGTTACCTAAGTAACCCGCAGCCTCAAAAGCATTAAGCCAAACTACCTGCAAATTCTTACAACTACGGAGCACTGGCTGTTTCGCTGTGAACATCAAATAAGCCACACTAATGATGAACAGCTTGATGCATCTTGCTATGGGAAGACTTCCCTGTAGTGAATTCCCACACTTTTATTTGGCAACCACAATAAGCATTCATGTTGTCTTATGGAAGAAGTAGTCTTGCGTACCAACTGTCTGTAGATTACAATCTTGATAGCAGAAAATACCTATTTGTAGCTAAATTCTACTTACCACCCACCTTGTTTTCCTCAGCACCTTAAGGGGAACAAAATTCCCTATTCCAACTATTTTTTCTTTCTTTCAAGACTGTGATTTATTCAGATTATCTTAATGCCTAGAAATTCAATATCTGTACTTCATGGTGGCAAATACTGAACAACACATTATTTATTCAACTGTTCAACATCAGTAACACTCAAAGTGGAAACAAATAACTTTTGTTATTTCTCCTCTTAGTAGAAACCATGCAGTCAATTGCATTTTATGTCGAGATACAAACTTTGCAAAGAATACAGCTGGTACTGTTCTAGACGGCTGGGTTTTGGCTACATAATAAGTCAACTGTATTCCAGCCCGGGGCCCCAAATTCCCCTATTGCTTCCTAAACTGTTCTTCCCCTCTTTGAGGTAACTCGTTAACGTATGCTCTAGAGCGTATGCACAAATAGGCCATTTTTCCTACCCTAGGGCTCTTGGAAAAAAAAGAGTATCTCACTGGGTCGGGGTATGTTTGGAACAACCATGTAACAAAGCCGCTTGTTAGTCCACAGAAGTTTTGTGTGACTCGCTAAGTCCTTGGACCAGATTTACTTCATTTATTGTTCCTAGTTCATGATGTGGTTTTGGCACTAGACAGTAGAAAAACTAACTCCAAAAATCAAAGTTGCAGAAAACTAACTTGCTGAAGGCAACGCATGAGGAACTAACCTTTTGTAGCAAAGGAGACAAACAAAAATTTAACCCAAAGCATAAACAAAATAGTAGCCAGCGGTGTGGGGGGGAATAAAGTTTAAAGAAGAAACACATGGAAATGACGCAGATTTGTAGAACTAGCAACTCTTTCCTTGGCATTTCAAGATAAAGGTTCAAGAATAAATTCTGCTTCAGGAAAACTACTAAGTACTAGCAAAAGAAAGTTAGAGACACTTATATTACTTATTGGAGAAGCGTAAGTGGGAATGAGACCTGGCATCAAGGCATTTCATGCTGCAATCCACCCTGGCACTGAACAGATCTCACCACGGGCAAGTCTACTTCACCCCCGTATTAGTTTTCTGATCAGTAAAATGGGAACAGAGACACCTCATCCCACCTATTTTGGAACAAACCTGCAGATGAAAAGTTACTTATTATTAGAAACATGTTCTCAGAGGCTTTGTCAACTACAATATGTTCTTGCACAGCAAAACTTTGACACAAAACAGTAAGAAAATCCATCTAATCAATGCTCTGATTCTGTTAGCTTCTCAGCAAAAAATGTGAATGCCACGTGCACGCATGCCCCTTTTCTCCATGTCACTGAGGAAACCATACTGCAGACGGCAGGAAAGCTCTAAAAACAGCTCTTTCACAAGGCCCTACTTGGGGCAAGAAACCCATCAGCAGAACTATTTTCTAACCCTGCTACAGCTTTCTTAGTTGGGCGACTATATTTCCTTAATATATGCACTCCACTTTGTTAAAAACTTGGATGGAAGGTCCACATGCCTGTCTACCTGCCCTTATGTTCCTAAAAAATTATCAGGGGAATGAGTAAGTTTCAATCTTGCCCAAAAAAAGTAAAATTTGCTGCCCTGCCTGTTATTTATCTTATTATATCTACTAGCTAGCCGTGTAACGTATCTACCAAAGACTCGGGTCAGTTTGTGTATGAAGGCGTTTACAGTCAATATATCTTCCCATAACAACCACGTGCTTCAACTTTTGAATGCCTGCGAATCTCAGAGGGTGAAGGAATCTAACACAATCTCCCTTTGGACAGCACAAACAAGCAGACTTCTCTTCACAACCTCAAAACGAAAAAATAAAAAGATCACCTGACTATAACTTTGTACAACAAATAAATGCTTTATAAAGCCCTCACAAAAAATTATACCCTTTCCCAATATACACCTTCACAATGGCACAAGAACTACCAGTGGAGTGGAACACAGACTGACTAGGAAATGAGGAGAGAGAGGCAGAAAATGGTCCTGTATTTAAAGAATGAGGAATTTGCATGGGGTGACTTTGCAGTCACCGGAGGAATGGAAAATGGGGCTTCACTGGCAAAACCGCAGACCTCAAAATACCAGAGAGAGAATAAAAACTGCAGGAGGAGAGAGAGATTTGTGTGCCATGGCAGACATCAGTGGTCCTAAATTCATCACAGAGATATAATGCTCGCTAGCAAAAAAAACCCGAACGGGCTTCAAGCATAGTATCAGTGCACACAGAGCTGAGAAACACCTCATCTCAAAACTGGTGCTGAAAACAGCCAGGCACTGCAGCACAGGCCACGTTCAGCACCAGTTGCTCCTGACAGATAATTTCCCAACCGCACGTTATCCTAACCTGTGTCTGCATAGCTGATACATGGGCTGCACCTCAGCACTGCAGGGTTGCAAGGGGATTTTACCCTGCCCGAACACGCTCCCGTGGGAGGGCATGAGAAATCCCATCCCAGCGCACAGCCAAAATGCACGTTGCATTTATTGCATGCTGCTCGCCGCATTGCCAGAAATCAGAGAAGCTTGCTAGCCTGTAACTGGCGGTTTGGGAATTTTTTGCTCAATTTATTTGGGATGGGGCCACATTTCCTACTCACGCTGTTCAAAACAACCCCAAAAAAACAGTATGGAGCCAGTTTAGCACAGGAGAGATGGTGCATCTCCTACACAGCGATAGGCTCAAGGCAGCTAGCTGTTTGGGCTGACTTTTTGGGGAAGGCGACGGTGAGTGGGGAGCCACGTGGGGTAGCAGGACAGCAGGCACCTGGAGAGGGTCTGTGGGTACTTACGGACACAGAGACAGGCCACCAGCTTGGCAGCCTCGTCGGGCACCGGGCAGGTGGGGAAGATGGGCTTGAGCAGGTAGGTGGCGAAGACCAGAGCCACGATGTACTGCGAGGAGGGCCGGATGATGAGCAGCTCTATCCAGAGCTTGAGGAAGGCGGGCAGGGAGCCGTACACCTCCAGCATGTAGGCATAGTCCCCGCCGGACTTGGTGATGGTGGTGCCCAGCTCAGCGTAGCAGAGGGCACCCACGATGGAGAAGGCCCCGCAGACGGCCCACACCACCAGCGACAGCCCCGGCGAGCCGGCCTCCCGCAGCACGCCGGTAGGGGTGACGAAGATGCCGGAGCCGATGATGGTGC
>NW_008824673.1:459888-479025 GCF_000699105.1 Pygoscelis adeliae | reverse complement strand
CTGCTGAACTCCCCCCCCAGCCCCGTCTGATTTTAGTGCACTTACTGTACTCTTCTATTTGACATATTCACGCAAGCGCAGGCCAAGGCCCCATCGCTGCATCGCCTGCATTTCTGCAGAGGCGCTGCAGAAATCTGCCTGGCACTTCGGACGCCAAGATCACCAAAAAGACTTGTTTGCAAAAAAACCCCAGTAATTTTGCCAATCTGGCAAGCGTGCAGGCAAAATGAGCAAGTTCTATCATGCTACCTCAATGAAGGCATAGGTCTTGCACCCAAGGAGACATACTACTTCACAATAGTGCCTAAGGAGCCAATTCTTCAGCAAATTCAGACTCCCTCTTGGCCTTGTGGGACAGGAGGTGAGTTCAGAGGCTAAAGCCTGGAAGCCCCGATTCTCAACAATAATCATTCCTGTTGAGAGGTGGCAAGCGGTACCTTTGAGGAGCTGTTTCCTCAGCAAGCGATTAGTTGGTGTCACACAAGAAGTTGTGCCCGAGCTCTGAAACCCAAGGTCGGCGTCCATCCTCCCTGGACCATCCTCCTCCTTGCAAGTTTCAGACACGCTTTAGTACGGGCAGTAGGGTGGGTCAGGAGGTTTTCTACAAGATACCTCAGAGAAACGCGAGATCTGCGTTCCGGGGAAAGATGTAACGTTTTAGGAACATTTTCGGGGACCTCGCACTGGCAATTGGCGTCATGACCGCTTCCAACCGTCACAGGAATCCCAAGCAGCCCGTTGAAGCACTGATCAGAACCTGACACCTAGTGGCTGTTGGTCACAACAGCCCAGGGGCTTAGAACAGTGTTCCCCACTTCTCCATTTATATAAACATACCTATTTAGGAAGAAAGCTTAGTCAAAAATTGCCTTTGCACTGAGCACGTTTTTCTAGTTTTCAGAGAGAAATGGGATCCTGAAGAGACTGCAAAGACTATGAAAAGCAATTAAAAATAAACAGCAAAACATATTTATCACACAATTTCCCTCAAACCCCAAAAGCCTTTCTTTAGCCTACAAGCTTAACATCAGCCCCACTGGAGAGGCTATATGGCTGTCATCTAAACCAATCATTTCTCAAAGTAAGATTTACCAACATTTACTTGCTACTGTATTTCATACTTTAGCCTAGGCAGGATGTTCGCGGGACCATAAAAATCAGAAAAAAACAGGTTCCTGCAACATACGGGATTGTCTCTGTGTTGGCCTCATTACACCAGGATCCAGCAGACAGGATGGGAATTGAAATAAGATGTATGCTTCAGGTATTTTCAGATGAACGCTCAAACTCAGTTGTATAGTTGGGTGAACAAAATCATTCATCAATGGATTTGCTTCACCCGTGCTCTAGACTAAGTTCTTACATTAAGGCAAATAAATTAACTGCCTGATCATTGGCATTTTACACCTGGTATTAACCTAATTCACAGAAATTTCCATTAACTTTCACAAGAATGGGACCAAGTTATCTTTTTCTCTCTGCATCCAATTCTTCCAAAAAGGAAGTTCGTAACAGACTGCAGCTAAGAATTTGCAGGCTTCAGTCTCAGTTTTGACACCGTTTCCATTTGGAAATCCTGGGATCAACAAGCAGTGGAGTAGCAGCCACTGAACTGCCCTGTTTAAAGTCAACCACATGCTTGACTGTTTTGCAAATTAATCAATCGGAGTTAATTCTGCAACCATTTCTCCATTTGTATTGCTGAGAAAATACCTGCTTTGCAGTCATGGTGTTAGGGTGTGTTCATATAGTGCTTTGTATCTTCAAAGCACTTCACAAATGCTAAGTATTGTTATCAGTTCTGACCACGAACATTAACTCTCTTCAGGCCCCCAAGTTATTCTGCAGAATCTTTGAAGACTATTTGATTATACAATCAGTTCTCCATATGCTAATACTCAGGCACTTCAAGTTTGTCACATCAAAAAGAAAGACGGAAAGAATTGTTTGTCAGAAAGACAAATAATTACCAATATCAGAAGTAAATTGGCCATTTGTTACAGGTAATGTGTATGTTCTTAACCATTTATCGGGAGAGCTGCCTTGATCAAAATAAGACAGCCTGCTGGAACCAAATAAGCCATTTCTTTAGCAAACACCTCAGCTATACTAATACAAGAGCTTATAAGCTTTTTTGTTGGGTAAATGGAAGTGGTGGTAGCTTCTAGAACCCTTAAATAGTAATAATAGTGGAGCTAACCTCACTCTTAACCCGTGCCACTCTTTCTTCATACTGAAATGGCTTGCCTACCACGAAGGGGACCAAATAGCACAGTTTGGGAGGCCTTACATAAAAGTATTGTCTACAATTATTTCAGGGGGGAATTCCTTAACCAGGGATGCAATCTCCTACTTTTCCCATCAAAAGAAATGGAAACTTGTTCGAATGAATTCAGCTAAGCATAACATATAGATACGATATCTAGAATCTAAGCAAAGCTAAGCAGTGAGACGGAGAAATTAATGCTTATTTAACCTGATTAGCCAATTTTTTTTTTAATAAAAGTGATTTATTTTACTCAAAGGGGTTTTTTGGGTTATTTGATAAGATTCTTGTAGCCACAACCACTAAATGTGAAACTCTTGAGAGTTACACCACATCAGATCAACGCCCAGTTTTATCAAGACCAATTACACAATGGAAAAAGGAGCTTAGTTGACAGGTTGAGTTTAACGATCAGTGTCAAATGAAGTAGTTTAGCAACGATCCTCAAAATTTGGAATCCCATTTTAGACGGCATGTTGCATCTAGCTGAATGTAACAAACAGTTAGACATCCTTCCATCAGTACAGCGGCAACAGAGAGGTCATTGTTCTTTCATTCCAATTATAATACACTTCAGCAGAGTCTTTCATAGCTTTTAAGTATCACAGAATGTCTGACATCTGATTAGACTCCACTCGTAATGAACTGCTTCATTCTCAAGAGGGAATTGTATTATTTTCTTGACAGAAAATCTACTTTTTAACTTGGAGAGCTTAATTACACAATGAGATACAGACACAGGTTTCTCCGTGTTTCTTTATTGCACAGTCGGACACTAATTTAACAGTTTAAAATACAGCAGGTAGAAGTTTCTTTACATCAGGTAAAAACTGAGGAAAAAGGCCTGTATCCTAGGAGAACAAAAGGCATTCCCTGTTATATATGTTGTCCGCAAAGACAATTGTTTCAGTAAATTATGATTAGGCAGATAACATACATTAAAATACACAATGTAATAACTGCCACAAAAACACGATGCACAAAGAAAAAAGCAAAGATGTGCCAAGAAAGACAAGTTAAGACATTCAAAACTAAGGCATTCAGATTTTAAAGCAAATACTATTGACTATGAAGTTGAGCAGAAAAAGGGACCCTTCCTCAAAAGCAAGCCATGTAGAATTCCAGTACTCTAAAACCCAGCAGATTCTCGTGACCTCAAAGCAATCTCCACTTCTATAGCCTTCACAGCCAAAAGATACACTCCTGTCAGACTTGCGGTAAAAATATCAATGCAAGCCATCCATGACAGAAGACAACAAAAGACTGGTCAGGTATACGTGGTGGCGTACACCTGAAGTGCACTGGTGTAAAAGTTCTGGAATGTAGGAATACAGATCAAACATTCAAATGCCAAATGAAGTCATTCCAACTATGAAGTCGCCAAGAACGACATTTCTGATAAGAGCGATAGTTAACGGAAATACTGAAAGGCAGTTGGAAGTCAGATCAACACGGATGCAGATCTAAGCTCAAAAACCTTCTACTCCCATTTCAACAAGCTGTCCTCAAAATTATTTCTATTACAGTCTTTAATTCCTAGTACTTATTGCCACAGGAATGTCTCCCAGTACAGTATTAAGTAATGGAAGTGACTACTATGCAAGGACAAATACAAATGTGTGCTTTGACCCTTTTGTATTGTACCATCAGAAAGAAAAGCCTAAAGATTCCTATGCAGACACCTTGCAAACAGAGTTTAACTTAGTTGTGCAAAGTCATTACAATAGTAGCTCTAGTCCAACGATCAAATCACACACGCACCCCCCGCAACTGAGAGCGTAAGGCAAAAGAATTGTATCCCGTCTCCTGTTTTACATACACACGCAGCCACACAGAATTATTTTTCTTGAAGTTAGCTTTTGCAAGGCCAATACAGTCATTGTAACATAAAAGTTAAAAAAAACAAAAACAAAACACCTTTCTGTTCATTTCCAGACTGCTAATTTCAACGACAATCCACCCTGCGACCGAGATACTGCCTACCTTAACCAGAGATGCTAAAACACTGACATATAAATGCAAGACTCAAAAACCAGCAAAGTAACTGTAACACAAAATCCCTGTAAACCTTATTTTTGTAGCACAGTAGAGTTAATTTCTGCGATGACCCTGTTTCCAGATATTTGAAATGATCAGTGCTGAAACCGAAACTGATGTCAGTATACTTAGATGTGATTTTACCTAAATATGTATGGAGTATAGCTTATTAACCGTATGACTAGATAATACACCTATTCTCTAACAAAACTTCCACAATACTTTAACAAAGTAAGTAAATCTCTATGAGAATTTTAAATAGATCACTGAAAACAGAATATTCAGCATCATCTCTGATGGATGCATGGTGGTGAGCATGTTAAAAAGAGATTTACACACCTAGGAAGAAAATTTGGTTCAGTGGAGCAAACCTAACCATTGAGAACTCAGGTGGGTACGAGCATACTATGGCATTATGAAGCATCTGAGGATTAAGCATTTACACCGCAGTAGTTCCCTAAGAACAAAATATGGATTTTGTATTGGCATATGCTTGGAAAGCTATATTAACTAGTGAAACAAGCTCAGTGGATCAGAGGTACACAAAAACTTGGTGAAAATTACCAAGGCAACTCAAAAACTTGGAGCAATTGCATGAAGCTTTTTAAAAGACCCATTCATGTATGATAGGGATATTGATGCAGGCTACCTATAGTAGGTAGCCTATAGGCTAGCTTAGTGCTACTGGAGTCACCTTTATTTTTAAATGTAAAGGCAACATTAAGATGTCTTTAAATTACAGTTTTTCCTAACTGCTAATAATGAGTAGCAAAAATCTCAAAGATAGACAAGATATGTGCCAGTTCTGAATCACTGCCTTCTTTCTACGCGGTCCTCCTCAGAAAAGCGTTTGCAAAAACAGCACTGAACGAAAACTTCAAGCTTAACAATGACTTGATCACATACGCTCAGGCAGAAAGTACACAAAGTCTTTTCCTATTGCCAGAACCGTAGATGTCCCTTCCAAAACTATTTTGGAACCTGTCATTCTCTGGCAAAACCATCACTGACGTGATGCTGCAGACCAGGAACATGGTAAAAAGTCTGTCTGATGATGCCAAACACTGTGTAGCTCAACTGAGATGGTATAGTTCAACCAAGTTGGTATACACGGTATAGTTCTACAGTGTTCAACCAAGACGGTAAGGTTCAACCAAGCAGTAAGGGCTTGGGAGAGGTAATGAAACTGACGATATACACTGCTATGTTGAATATACTACACAGTAAAAGTAAGTATGCTACACTGGGATAGAGGAGAGATTTTTCTTACACTTACCACATGGAGTCACTCTAAGGTTAAGTGGCCCCATTTCATATTGCCAAGGGAGAAAGGCACAACGTAACAGCCTGAGGTAGAGCTATTAAGGAAGCAAAGGCAGAACCTGGGCACTTAATTGGTTAAACAAGAATATTCAAAAGCCTTAAAATCATCAGGGTCACACTAAAACGTGTTAAAGTGCGTTTAAACTGAACACTTGGACTTTAAAAAAAAAAAAGTATCTATTCTAAAGTTCTGAATTTAGCATTGACAAGCTAGCGTCCTGGCATCACTTGTGCTGAATCACACCAGCAACCAGTGATTTTGCTTACTGGCAGAAGCAGACCAAGTAACGTCTGTTCTCCAAGAAGAATCCTCAAATACAACCAATCAAGATCACATCACGAGTTTACAGACAGACCTGCTCCTCATCAGAAAATCTGACCATACATTTGGTACATGAATTTCATGCACAGGCACACTGTTAAATACAGTAAAGCATAAAAAGCCAGTGAGAAAGATGCTCGAGAGAAAATTATGGCTAGTAGTAGTATGCTTCAGAGGTAGGTAATACTTGTGGCAATTGGACTGTAACTCTAGGATAAGGCTGCACAGCTGGCAGCTTACACAACAATTTTGTCTGGTCCACAAATAAATTTCAACCACCACTTAACGTCATTACCATAAGGTGCTATAAATACAATCTGGTCCCCAGTTGTCCTGAAGCTAGATAACTCTTTTTATAAGAAAAGTACATCTTAAGACAAAACTTTGAAGAGAGTGCACTGGTGCTCCACGAGTTACTGGAAAAAAAAAAAAAATCTTTCAAGTATCTGAATGCTGCATTTTGTCCATACTCTCCTAGCACTGGATTAGCTTTCAGAATTTTATTTCCCCCCAAAAAACCCATTGGAAGGATCAGCTGGGGCTTACGTAATTTTTATTTCCTTTGATGTGATCGATTTCCTGGGATCAACTGGACATTTTCGCCTAATTTGCTGCTCTTGCCAGTCTTAAGATACTGGTGAATTCTCTTCTGCTCTCTTCTCCTGGCACATTATTAATACAAAAAAGTAAAAGCTGCCAAAGCTAAAAGCTTCTACGTTTGTTATAAGGTTTTAGAAAGAGTCTTCTGGCTTGTGGTGTAGATAGAGTGGACATTCTGTGGCATCCGTATCAAACATGGATCATGCAGTCAATAGAATGGGAAGAGGTTAGATTCTGTAAGCAACTTTTTCCCTTATCCTCTTGTCATCCTAAGCACCAAGGAAAAAGGAAGAAGATAAAATGTCTCTGTATATGTGACTAGAGAAGCTAGTTCTCTTCCCAAACCTCTGAAACAATTCCACAAGAGGACCTGATCAGTATTAATACATTTCACTTCTTCACACTTCCTGCTTGCTAACGCGTTTTTAGTTGGGATTATTAATTCATGGAAGTCACTGAAAGAGCATTTGAAGAGACACAGAACAATTCAGGAAAGAGGCAGGGGAAGAGATCTCCTGCCCTTATTTTTCCTTTAACTGTTAAAATAACTCCTTATTGATCCCTGCTTTAAAGCAAGTCAATTTGTTAAGGGTTAATATTATTTACTTCTTAAAAAAGGCAAAACTAAAAAACCCTACAGCTTCTCTACTGAAGGTCAAATGGCACTTAGGAGAACTGAAACTGGCTGGTTGTGAAACTGTACGGCATACACACACTGCAGAAAAAGGAAAAATAATTAAAAAATGATGTCTGTTATATCCAGGTATTGCAGTCTGGACTGACATTTCATGGGCCATCTATGGCCTGATCTGCTCAGCATGGTCCTTGGGCTGTACTTCAGTATTCAAGAGATGCCCGCTTTGGAAGGATGAACGGACGGTTCGATTCATTAATGGCTGAAGAGGGCGAAAGTTGTCTACCATTCTCTTTTCTTCTTCGCCATCTGAAGTAAAGAGCAGCATCCGAAATGCCTCCAGCTGAGAATGAGAAATGTCCAATTTTGTGACTTTACTAACCGGAGAATTGTTGGAGTTCACGACAAAACACAGTAATTCATGCTTGGAAAGAAAGTCAAAGGTACTATTACATTTGCATTCTGAGAAATTTTAGCACGAACTTCTGGCACTTTTGTGACCTGCTGGTAAAGATTACGCCATCATCCATATCAATGCAGAAGATGAATTGTCAGTCACCTGCCATCTTTAGGCAAACTAAATCTCAAATGTGGCACGTCTGAGACGGAAGTGATTCCCATTCAAATACGGGAACATATGCCATCTTTAAATAAACCTCTCCAACCTTCTTAATCTACACCCTTCCTGGAGTTCTGTTATCTTTTTGCAGATATGCATATGCTGGCACCCAGAAAAGAGGGAACCTCAACTAGCCACAATCTACACAGTTGCTGTTCTCAGTGGTTTATAACTGGGGATTAAAATAAAGTATGCAGCAGATCAGCTTTTAATGCTCACAAGGGCATTACAATGTCAAGTAAATTATAAGCCTTTCTATGCCACAAAAGGATGAGAGTGAAGAAGAGCCAAGGGGAGAGGGGAGAGAGAAAAAGTTTCAGTTGAAAAGAATGACGACACACTATGCATTCAGTTCTCTCTGCTGTTAACAATCTCCAGTTCGTCCTGTCCTGGTCCTTCATGTAAATTAAAACATTAAGATCGCGTACATGCCTATTCTTCAGGGTTAGCGTTTGTTTGGAGCATGACTTTCTAGATGGACTAGCTTCATGCAAAAGCTGTGTTAAAAAAAAAATTCAGTATTTTGCCTCATGTCATTGGACTCACACTTCATTATTAATCAAAGCCTCAAAAAACAGGGACAATGCACAGATAACTTTCAGTGCCATGAAAAAATGGTAGATTTTTTGGGGTTGTTCATTTTTACTTGCTTTGCAACAAATCTCCAAGACTTGTTCTATGCTGTAATGCCCCTCAAAGTACTCCACTTCTTTGAACAGACAAAAAAATCCTGAAAACTTCCAACAAAACCCACAATTGTAGTACAATTCCAATTCCAACGCCTTCTGACCATTTTCTACTTCTCCCTACACCTACAGAGGAATAACATCACATTGAAACATGAAGTACTAAAATAAAAGCAGTAGAGGGCATATGGTGACAAGTTTGGGTTGGTGTCAGAACAGACTATTGACCATGAACTCCTCCACTTGAAATAATTTCTGTAACATAAACATTTGCTGAAACCTTTGTCTGTCTTTTTTAAAGGGCAATTAAAAAAAAAAAAAAAAGGAATTCAAGGACAGTACAGCCAAATATAGAGTTAACATGCCTACAAAGGCAAAGGAGAAAACCCAGTGGGGACTCACTCTCTCTCTCGCCATCAGAATGGCATGTGAAGGACTCGGAGCCACCCACCACCCCTTCTGTACCTTCAGAGTCTGACCAAGGGAAGAACAGAGGACTGGCCCTTGCAATCTCTCTAAGATTTCTGTGCAAATGCATGTGGCTATCAAGAATATGCACAAAAAGTCAGTTTGGAATTTCACAAAACCTGCCTTTTCTCCTCCCTTCCTACCACAAAAAGGGCTGCATCCTGGTAAGAAGAGCAAAATTATGCAGTGTTCCAATAAACAACCTTAGAACAAGGGGCAGCTTCCAGCATAAGGCATTGTTTATCACAGATCAAGATAAAACTCTATGGGAGAGCTGGAGAAGCATCTTTAACTGCTTACTGAAGAGGTCAAGTCTTTCAATATTAGCTGTTGTTAACTTCAGGATACCTGCCCAAACAAATACTGGGTGTGAAGCAGCCACTGATCTCTGAGTATTCACAGAGAATTACTGGTACCGGTAAGCAACTACCGTGTGTCTCCCCCTCCATGGCAGCAGGCAGTCTAACAGGTATGGTATGATTCGAAACGTAAGCATGAGATTTACCTGATTCTCATCAACCTCTATTGGCTTCTTCTTAATAATCCATGTGACTGATTCGGTAAGTGGGGGAGTAGTCAAAGAGCCCGCGTAAGTCCAATAATCAGGGCATGAAGGTATCAAACAGGAGGGATCAAAGACATCGAACTCGATAACAGTGTCCTAAACCCCAGAAAGAATGTATTTTAAAAATTGTATTTTGAGAAAAGATTGACAGAAGATTTAGAAAGATCTTAACAATGAGATTAAATACTGTACATGATATGTATGCATATGCAAAATTAGGTATTGTGACTATTAATAATGACCTACATAAAATAATAATTTAAAACCCCATAAACTTGTACAAAATTGGTAAGCTGGCTTTGAAGCATAAGAGGCAGCTAGTGAGTAGACAAAATTTAAATATTCCTGTTGTCCCCACAAGCCCTTAGGAATTCGGTGCAGAAGAAACAAGGAGTGCGAAGGAGCAACTGACTACATCTTTGTGGGAGCTAGAAGCAAACAGGAAAGAGAAAGAATAAGTGGTGGAATAAGTTCAGGTAATTCTGCCAGATATACTTAATAGACTGCAAACAATAGCACTTTTACTTTCACCACGTGATTTTAGGCAGTGGGGAGAGGGAAGAGGACTAAGTATTCATGTCCCCAGAACGTGCACTCTCAAGTGAGATACCAGACAGCACGTAGGAGCTTCAGAGCCCATGATTTCCTATACAAACATTTTACTCCTGGGGTATTTCCAGGATATACTGGCAATGCAGGAAAGGAAGATCCTGTTTTTCCTTAGTCTTTATCTGTTTCCCACTGAGAATGAGAAATGTTACAGTAAAGAATTTTTCAAAAATAGGAAGTTGGACAAGAGATTCTAGACGGGAGCTTTCACCCATCATGTGAGAGAGGAAGGTGCAAGGACATCAGAATGGGTATTATCGGACCTTCCTCCTCCTCCTCACCAGGGTGATGTTTCTCAGGGTTTGGTGCTTAAGTCAGTGATAATGCTGGCAAGGCAACAAAGGTTTCAAACCAAGTGCTGATGAGTTGCTGGGTAACCAACACCCTTTGGAAATGAGATCCCTTTCAGAGCAGCCCACATGCAGCTTGATGAGCCTAATGTTTGATACTACTGGTTTTTTTTTTTAAAGATCTTGACTTTAGTTTCTTTCAAATTCATATGCTGTAAAATATCATATTCTCATAATGGATGTATATGCACAGATTTTTGTAGGTCTTTTTGGCACTGAACTGACTTGTTTGGCATTTATGTGGCAGTGTTTTCACTGCACTGCCATAAATATTTGTTTTATTTGGATAAAAAAAATCCTTACTGCGATAAATAATGGCACAGCGACTTCAACTGGATGTGCTTACAAGCCAGCAAAATTCTTGATGTGTATTTTTTGCGTGTACTTTCAAAAAGGAACAAGCACCTGGAGGAGCATGAGCTGCTTCTGAGCACTATCAGAGACGCAGCACTCCCTCTCCTGGCAGAAGTCAAAGATCAGCTATGAAGAGAGAGTCCCATTCCCGTAGCAGAAAATTTACAGTGTTTAAAAAAAAAAAAAGGGGGGGAGGCACAAAAAATAATCTCCTCCTCAAAGATCAGACAAAAATCAGAAAGCCTTAATTCCACAAGAAATAAACTACCACTTTACACAGCACAGAAAGTTCCTCCCAGTTAAACAACAAACAAAAACTAATCCAGTGGCATCTATTGTCATAGAAGAGGAAGGGCAGGCTTCAGTGAGGGCAAGCATTAAACATGTGCATGCCCTTCTAAGGGGATACAATCTCAAGAGCGTAATTTCTTAAACCAACAGGTTTGGAAAGCTTAAAGTATACAATTCCTCCTTAAAAATTAGTTCCCCCCCCCACCCCCCGTCCTGGTTTCGGACAATCAGGCCCCCTACGGACATTTAAGGAAAAAAGCATTCATTAGTGTTTTGCTATTCTCAGAGTATCCTTTATGTTGAATGACGGCATTAGCTATGCTGAGTGGTAACTGGCGGGACACTTAAAAATACTCACCTTGTGTTTAACTGCTGGCAAGGCATCAACCAGCATCTGCAGCCCTTCATGATGTGCTCCTAGCTGCAGAAGACAGGTAGGAGTTAGAGAATCATTAAGCTGACATTCTACATATCTACCTTAATCAGTATTTTTTGAAAACAACAATCTAGAGGTATTTTGTCCTAAATCGGTTTTAACAAAATGAAAATAAAAAGACATTATTACAGCTTATTACACAAAGTGATATTACCTTTAAAAACACTCCAATAACAGCCAAGCCGTTACCTTCCATTACAGCTTCTTCAAAAGTTGGGTACACAACGGCATTCCAGTGTACTAAATGCAACTGAAATATAAATGAATGAGAAATCAACATATTCACAGAGCACAGCAATGATATCAAGAAATTCGACTTTTGATCTTTGCCACATTTGGCCTTGGCAATTTGGGACGCTGTAGTGAGCTACCTCAGAAACCACACGCTACAAAAACGAGCACCAAAATGTTATCGGAAAATAATGGTACTTCCCTTCTTTATTTTGCTTTTTTTTAAACAATAGCCAAAGACCCATAAACTACATTTCACACGTATGAAAGGGATTTTGTCTGTGGGAGACTGATTACAGGAACGCTTGTTAAAGGCACAAAAAAGGCTTAGTATACCTGGAACTGAAGGACTCTTCCATGTCTTAACAGGAAGAACAGAGTATGCTGTTCTGCTAAGGAACATTCTCCTGCACAGAACATAAGCTTCCTCTGCATTGCTTACAGCCCAATACAAGCATTCCATTGAGGGGCTTTGTGTATTAAATAGATAGCCAGCACCAGTCCCAAAACTTAGTCATACAGTCTTGCCGTTAATAACTATCTTGCCAAGCTGACAAGCATCATTATGAACACGTGAGCAAGAGATAAACATCTTCTCAAAAATAAGCAATAATCATTTTTCAAATTCTCCATCTTTGGCATATAACTATGTTTATACCTGTCATACTTTCCTCTCCAAGCAACTTAATCTGTATTTTTCCCCATTGGCTCCATCCTTTTTATTGACTCTCTTTCTGCCTTAGTAGTTACTTAATCACAAAAGTTTTGCTACTTTAATAATTGCTTACAAGTTGAAAACAGAAAATAAAGTGATCGTGATAACGACTATTTTACCATAGAACTCTGCTGTGGATTATTCTAACGACTTTAAGAAACACACAGAAACACATAAAAAATTGTTGATAACTGGAATAAACTTTCTAACATTAGCCAAAGCTCTGGGGTCACAAACACAAGACAGTTACTGCATACAAAGTAAGAAGGACGAGGCTTCTTGAGTTACAGGTATGGGTGTGAGAATTAAATAATCTTCCACTTTCTCTTTAAATATTTTCCTTAAAGAGTATTTAGTATGTGCTGTGTTTCTCTGCAAGTGTTTAGTAATAATAAAGTGATTTTAAAGCAGTAAGGATTGGGAGATTTGGAGGTCCACTAGAGACAGCAGCTGAGATGCAGTGCATTCACCGTACTCCCAAGAAAACAGATCCTATGCCTCATGTGAACCCCCAGTTTCCTGCAGCTCAGAGGTAAAGCACTTAATTTTTTTTAATTGAGATCTGAGCTTGCACATTTACCTCAATATTTGCTGTCCACCTGATCTGCACCACATTAGCTGGGACCTGGGAGTTCATTAAGACCTGACTGTGCCCTCAGTCTGCTTTCTGTCTCATCCTTTTCCCCTTTAAAAGGAGGAAGGACAAGCAGAGTTGTGCCACGCCATCCGGACAGAGCTGGAATAGCAATGACACTTTGCTGCCTGCCATTGGCTTGTCGGGCAGCTTCCCCTGTGGACATTCAGGGAGAAGAAAACATCAGTGAAACTTTCACTAATGGGGCCAACGTTCAATTTTAAGACCGTGTTCTTCTCCAGAAAATACAGTGAATATGAACTTACTAATACAAGGGCAGATGAGCTGTGGCACCTACCACGTCTGATCCTTAACAGTAAGCTGCAATTCTTCAAATAGGGAGTTTTCTAGCCTGCAGTACAGTCACAGGCAGCCTGAGACCTAGCCTCCAGTCCCCACAAGTATTTGCATTGTTCAGCATTTTACCTCATACCTCTGCTGGGTAAAATTTACTGTCAACTGTGTGCTCTGAACCCCACTCGTTTATAGCTCCCCAATGGAAGTGGAACTGCTTTAGCCTGTATTGGTTTTCCAAGGGACCTCCAACAATTACTAAAAAAACAAAACAAGACACACATGTTAATAAACATGATTTAGAATTGTCGAGACAAGTAACACTGCAAGATCCTGCTTGAAATAAGTTTGCCGAGGGAAGAAATCAGCAACTATCTTAACTGAAACAGCCCCCCTATTGCTTGGCTACTTCTACAACTTACTTTGCTATGACAAAATTGTTCAGGCAAACACATCACACTTTCCCCCTGCTGTCTGAATGAACTATATCAAATTGAAGATAAGCTAAATAGTCTCCTCATCCATCTCTCCAAGGGAATTACTGTTTTTTTCCAATTCACATCAAGTTTGGCAGAGTCACGGTGACTAGATGTTACATTCTATGCTCTTCTCTTTGAGCAGGCATGAGAGAACTGCCTTACCAGAAGAAACATGTATGATGACAGAGCAATAGATACATCTATTAAATGACATCCCAGCAAAGCCTCAGTATCTATGAAAAATATTGAAATTTCCCATGACAATACAAGAGTTCAAAAATCCAGTTTTGCCAGTAGAATCAGTACATTGTGTCAAATGTTCAGTTCTGCTTTTTTTCAAGATACAAAAATCCAAACATACTATTCTGCTTCAATGCAGCTTTCAGACTGCATAACCCATGCTGAAAGATTTCGTGCACAGCCAGAAATATGCTAATATTGTGCCTACTGTAAACCGTTCAAGCTACACTCCACAAAGCATCTAAACATAGTCTGCCTATGGGTAAGGCTGAGTTTATGGAAGCTTTAATGCACTTTTTAGCCACGATAAGCAGACATTCAGTCTGCTCTCCTGATTTCAGAAGGCATCTCCTATTTTGCAAATACATGAATGAAAAAGTCTATGCCTAGTTTTCTGTGTAGTGTTGGTTTTTACTCATTTCCTCCTAACTGAAACAGGAACATCCTGCAAAGTCTTCTTGCTGGTTATTATGTCACAGCATCTGGTAAATGAGAGACCATGATTACTTCCAAAGAGCTAACAACAAACACGTAGCTGTAGAGACCCATTTGCTGATTTTTACTTAACTGTACATCACGGTTAAATTTTATAGCAAACCACTGTATAAACTACATAAAGCCAACACGACTTTTGAAAAGAAGTTAATCACTTTAATGCTAAGGAGAAAGCAATGAGAGGCATTAAGAGCTTTTCTTGCCTTTTTTTTTTTCCTTGAAAGCCAGCCAGCACTTTTGAAATTCTAACTAGATAGGCCTGCTTGTGATAAAAGAGAAAGCTAAAACAAGCTATGCAAATTGACATTTGATTAATTTCATCCACTGCTGCTGAGCTGTTAGCATAAACGCAATACTGACTGTCACTAAAAAAATCATGATGGAGAAAGGTGACCTTCAGGGATGGGATGAAGATGGGGCCCACACTGCCAAGTCTTTCAGAATTAAAGTTTCTGTGCTCTAACTACCCATTCCTGATTATGCGATGATGCAAACCCACAAGTGACTACATTCACGTTAATAAATCACATTCACTTGAATATTTACCTCACAAGTAAAGTTAGGCACAGGCACACGTACCTAGAAAATCAGGTTCCTATAGCGGACACTAGGAAGTGACAGGAAACAAATAGGAACTTACAGTGCCTTTAAAAGCAATTTTGCCATTTCATTTCCTGTCAATTTACCAGTCTTGGTAATTTCAAAACAAAATAGAAGTTTAAAGGAACTCTAACAACAACCAGAGGAAAGAATCACATCAGCTTTTTATTGTAGCCCTAGTTCTGTTTCAGTCTCATTTCCTTTCAGCAGATGGCATTCATGCACACAGACAGGACCACATTCTGTACAGACCTTCCCCACACCCTCTTTCTTCTTCATCCTCCTGCTCTGCTCATAAGCAAACAACCCATCACAACACTACCTTCATCTTTTGCCCAAGTCTTGTTTTGCCTCATCTCAGGAGTTGGGCATTTTTGTCTATCCTGGACACACGTTTCATTTTGGTCTTTTTCATCTTCTGTTTCAATTTTGTTGCTTTTTTTTGTTTGTTTATTCATAAGCTTCCTTCTCTGGATGTCTATTATTGTTAGACAGAAGCTGGCAGAAAGAAAAATCAGAAATAGCAACAGTAAAGAGAGAAAGGTGGAGGAGAGAGTCAGGCACTTGAAAACCTGGCCATTTATACAGCAACATCCCGTCATCTGTTGTTTCTTTGTCATTTTGGAGTCCTGTCACTGATCATTTAATGCCATCCTCCACTAGCCATCACCACCCTTCACTGACTTTAATTCATTTGAGGAAGATGATGATGATAAGGCAGTCATCCCGAAAGAGGCAGCAAGAATGCTCATATTTAGATTTACCTCAAGTGTTCAGTCTTACAGATGAAGCGGGTAAGATCTTTCAGACCTGTGATGTGCTCTGAATAGCCAGCCTCTAAAAGGCCAGCACCCCTCTAATTGACAGTCCTGATGATTCCACGCTTGCCTTTATGTCACAAAAACTGTCCCTATGTATTTAAACGTTGCGTATTTCTTAAGCTCCTGCAGGCAATTCCCCTCCATTATATCAATTCTTGCAGAAAAAAATGACTTTGTTATCCATCAAACTGCAAACCATTACACTTTTCAGGAATGCATCCTCAACAGATAGCGGGGTATGGCTGTATAAAGTAAGAGACTGTTAAATTAAAAGCAAAACCAATCTAAAGTTAGTAAGTTAAAATCACTGATAAGCTAACAAGTGATATCTCCATCTTAGCCTCTCCTCTAACCCCACTTCACTAACGCAACAGCAGTTTGTACTGTAAAAACAGATGAGCACGACTTGGTTTCTTCGTTGCGTATCAGCGCTCAAATAAACAAGGGCAAGAGTATTCCCTGGTTGGAAACTAATATTCTGGGTGAACAGCCATAAACAATAAAAACAAAAAAACCCCACACAAACGTCACACAAGCCCCTGAAAGCTCCACGCATTCCACCACTACCGTTTTTGCTGCATTGTTTTATCAGCCTCTTCCCCAGCATCAACCAAAAATACCTGTATCGTGGAGGCACAGCATTTGTTTATTAGCATGCTGAAAGCTTCCTTCCCAAGAGCATCACTAAATCCCTTACGAAGTTCTAGCATCTCTCATGGTAAGCAGTCACCTTAAACATAAACGACTTCTAATCAAACGGGTTCAACCTTGCCCAGGGTCCCTCAATTTTTCCCCCCAGGACAAGTTGAGTAATCGACATGAATCACGTGCTTCACAATATCCCTGACCAACTGCTACCAGTTCACCTACCTTTATGAAATACCTTCTTTATACATACCAGCAATATCTTTTGGTAAAGTCAACTTTTAAAAGGAACAGTGGGCAGAAAAATCTGGAATTTGGTAGCAATATCCTGATTTTAAGTCACTTTACTCTACTGAGCACTTAAAAAGATTTAGCTGCTCAGGTCAGAGTGCTTATTCACATGAAATTGCTGGAATGCATAACTTCATTTTGCATGCACGGACTCCTGCTTATGCTAACAGGAACACACGCACCTGCTTCCTATGGTAGCAGCTCAGTATTACTTAATTCGCCAAAAGTTTATTGAGATAAGTATGTATGCTTTCCAACTGAAAGTCATTTTGCTGCTGATTATTTCAAATGCATTAAATGTATCTGCTTATACCGCAAAAGAGATAAGTGGCAGATTACTTTACTAAAGTGTAATGATGGAATCTCATTTAAAATTAAGTAGATACATATACGTATGACTGAAGATCGACTCATGTAGACAAAGCTGTAATATTACGAGACCTAATCAAAAGGCAGGGCATTAAGGCTTGTGCAAAAAGAGTAAGTTTCAACCTACAACAGCGGATTTGTGCACAACGTCCATGGTAATAAATACATAGTAAAAGTGAGGCCTATATAGAACTCCTGCATTACAATTCCCATCGTTGTAAATCCACGTTTAGCTAAAGCATTCGTTTACTGTACATTAATTTTCAACATTTGTCCTGAGGTTTTACATCATGCAAATATTTCTCCTCTCTAAACATTAATAAGACATTAAATAAATTTTTCTGTGTTTTGCTTACTTGATCTATCAGTAGAATCATCAAACTCTACCAGGAATGAATATCCATTGTTCCAGATGTGAAGACATGTTGTTGGGTCGTAGCTGATTTTCAGAGGCTTCAGAAAGGGGTCGTAAACACTGTCTCTCCACTGGATATTGATAGGAGACTGTCGGGTGCCTCCAGGAATTGTAAGTGGACTCTGCCAAAGTGGATGCACTAGAAGATGAAGAAGAGAGTCAGGCTCTAATGCATGATGCAGAACTTCCAACTAAATACTCCAGAACTTTTTGGCAAGAGAAAGTGCTTTGGCATATTGGCTCCAAAGGCTAATTCAAGTCAGCTGATGCACAGGAAAGTGGAAAAAAAAAATACATTCCAGTTGCATGACTCAAAGCCACACAGAGAAGTGCAGTAATTTGACAACTGTGTTGATACCTTTCCGCATTTGCAAAATGCTCTTCAAAGAAATTCTGTCCCCTTATCTGCCAGAAAATTCTTTTCCTTTTATTGCCAACTGATTTTAAGGTGGCTTCTGTTTTACAGCTTTGCCAGAGTCTCAGCACACCACTTCAGCTTTCCTTATACACCAGTACCATCAACTGACGTCAGGTTGCACCAGACACAGCATAAATCCCACTAGAAAGCAAAAACACTCTCTTGAAGGTGCCGGTCTTTCGCCTACGTGTTCTTTCACCACTGCTGAGGGAGTAATGCTCCTGAAGCACCCATACCAATATTGAGCAAGACTACCTTAGGTACTAGGGACCTACAGCTGATCCCCACACCTGTAAAATCCTGAACTACCAGTTTTGGGGGCAGCTTGAGCATCTCAAACTGGCACGAGCAGGGCAGATGTGTGAATACACTTTCCACGGGATTTTATTCTGCTTAAAAACAGAACCGATACCTGTATTGACTTGGGGAGCACTTGCTCACCTGCTGTCCCCCAACATCAACAACGCACAGACAAAGGTTTTTTGTGCCTTGCCGCCCATCTACTGAACCCAAAACAGAGAGGCTCTGAAGCACTGTGTTACTGGCCACTTCATTAGATACAACTGCTTGTGGTCTTTCACAAAGGGGGGAAAAAAAATTAAATCTTTTAACAAGCCGCTCATATGAGGGGCGGCTAAACAACTTTCCCCCTCGGTTTCCTCAGCAAGGGGCAAACTTTATCGGCCTGCACGCGGGGGCGGGGGAGCAAAACAGCCTCCAAAAGTGCCACAGCTCTCTGTTATTGTTAGTGCCATTTCCTGATGTTTCAGCGGAAGAACGGTCACGGACAAAACCAGGCTGAACTTGGCGTCCCCCCCTCTTCTACACAAACTTTCGAGGCACCGGCAGCCCCCTCAGCCCGGGGGGCTGGAAGCGATGGAGAGACACGGGCGCTGCCCGTGCCCAGGCCCCTCAGCCGGGCCCTGGGCA
>NW_008824673.1:444072-459456 GCF_000699105.1 Pygoscelis adeliae | reverse complement strand
TCTGCCCGGCCTCCAGCTTTTCCCTCCGGGGTGGGCCGAGACTGGCTTTTACCGGCATTTTATCTTGTGACAACGTTAGAGAAGAGACCACAGTTCCCTATGGGTGCGTGTTGGCCATTTCCCATGGTCAGGCTAATCCCTGTGACTGACACGCACCAAAAATGTATTTCCTCTCAAGGTGATAGCGTCAGGGCTTGCTTACGCACCTTAGGGATTAGTATTTACTCTTGTCTAGTTAGTTTTGCTCAAGTCGGAGGTTTCGGTTTCTCCCAGCTGAAGGTGGGCTAGAGCATGATCCCTCTCTGAGAGAGATACGGGTGGCCCTGGCGCAGCAGGGTCCCTGCCCCAAACTGCACACAGAAAAGTTAGAAAAAGTTAACATTATGGCCACTTCACCTTACTGCATTTGTCCCAAAGGCTGGAGGCCAAAATGGGCCCACCCCAGGCTGGTAAAAGGGGCCAATTCAACTAGCATTCATTTGACACCACTTGAGGGAGGCCTCGATGAAACTGGTTAAAGCCTTGGTTACTCCTTGCACCTTTTCTGTGTTACAGCTGCCAGTGCGGAACACAAAGCAAAAAAGGAAAGCCTGTGGAAAGCTGACAGTGTTGGTGAAAGCACAGAGATGAAGTAAGCGTCCTCATTTTTACCGGGTCCATTGGGCAGCCAGGAGCAGAACACCACAGCTCCTGGCCTTCATCTTGCCACTTGCTTTGAATCATATTTCTCGGTTACTCTCTTAAAAATCATTTTGCAAATCTGCATTTACTTTTTGGGGATTTTTAATCTTGTTAGGGTGAGTTCTTTTGAATTTTCATGAGGAACCTGACATAGCATTGAGAATGTTTTACTGAAATGGAGACAAGACTAGATACTCAACTAGAGTCAACCAAGAAGTGTTTGCTCTAGTTTATAACATTGTGTAAGAAGTTTCCATTGCATTCACAGTATAACATATTTAAAGTACTCCTGAGTTGAGTAAGAGGAGGTTGAAATCTGGCAAGTGATTTGCTTTGAGTGGTTACATGATCAGAAAACAGGTCATCGGGGGATATACAAAGCCAAACAGCATGCTATCTTAGGATGTTAAACTGGGTTTAAATTTCATTTTACTTCCTCCCCGCCAAGATATGCCTTCTTTAAACCACAGTCTTTTTTTGTATAGTAGGATTCAATGGCAAACATAATGAATTCTTGGTTTGACTCTCAATGTTTTTCAGCATGGCTAATTTACTATCCTCAACATACAGCTTCCTGTAACTTAAAAAGAAGAGATAGGTACTTCATGAAATTTAGAACAGTTGCTGCCCATAAACATCATTATTCATTCAGGCTTAATCACAGTTTATTAGCCTATTGATCATGGTTAGGCAACTGTGTTTAGCACAGGTCAGACGTGTCTGTTGCTGAAGCTACTTACGAGCAACAGGTAGCTCCTGGTCATGAGGACAGCCCATGTCAGCGTCATGCTTAATTGCAGCGGGGAGCTTAGACATAGCTTCAGATATTTTAATATTGAGCATAAACAAGAGATACTGGGTTTTATTCTCATCTACTAACAAAACAAGATTGTCATTCCTTCACGTTGCATTCTTCCGTGACGTGTCCTCTAAATACAATTGATAATCTCGGCCAGCTTAGAAAACACATCTACCAAATTAACTAATGTAGGTATGCCCTATATCATAGTATAGATGCTTATTGTTGCAGAGCATAACCTGGTTTCTGTACAACTATCACTTTTCAGTATGTTAAAAGCAGTTGGGAAAAAAGGCTCAAACTCCACTGCTTTTCACTGTGGCATTAGGATGACCAAACTTTGTGAAGCTTTTTAGGGATTTGATCCTGCAAGGTTTTGAAAATGTAAAGTTTATTATAGAGCTACTAAGCTGAACAGAATGAGTCATTTCTTGTGGGTTGAACGGCACAACTAAAGGAAAGTTCTTATGGCATAGGCTTTCAGAAACGATGGGCTGTTCAGGTGCAAAACTAAAGAGAAATAACTTTGACCTACGACACTTGTTTCCCTTCTGAATCGTTCACAGAATCTGCATCCAGTTTTACATGCGCATGCTATTTCTTACAGAGCTTAAATGTTAGTAAAACTTTATCATTTAATGAAAAAAAAACTTTTCTCCTCTAGGGGGTTAAAGAAAACCCTTCAAAATACGAGCTCAGTGGCAGTGAGATGGTTTGTTTTGGAAACTGCAGACAGAAAGGCAAAAACTACCTGTGCAAAAGGAAACATAAGCCCTAAACCTTTTTCCCAGCACTATAGCCAGCATGGCCAAAATCTTTGTTTCTGGACCATTCCAGAAACAGTTTCTCCTTGGCCATGTCCCAGCTAGAGATGGTGGTTTATGCAAGAGAAACATGGCTCGCATGCAGCGAGCTGGAGAGAACAGCAGCAGCCAGAGTTACAATATCTCTGTTGTTCTCATGTTTTTCCAAAATTGTTACATTTCTGGACCATCTGGGAGGTTTCAGCTATGCTCGCTCTCCTTCTGAACTAAGAGTGGTTTCTGTGTATAGGGAACACTGCAACCAGGAATCTGGCAATTGGCCTACCGCATGAGTTAAAGTGATACAGAATCTGTGTGGAAAGAGAAATAGAAACCTCATCTACTAGATCCGTTTTCAAACGTGCAAAGTAAAAAAAAAAAAAAAGGGTGAGAATTAAGATAAAACGCAGTTTGCACACTTTTCTTTATGCACGCCTCATTTATGATCAGCTCACTGAGGAAGGGTCTAGTCTATTGTTTCCCTTTGTTACTTGCATATCTGTGGTATTGTCAGAATAGCTATAGTAAATATTGTAATAAAACAAGCATGACCAAGCTGTGAGTCATCTGTGAAGAGAGATCTGCCACAAACAGACCTAATTTGTGCTTGATTTATTCTATTTTTTAGAAACCTTCCAGACAGACACAGTGATGGTCCATTGAATTTTATAGTATTTGGAGGCTTCTTACACTTGCACTGTGGTTTTTTCCTACCTTTCCCAGCTGAAGTAGATGTATAGCTTTATACAGATGTATAGAGCCATCCAAATAGTCCCAATCTTTTGAATTATTTTCTATAATTAATTGCAGCTGTGGATGCTGTAACAGGTCTGTCTGGAGTAATTGTTAAAAAGCTCATTTAGCATTGATATAAATATCAAAAGCTTTGGGGTGGGAGTCAAGATCCAGATGAAAAGACAGGTTGTGTATATTACTGGATTATCATAATTTATAACACTATTTCCAAGAAAATATTTTGAAGGCCACAGTTCTATGGTAAAAATCCAAAATAAACTCAGCTAAATGAAAGGATTTACTGCCAGTTTACACTGTTGTGAACTTGATTTAAAGAGACAAAACATTTTTCAGTGTTTCATTTTCAAATTCCCTTTCAGTATCCTGGGGAGGAGAGAGTTCTCACATATGGGTTACAAAATTAGAAGAAAGAGTATGAAAATTAGTTCAGGTGGTTGTCAAGTAAGAATGAGGGGTAAAATGACTCAGCGTCAGTGGATCTCAGTCTTTATGGTTTTAATCTTTAAAAGCAATAAAAAAAAAGACCTGTTGAATAAAGCACTTTGATTTGTTCACACAGGGACTTTCCAACAAGCTTCACCCAGCTCTGAAGTAAAACAGGGTGGACAGCATGGTGGGAACAGTTGAGAAACCTCAACCACTTGAAGGAAATATGTTTTTGTCCTAAGTTGAGCAGCGGTGCTTTCCATAGCAACACATTCTGAATTAGAAAAATAAAAAACAAACCTATTACTGAAACTCAATAAAGAACCATTTTAAACTTTAAAGGATCGTGGCTCTGCTTCAGCCACTTGGATTGAGTATTACAGAGGAAATCCAAGATAGGTTGATTTCTTTGAAGCTCTTTAGTATGAATCAAGATTTTGGAGGATAACAGTGATGGTTGGCTGAGGTCCATCGTGACAAGGTGTTGAAAATTCTGCTGAATTGATGTCAGATTTGTACTGTGATGTAGGCCAGTTTATCAATAAACAGTCCAGTGCTTTTTAATCAAACGGATGTAACTGACAGAGGACTCTAAGCTCAACAGGAAAGCAGCAGCAGCAGATTGTGAAATGCTGAGCTTTTCTCTGCTTCCAGAATGTTTGGCTGAGATAGGAGCCTGGATGAGAAGGCAGTGGCTGAGGCTAAGTCCAGATAAGGAGGAGGTAATTCCAGTTGGCAAGGTAAAGCAAACAGAGGCTTTATCTTTTCTGTATAAAAACATTTGCTAAAATTATGCATGCAGGCTTAGTAACTCGGCATGGAAAGGGCTTAGAAGATGTCTCATGGACAATTTGTGTAGTTACTGCAGTTGTACGCGCAGTCCTGGAGATGGCACACCTGGATTGTGTGTCATTGCTGTACTTACACAGTTCTTTAAAAAAAACTTGAAGGATTCTGCTTTTCTTGTAACTTCTAAAAGGGTGAGAAAGAAAAAAGCCATTCAGGTCTCCTCTGGCAATAATTACTAGGGTGAGGGTGTACGCCAAAGACTTATAATCCCTATGAAGAGCATTTCCAGCAACTCCCTCTCGATTGTATTAAAAGGTGTCTGAAACCACTGCCTCCATGTACTGTTACAAGATACCACAGAGCTTAGTACAGACATCCACTGCGGTAGTCCATGTGACTAAGAAATTTTTCATATATGCCATGATTCTCAGCTATGTTTCTATAGTTCTTTCCCAGTGAATTGCAGAAAAATAATTTTGTCCTTGTAGGGACACAAGGGGATGCCAGAAAGGGCACTGGGAAATGTCAGCCTTTGAATTGTTTAACCTGTGTCCTCACAGCAAATGTCTGAGTTAACTGCCAAGTGAAAGCATCACCACCCGGCTTGGTGAGAGACTACTTCTGTGTGTGGGAAGGGTGAGGGGAGAAAGATAAGAGATGAAGTTGGGGGAAATGGTGAACTTTACGTTGAAGACGTTACCTAAGAGCTCAATAGTCCCATTCTGCTGTTTCTTTGATCAAGTGTTTGTCACTGAAGACACTGTTTGTACTGTCAGCTGTGAATAGTGGAACTGAATTGAATGTGCTTTTTGCTTTGAATGCGTGTTGCGCACAGGGTCTAGCCACCAGATGGAGGAACCCACAGGCTGGCTTGTTCAGAGCTCGTGTCTATTCACTGGCAGCCGAAACCAGCCATTCCAAAGATAGCGTTTTCCTGAATCAGTTTGTTTTGGCATTTCCTGCATCAGTTTGTTTTGGCATTTCCTGCATGAATGTCATGGAGTAGAGAAAGACTTAAGTAATAAATAGCATCTGTCTTAAATTGAAAAGAGGAATGTGAGTAAAAAGAGTTAGAAGCAATTGTAGTTAATTTAACCAGCAATGATCTCATGATGGAACAGCCTTGTATGATCTCTTCCTGGAATGTTCGTTACCATGAAGTGAACTTTGGTTTCTCAGTACAGTTTCCCATGGACAAGGGTCCACAGCAAAAAAACCTCAAAACATAATTTAGCCCCTTACTGGGAGCTGACGGACCAGGGGCAACCATAAAATAATTAGTTTCTCCATCACATGTGGACATCTAGAGATCTCAGCTTTTCCCCAGTTTACCTTCTTACTCCACTGAACAATTTCAAATAATTTTCCTAGAGTAACACCTTAACTGATGAAACAGAAATGTAACACTTAATTGCAATATGTTCCATTCCTGAAGTGTTTAATTCCATAGGCCATAAAGTTTTGTGGTATATCAATACTGAACAAGCAGAAGAACTAGGAACTGTGCAGATGGATTCTGTGCTGCTGATTCATGGGTTTCATTACTTTTTTAATGAAGGATGTTGATTTATATTGTCTGTATGGCTTCTGAAATTGGAAGTCATCAGACTCACAACGAATATTCACTTGCAATCTTAGTTTATGTCTTCAAATATAAAAATAATGAATACATAATAAAAAATAATGACTAAAAATGCAGAATAATGAGGGAACTTTTTAACCACAATTACAGTGGGTTCTCTGGATTTCCCCTCTGAAGCAGTAATTCATACCACTGCACATGAAGAGCAGTATTGGATGAGCCCAAGCATCGCTCTTACTGGCACAGGTTTTGGGTTTAGGTGTTGAATCTCCAACACTGAAAAAGTTTGCTGATAAACTGCAGATAAAGGAGTGCTATAGACATTGCTTGTGACTATTAGAATGTGCTCTCTCATATGCACACATCCTTGTGTGGAGTGGGTGCACATACAGTTGCACAGACTAATTAACACACCTGATTAATATGAATTCATTAGAAAAGCTACTATTACATGCACCTAATTAATACAAATTTCTTAGAAAAGCTACTATTTTAGGCTGAATCATTGTTTTTCTAAATGTTACTGTAGTGCTTTTCTTTGAATAGATGAACAATGTCTTTTTTTTCCTTATTTTAATGGGAAAAAATGAAGTTTCTCAGCATGCTTGTAAAGAAAAAACTGGTAGAGAAGGACGTAAAAGTTTTAAGAGATTTTCGAGCTGTACTAAGAAAGCTCTACACAGGTCAGAAAAGGGAAAAATACTGTCATGGATGCATGTGTGATCATTTAAATTTTGCATTAGGAATTAGGCTCTTTCTTGTGGTTGTTTCACTAGTAAAACAATTCAGTGCTAATCTTGCTTCTAGAATTAGGCATCTTCTATAGATTCAAAAGGCACCTTTTTAAAATGAAGGTGAAGCGCCGTATTAACAAGTTACGCTACTAGATTGAAGTACCCATTCCGTTTTAAGCTTTCAGAATACAATTCACATTTGCTAGTCTGAGTAGCAGAAAAAAAGAGAGAATTTAGACTGAGAACTCTGAAAAACATTGCAAACACTGTATCTCCCTAACAGCTGCTCTGAATTATTTCTGATGTGCTGAGGGACAGGGAAGCTTGGGTGCTATATATTACATAAAGCTTCTATGTCTAGGAATATATACACCACAGTGCCCGTTGCGCTTGGCAGCTCATCTACCAGGTTTTTTTAAATGCTGGTCACTCAGCGGGAGAAAGTATTTTGGCGTCATCTTCAAAAATACATTTACAAGTGTAGAGCTATTAAACACTGAAAGTTACTGAATATTTCTTCTAGCTTTCAATATAAACAGAGCCTTGTGCTTGTCTCCGTTCTGCTTTGTTTTATGTGTCACAAAATCAGCTGTTTTCTCATCAGTTAAGTAAATACAAAATTTGTCGTTTGATAATTCAAATAGAAGGGAATCACATCTCAGTATTCAAGGAGGGATCTTGCTGTTCTTTGGGAAAAGTTAGTAAGCTGAATACATTTACAGAGAAAAAAAATAGGAAACAAAAGGATTTCCTAGATGTAAAAAATTACTATTAATCCAGCTCTGACGTTATCTGCACACCAGCGAGTAGACACGCAGTCTCTGGCTAGCCTCATCTTACTTGTAGATAAGTTAATCAGTATTTTAAATAACTAAATATTTGACATCTTCCAGTAGTATCCTGCATCTCAGGAAGTGATTCATTGTAGTTCTCCTATAAACCACATTTGGAGGGTTTTGTGGTTTGTACTTCTATTAGGCCTCATTTTCAAAATTAAACATTGTAGTGTCTATTAAATTCAAAGTCACTCAGAATCAATTTGCGCTACATGTGCTTTGAATTACACTTATAAATACAGTTTTCATTGAAACCAGTCAAAACCTTGCAGGACAAAATTAAAAATTAGTTGTTGTATAGTCTGTTTGTTCATCGTAGTTACAAGTGAAAATCACAAACAACCCAGTAACACTGACACAGCAGAAATAACAATGTTTTAATCCTGCACATGGAGATAAATCATGCAATTCAATAAGGTATTTCTATCTCTAGTTTCTCTCATTCTATTCACTCTTTTTTCTTTAATCTTTCAGTCACATTCCCAAATTTCCCTTTTTGGTTAGCTGACAAATAAGAAAGAGCAACACAACTACATTTGTTGTCTTTGTACCTCTGCATCTCTCTTAAGCGGGTATCCAGTACTATTTTGATAAAATGAAATACACTTACATGCATCATTCCTGTTTTTACGAGTGCAGGCGGCCAGACTGCAGAGTCGTGCTGGCACTGCTGGTGGACTCCAGATAGTTTTCAGCTGCTTGTATAAATGCACCAGGGTATTTGCCTTCATGCTATTCATTGCTATCACCTTGGCACCTGAAATCCTCAGCTCGTCAAACAGCCAGAGGAGCTTTCCAGAGTCTAGCAAGCTATCAACACAAAGTAGAGGAAAAAAATCCTGTGGATATACAGCTTCAAGACAACTGAGGGGTCTCCAGACCTATTTATAAACAAATTTGAGAGCACCCTTTCCTGGTTGGAGCGGTGGAGCTAACCAAGTGGTTAATTTTCAACTTGTCCCTGGATTGGCTTCTTCATTGGCTCTACGTTTTGTTGGAGGACCGGCTAGTTGATGATTATTCTACATGTGCTTTCCAGGTTCTTTCTCATCTGGCTCCAGGAACACCAAAGGGTTACAGAAACCACTCTTTTGTATGCAAGGAGAGGTTTCTTATCATTTCTTCATGCATGTGTTCTTTGAATAGTTGTGTATTTGAATACTGATAGCTAAGAATTGCTATCATTAACAGCTGCAATTCTGAGGACTGGCGACTGCTCAGACTGAGGAATTCACAGAAATCTAGTAGATAGACAAGGCTTGCCCAGGAGAACAGGAAGGGGAGCAGCCTCCTGCAGAAGAGTATTTTAGCTCCAAGCATGTAGTAGAGTACCATTGCAGCCTCACGGTGAGGAATTTGTTCTTCTGAACTATCAGATGTCCCATAAGAGGGGTAATTTTGTATAGACTAGAAATAGAAACAGATATAGGGAACCATCATTACTCCTCCCACTCACCCACCACTTTGACCCAACTGAAGTGTGGGCTTTTTTTTTTTTTTTTCCAGTGGGGAGAACAGATTGAGATCTTTTCCTAACCTATGTTTCTTAGGGATGAAAGCATGAAGAACGTTCCTCTCTTATTACTTCCACATGCAATTCCAATAACTTTGTCATCTTATGTGAAAGATTTGTATACAAAGCCCATCCTTTAATCTTCTTTGGGATGTTTGCTCTTCCATAGCTGCAATCCACGTAAATGGCACAGACACAAGTAACTTCTGAGTTAGAGCTGTAGTTTCATAGGCCAAGCACAGAAAACACAGGCAAGCAATTCATTCTCTAAAGACTTCTCATAACGTTACAGATTATAATAGGCCAAATGGGAATGAAGATGGAGAGCCTTTAGGACAGGGTGCCTGGGCGTGTCAGGGAGCAGCAAGGGCCAGCTGCTCTCCAAGGACAGGGGAGCGGGGAGCCAAGCATGGCCCCATCAGAGGCAGCGCCCTCACCAGCAGGGTGCCACCCCGCAGAGGCTGAGCACAGCAGGCAGAGCTGGCCGCTGGTAAAAGGGTCCACTGACCATCCCGAACACTGCAAGGGACAAACCAGGTCCAAGGTCCAACCAGAGAGGAGCAAAAGGAGACAGGGCCAAAGACAAGCAACAACAAGAATCCTTGTCCTTCCTAGAGACAGGGCCAAAGACAAAGCTGAAGACAAGTGCCCTAACAACAGAGCTTAGGGGCCCAGGCTTGGGCTTAATTGGGCTCCTGGCCCATGGGCGGGGCTGTGGGTGGAGGCTGCACCTGAGACTTGTCAAGGCCATTAAGGCTTGTTAGTGCCCTCAGGGTGATGGCAGCACGGAAGTATTGTGGGGCCTTTAATAATTCTCATCTAAGTATTTACAAAATCCATGTGATTATTTTCCTCCATTAAGTACATAGGAGGGCATATTCTGAAAGCTACAGAATCTATCAATGACAGAGCACGCAGAAATGATAAGATTGTTAACATTCTGCCATTAAAAATTTGCCATTAAGACCCACTCCTTTCTGAATCCATAAAATTACCTGTGAAATATTTTTCAATAGGTGGTTGGTTTTTTTTACTTAACAAATTGTGGTGCTTTGAATTAGAAACTTACTTGCTTGGCGATATTTTCATTAAACATATGCATGTTTTTAATCTCTTATCACACAGGGTGTAAGTGCAAGGCTCGGGCTCAGGGAGTCCTCTTTAGTATCCTAAAGTGGCAAGCTTATCTGTGCTATTGACTATTCCAAAACCTACTATTTAGGAGAGTCTTTCCTAATGCTTGTCATTTATTAGCTCAGCAGCCTGCTTCAGAGTATCTAAGAGCAAGCCATTGTCAGCTAGGAGTTCTGCCCGAAGAACTGCAAAATCAAACTTCTATTGTTGTTCATAATTGTGGGTAATTACGTATGCGGCGTGTGACTGTATACAATGGAAATGTGCTTACTTTGTCTTCACAGAAACTAAAGAAGTAAAAATCTAGAAATTTCTTGCTGTCACTACTCATCTGACTTTTGCTGTAAGTGCCCCCGGACTGGACAGAGAGGATCAGTATTTGTTTTTTTTTTTCTGATGCTTACTAGAGGGTTGCCAGTACTTACATTCTGGTTAACTTCAGATGAGTGCTGTTGCTTTGAGAGAGAAAACTACCTCCTCGATTTAGTGTTTCAAGAGATCTGATTCTCCTGGCATCATGCTTGCAAGGGTGTTCCTATCCTAATATTGTCTCAGTTGCAACACTGGCAAGTCAAACCCAATAATTCAGAAAAAATACAGTCTTACAGTTTTCCTGTGATTAAAAAGAGACAATGAAAGTGATTTCATAATTAACATTTTCCTCACCTAGCTATTGTTTTATAACAGCTGACCAGACAATCGATCAAGTAGTGGGAAGCTGCCCAGGATGGCATCGCTGCTGAGGAGTCTGTGTGAAACCTCTGTGGGGTAGCTAAAAGTGTCACCTAGGGCAGCTTTCACAAAGCAGTCAGGTCATTACTGGGTGAGCTTTAACACTCATTTCTCTGTGGATCAGCTCACACTTCCCATGTTAGATATTACGGCAGCCTAAGGGAAGCTTTTCTTCGATGTCCAAATTTTGCTAGGACACTTAGTAATGCGATGGAGCTCACCAGCCTGCTAACCGCCTCTACTCCCTCCAGTTTTTCATTCTCTCTCTTGTATCAGGGGTCCCCAAACAGTACAGAGTATTCCAGATGTGTCCTCACAAGGTCTGAGTTTTGGGGAATAACCACATGTGCTGGCCGTGCTCTTTCTAATATAGCCCACTATGGCATTAACCTGCAAGGGTGCGTTGCTGATACATGTTCAACTTGTGCTCCGTGGTCTGCAGCGCTTTTCTCCAGAGCTTTTCACCCTAGCAGTCAGTCCCCAGGTTGCACCAAAGCATGGGATTATACCATCCCAAGTGCAGGACTTGGCATTTGCCTTTGTAGCACTTCATGAGGTTCCAGCTGACCTGGCTTGTCAGGACCACTCCGAAAGGTAGCTCTACCATCCTGCATGTGACAAACGTGGTTTTATATGGAAACTTGCTGGGGGGACATTCTGTCACTCTGGCCACTGATGAAGATTTACGCTTAGTTTGTTTTACCTCTCACACCTGAAAAAATGGGGTTACATTGCAAATAATTTTGAACAAGTGTCCAAATGGATGCAGGTCCAGAATTAGGAGATGGTCAAACTCTGCTTAGAATAATAGCATTAATGATACACTGATGCTATGTAACATTTTGTATCTGGATTTCTGAAAAAAATATATGGGGACTACACACTGAATGAAAAAGCAGTTCTCAGGCAACCCTGAGTCTGAAGAAAAGGATAAAATTCTCTAAAATCAGTAAGTGTGATGAGCTCCCCTTCAGGCTTTTGATAATCCTAGTGGATTAAAAAAGACTGATAATGGTAATGGTACCTGACCAAGTAAACATGGTCTGTGGCAAACCTGAACAAAGCTGGGCAAACTAGCAAATACTGGGCAAAGATATCAGCTGTGTAACGGAGGTAAAAGGGCAGCCGAAACAGCTGTGAGCGTGATCCTGGGAAGATCACAGTTGGGCAAAGTGCAAACACAGAGCTTGTTAGAATGGCAGATTTCTGAGAAGGGGAATAGCCTCCTATCATTTTTTTCCCCATAATGTATACAGAGAGATGGAACAGTATGTAAATAAATAAGAGAACATTGAGATCGTGCCTGACCCTTCTCACCTTATTTCTCAGACCAGCAAAAATGACCTTACAAGACCATGAACTTTGACCAGCTGGATGACCAAATGTGTAACGATGTTTTTCTCTCTGCTGTGGGAATTCGAGGCCTTTTCTTCCATCCTCATTCATGAAAATTAGGATTATTTTCACTGAATGAAATGGAGTTTACTCAGCGTAAACCAGAAGTGAGATCAGAGTCAGAACAGAAAATGTCTGTGTCTTGCCCGAAGTCATAGAGCTAGCTGAAGGAGGTTCAGGAGCAAAACCCACTTGATCCTGACCTGTTGTCTGTAATAAAATCAAAGAACAATTCTGAGAGAATTGAAAATGGACATGGTGTCTGAAAAGTAGGTGCTGAGGAAGTATGTACTTGGGGGAGGAAAACTGACAACAGATTTCAACAGCAGAGAAGTTTTCTGTTGATAAAAGGAGAAATGCTTCAGCAAGTTTACAAATAGCATTAATATTACCATTGTTGAAAAAATGTATTTTATATAACTTTTAATTAAGCATCACTATGTCACAAGATAGTGCATGCTATGTTCAGAAGGGTGTATTTGTGTCCCTCTCCAGTTATGAGAGTTAGTGGATAGAAAATGAGTAAAGTAACACAAACAGAAACGGAATAAACAGGGGAACTTCATGTACTTCTTTTGTTTTTAATGGCATAGGATGCGATCAAGGATTTTATCCATGGGAAGGAAAATTATTCCTACAGAGTTCTTACGGCGAATGCTCTGGAGTTACTTCTGTGCCCTGATCACATCTTCTGTGTTCTTCGTGCCTTTGTTTCTATATTCTCATGCTCAACAGTGAGTATAATTATGAATGCCTGTCACTTGTTTAAACAAATGCTTTGTTTGACAACCTTTGTTTTCCTGCTGCTGATGCAGCTGCAAAATTGTGTGCACAGTGTGTTAATTTTTTACCTTTGATGCTATGGTAAGTTTTTTTTTCCTAACAAAAAAAAGGAAACCAATGAATGAGATACCAATCTCTCTTGATCCACACAAAACATGTGAAAGCAGCAACTTCCTTAGGAAACAATAGTAAATGAATGCTGATACAATGGTAAAGTAAGCTAGATATTTCCTGGAACCAAATGATTCTTCATAACATGACAAAGAATAGTTGGCGCATACATAAAATGCAAGAGAGAGAGAGAGAGACTAAAAAAAGAGGATGAAAAAGGTGAGGAAATAAGCCAACAAAGAAATATCTTGTTATTTTATTTGGGACAACAGACTAACAGGGCAACAGGATGTATTTTCTTTCATAAAACTAAAAAATGAAATTGATATATTAGCGCCCTGAAGTTCTTACTCATTTTTATAAGAGGGAAGGAAAATAAGAATGGATTTGACGTAGGCACTTGAGCGAGTTACCATGGTTTAAATCAGAACATAACTTAGAGCACATCAACTTCTTCCTGGTGCTTGCTCATGGGCAGTCTCTTATCCCATGGGAAAGTGAAGCCTTCATTCACTAGAGGGGGACTTATGCTGAATTTCATTACGTTATTGCAGAAATATTCAGGTGACCACATTTTTGAAAGCTCATAAAGCTTAGGAGTTTGTGAAGCACAGGAAACAATTAATCTTGGGTAAGTCATTCGTGTGTTGGTACTGAAAATTAAAGACTAAAAGCCAAATTTGGGCCTTCTGATTTAAGCACAAAGGAGGTCTCTACTGTTCGGTTGTGAACAGAAAGATCCTCTTTCTTCTGCTGTTTACCAGTGTTTTCTGTCATACTTTATGCTGCATGAAGAGTATTGTGTCAATCTCAAGGGGAACAAGGGATAAGCTATGATAACGGAGCCTCTTCATGATTTATTGGTGTAATTCAAAATTTTAAAAGGAAACACCCCCTACTTTGGAAGAAATGATAGGGGAAAAAATCTAAAATCGTATCTCTGGTAAAGAGGGAAAAAACCCTTACAAGAGGTAAGTTAATTGTTTATTCCAGATTGCTGTACTGATCAAAGCGGACTAACTCACTAGCAGAAGGTACTGCTGCAGCCTTTCTTAGTGATAAATTGCTATATTTTTTTTTATTATGTTGCTATCTCTGATCAAAGATGTAGACATCAGTTGGATCCTGCCAGTTAATTTGACAACTATAGGTGAATAGCATAATTGGTTTATGACAATGGAAGTTTTTCTGTTTTTTAGTTTTTCTAGCTGGGACCTGGCAATTGCTTGAGTGTAGCAGAAACTGTTTGGCAAATCTGTTGCAGGGCAAATCTGTGCAGCAAAGCGTGAAATAATCCTGTGTGAAAAGTCAGTTTAGAAGCAGTTTAACCTTTGAATCAACAGACTCAGCTGAACAGTTACAAATCTGGAAGCAGAAGCAAGGGTTTTCCTGACACACCGGTTGTTAATTCCCAGGCTCATGGCAACTTTTTAACAGTGAAAAAAGCAGCTTGAGAAGTCACTGCGAGCACTTTCGAAGAAAGGCACGGCACACGTGCCTCTGTCAGTGTAAGTTTCCCTGCCTGAACCATGAAACCCCTCAAGTCCTGTTCTCCGACTCTCTCCCTAACTCCTAGACAGATGAGCAGGAGGAATTGCTGGTCTCCTGGGGTTTGAAACACTTTAGAAACTGGAGCCTTTGTGACATACACCGTTTAATTTCATACAGGTACAAAAGTCCTGCAGTGGACACCTTGAGTTTGAACATGACAAAGCTGCAGAGCCCGAGAACAGCATTTCAACCCACTAGCCCGGCAGCTCCGTTTAGCCATGGGTCTGTAGATGTCAGGGTGGCCAATTACAGCTGAACCAGAGCGGATTCAATTGCATGTCATGACACTGCAGAACTGAATTAAGCATCTCATTTAAGGAATATTTTTATGCAGAAGTCTGAAAAGTCACCGCTGGCTATGCTGAAGCTGAAAAATGAAGTATGATGATGGTCTTGTTTGGGCAACACTGATATATAAGGATATAGTAAAATAATCTAATCCTTGTCTTCTTTCAGAGCTACTTGCATACTTCCTCCGTGCTTCCTTTTTGTGCTTTTGCATATTTTTATCATTCCCAGAAGGTTAACAGCAGGTTTTCCACCTTCGCCCAGTCATTCTGTTCTCACACCAAATGCAGGAACAAAGCAACAGAAGAATCAGTCTGATGAGCTAATTTAGCAAATTCCCACTTGCTGCCTGTTCTTCAGCTGTGTTCTGAGCACGGTGACATTTTTCTCCTTAATATGACAGCTCACATTCACATCATCCCATTTCAGCGATGCAAGCGCTCAGGAGCCATTTGAGCAGGGAGAAATTCA
>NW_008824673.1:443664-444057 GCF_000699105.1 Pygoscelis adeliae | reverse complement strand
TAGGGAAAGGGAACGTGTCGGTGTGCGAATGGCTCAGTGCAGGCGGCTCTCGAGGTGCATATATGCATTTAATCTGCTTGCTGACAACTCCGCTGGCCAAATCCTGTGGCTACGTCGCCTGGCAGGTCTGGAAACGCTTAATAGAAGAGAGATGTGACACTGGAGTTTGCAGTAGCCCCGAGACGCTGTCGGGGAAGGAATCGCAGAGCTGCGCCCAGCAGGACGTGGTCGCAGGCTGCGGGACACCACCGCACAGGCCATACGGCTGCGTTGTCCGAAATGCCGGCAGGCCCATCACCGTCCCGGGGCGCGCGGCAAGACCCTGCGGTGGCGTCCCGGTCGGAGCAAGAGGGTTTTAGTGGAGCCCTCAGGGTTGTGGCAGGGCTGGGCGTG
>NW_008824673.1:411548-442871 GCF_000699105.1 Pygoscelis adeliae | reverse complement strand
CGCCCCTGCGGGGCGTGCGGCGTTTGAGGTGGAGGGTCTGGGTTATCCCTCCCCCGGCAGCGTCCCCGAAGACCGTGCCCTCTCTCTCACCTCCCCCAGGCTGGTGCTTTCCCGTTTTGAAGGACGGGACAGGTTTGAGCCTTCCCTGTCTCGGGTCGCGCACACGCTGCACTGCAGGCACGTTTTTGGGAAGGGGCATCGCTGAGCGCACTCGCTCCCTCCCTCCCTGTCGTAGGAGAGTGTAAAGGACTGGTGACATTGGTACTGCCTCTTCTCTTTTTCTCTCTGCTGCTTGCAGGTAGAGGTAATGGAAAGGGGCCGCTTCTTTTCACATGCCTGCTGCTAGTGGGCGGAAAAAAATAGTCTCCTGAGGTGCTGTTTTGCGTGTGTGGTCATTCAGTCATAGTCAGGGTTTTTCACATCCATATCGGGGCAGGTATTTTCTAGTCTCTTCATATTAGCGATCTGTTGGACAACACACTCGGTCTTCCTTTTTTCCTTGTCTGCAATTCAAGTGTTGCTTTTTTTTTTCTAAAATCCTTGTACAGTGGGAAGTTGTGTACTTAACCAAATATAGTAATTTTATCCTGCTATGGGACATATAGTTTATGTATCAGTTTATTTTTAGAGGTCTCAAGGGAAGATTTTTTTTTTAAGTAAACCAGTTTGGAGGGGTATTAGCAACTGAGTGATTGCTTCAGTGGAAGCAGCTTTCAAATTGTTGTAAAATGATAGTCTGGAACGTTTTTTGCTATTTTTTTTTGCCTTCTGTGTGAGGTTACCTTAGGTGTAGTACCCTGTCGATGTCAAGCTTTCAAGAAGCAAACATAAAATTTGTAGAATTTTGAGTACTCGAGCAAGATCTTAAAACAACAAACAACCAAAAAAATGCCTTTGTCTTAATAATTTCATAGCAGTGCCTCTTTAAACAATGGATTTTCTCTCTTAGAAAGTATTAATATATGTTTAAAATGGATGTCCATAGAAATCGACCAGAACAACAAGAACTTGATTCTGAAACTGTATGAGCCTCATCCCCTATGTTAAATGACATCTTGGCAGGAGTTCAGTTTTCAGTAATACACGAAAAGATGTTACGAAGAAAGGCTAGTTAATTTATTGAAGGGAGTAAAAAGATTGAGTTTGGATTTGGGAAACATTCCATCTCCTTCAGAGGATGAAAATATTTTGTAACTTCTTTCTTTGTTTTGTAATTTGTAATTGTTTTACAATAACAGTAACTGGCTTTAATGTCTTAATTATCCAGCCATGATTAAGTTGTGTGGTTACAGGACAGGTTTTAAATTTTAAGATTCTTTTAAAGGAGTAATTGATTAACGTCATTCAGGGTAATTGAATAATAACATTAAGAGTACAGTAGTAATGTAGTGAGCACTAATTATCAATGTTCACAGTTAAAAGGGTTCCATCAGCACGTGTTCTGCCAAACATGTTTGAAAAAGGCTTGTTTCCTGCCTGCGCTGTTTTTAACACAGTGCAACATACTTGTTCTGTACTGTTTTGGACTGATGAGGTGAAGAAGGATGAGCTGGTTACATGGAGCTATGACTATAAGAAGTGCTGCTTATGGGTTTACCTTGACTTAGCCGGGAGTAGTGCTGTGCTTGTGGGATTCAGACCCACGTTAATTACAGTAATATGCTCACATTTGCAAGGACTTGAGGTTGTTTCTGGCCTTTATCTTGAGCTTTTCCCTAAACTTGTAAAACATTGTTCATGCAGGAAGAATAATACGTGCCTTTATTTTGTCAGCACTTGAATGTCTTCATATCTTTCATTGAAGAATGCCTTGAATTGAAATTGCTGTGATGCTCCTTAGAAAGTAAAGACTCTCTCAGTACATTCATTTTGAAAGGAAGAGACGGGTATTTCCCTTTGTGCACAGAAGCTCTTGTCCCAGAGATCTACAGAAACTGTTTATGTGAATTGAGCAGAACAGCAAGAGCTACTTGTAGGAGGAGACAATGCAAAGCTAATGCCTAGAATAACAAAATGTCTGTGTATACTAAACTTTGCCAATAAAATTTTTTCAATAGATTTGATTTCCTTTAGTTTGAAACTTGATATTTAGTTGTTAACTATTGAAGTAATTTTATTTGTTTTCTGGTTTTTACGTATTCATTAAAAGGCTAAATCATAATTTTTTTTCAAGTAAAAATAAAAGGAATAAAATGTCTTTAAAGTCATGTCAAATACTTGTTTCCTTGCAGTTTTAGGTTTTTAAAGCTACTGTTAAGCACTTAGTTTTGCCTACCACTTGTTAGACTGCATGTTAAGCCATTAAGCAAAAGTGCACAAAAGGATTAACTTCATAAAATCCTTTGCATTTGGGACTTTAAATAAAGTAATTTGTAATGTCGTCTGTTGAACAAAATTATTTTATCTTGCTTCCTGTTTGTAAAACCCCGACTTAAACCACTTAAGGGTAAAATATATTAAGTTCAAATTTTCCTCTGAAAATTGGAGCACCTGTATTTTATGATGAAAAAAGAATGCATGTAGCGCATTCAAATCCTACCGATGGAGTGAATTCATAGCAACTGTAAAGTTAAACACCCCTTCCTTCCCTGCTCCTTAGACACAAATGTCTGTTACATGTACCAACTTAACCTCTCTTTAAACTTCCGACTACATATTCATAGGATGTTAAAGCTGGAGTTACTTTCTGGTTTTCTTTAGAGGAGGGAGGGGGAATGGCAAAACAGGATCAGACTGTGCTAATGAAAGTATTCCAGAATGTGAAGAACTACTTACTCTACATTTTTCTACTGAAATGATGCTCTTCAGTTTATTTTCATAAGTATTTTTGGTAAGAATTTAAAAATACGGGTATTATCCCTGTGTTTTAAAACAGTACTAAGGGTCTCTTTCAGCAGCTTGGATGTTTCCTCTTTCTAGATAGCTACAGGAGGTAAATCTGTTAGAAGGCTTTTGAGTAAGCAGGTTACTTGTATATTTTATGTTGGCCATTGTGCTTTTTGATAGTAGAAGCCTGTGCCAACATTGGGGTCTGTCCTTGTCCCCCCCTGGAATTGCTAGATCAGAAAGTTTTTCCAGCGTATAGACGATTAGCAGTGCACATACTAGGAAAAATATAAAACGATAAAAAAAAAATTATTCCTTTTGTTGGCAAAGATTCTGTTTTAGGTAAGCCAAACACGTAAGAATAAAGCATTTTGCACAAATTTCCCTTGAACTTGAGCCAGGTGCTTGTCACAGTGCATACTGGTCCTGGGGTGTCTGCTGTGTTTGGGCTGAACAACTTTCTGAGGCAAAGCCCCTGAGTGGTAATAGCAAAGCCTCTTTCCTGGAAAGAGGCAATTGAACTGGAAGGTTACTGTATTAGAAAGTCTTAATTCCTTCTGCCAATGAAAAACGTGCACAAAGCAAGGGTGTCTTACAGAGCACACCGAAGGAGGTCAGGTTCAGGTACATGCCTTACTCCCGCACCCTACCTCTGCATTTATTTTTTTGTTTCTGTAGAAGACCTGGTTTTAACACGGTGAAGGAATATGATGGTCAGAGGAAAACAGATTCTGGCATAGTGTCCGTGCTCCACTACGCAGACCTGACAAATGATGTATTGTGTGACATGCACACAATGTCTTGGAGCTGAGGAGAGTAGCAGCTTTGGATGTAGAACAGTTGAGCCAGGTGGAAGTGGCTTCTCAGCAGTGCTGTTTTGTTGCAAACCAGCACGGGGCAAGATGTTTTCCTTGGCAGTCTCTTCTGGTTGGAATTTCGCTGATGGGGATTTTCATCACAGAGTTCTAGTCCTAGCACAGCGCGTCGTTGGTAATGTGATGTCATCATGACGTTGGAGCTGTGCTTGTATTTCTCAGGGTGTGCATGGCTCAAGAGTACAGCTCCAAGATGCAGGGCTTAGTTACTGTTGCTTTCATTTTTAGCTAGACAGTGACGGGTCATTTCTGCACTGTGTCTGCTTCCAGAAACACATACAAACAGTTTTCTGCACTACCTGAAGTTTCTAAATGATCTTTTACTTGGCTTTAAGTAGGCAACTTTCTGATTCTTTATGATTGAAAAATATGGATGTTGTTAAACTTGGACAGATGTGTGTCAGAGCCAGTTTTTAGTTTGATCAAAGATGTGCATACTTATTATCTGCCTACTGCTGTGATTTCAGTTTGTAATGTACTCTGAATTTAGTGATAACCGTAACTCTTCAGAGCAAATAAGTTTCCAGCCTAAATCTGATGTTTATGAAAGTGAATAGATATTTTTTATTGATTAAAAAGTCCAGCTCTAGGTACCATAACTTAAAGAATTAATTTTTTTCACTTTTAATGCTTTTTCCCCAGAAAGCATGAGATTGTGTGGTGTTATGTTTTTTTCCACATTTTGGATAATTTCTAATAAAGAAGAAACTCATTTAACACCCCCCCCACCCCCCCATTATCATACATTTTTTTTAGCAACATATTTAAAAGTAATCATTTTCTGTTTACACTAAACTGCAGTGTTTGGTCTGTGAAGTGAATATTTGCTTTGGCAGAGTTAGTAATAACAAGATGGGGTTTTGGAATTCAGTAGTTCAATCCTTCGGGTAGAAGTCTTATCCAGGTCTTTTTTTTCTATGTAGTATGGTTGCTAGCTTATTCTTCACTCAGCCTTTCTTCTAGGTCTCTTTATAAACCTGGAATAAATGTTGTTGGAAGGTTTGAAGAATTGCAGGCTCTTCTGGTAATGTAACTGTTGGCACGTGGTCATTGATGCCAAAATTGGTGGTAAGCCTTCCTATGGAGTCAGCAAGTCTCATGGCATGTTGGTGTGCCTTTTCCCGCTAAGGCAGAGCCCAGCCCCACCGAAGCTTTGTGATTGTGAGGGCTTCTGAAAGGGGGAATCTTCATGGAAAATTTAATCTACTCTAAAACTTGTTCTTTGGTAAACATTTCTTATTAAATAATTGCACCGAGTTAGTGGCCTTGTCATTTCAGTGGTCGTTTAAAGTGCCATCTGTGATACTATTCATTAGGCTGTTCTCTTGAATACAGAGAATTTTTTTTATGAGGGGGGGAAAATTACTTTGATAATGAAATGATTGGACAACATAATAAAAAACTGGGCTTTCGGAGGTATAAGTTGAAAACTATGCTAATTTCCTTAAAATCTCTTTATTTCCCATCTTTTGATCTTGACTGCATACTTTCAGTCTTGCAAAAGGGAAATCAACTTAAAATAATAAAGATTGCATAGATTTTCACAAATATCAAATGGTTGCACAGTGAAATAGAATTAAAGTATCAAGCAGGAAGGAAACTTATGAGATAGCTACTTAATATTGAAATAGGTAATGAAGCTACGTTAGAGATGCATGCAAATGCTTGTATCAGGTATAAATTATTACGTAGGTGGTCAATATTCAGAAGCTGTCATTTATTTAGCAAGTTTTAGCAAGTGTTTGAATATTAAAAAAAATTTTCACCTCCTTCTCTCCTGGTAGCATCTGACAGTTTTTTAGAACTGTTATTTTTAGTTGCAACCCTTTTGTTATGCTATTTATTTCCCGCTTTCCAAAGGGGATTCAAATATTGAATAAATAGCTGGTATCTAGATCTGTTATTCTTCTCATACATATATTCCTTAAAAAATCCTTTTGAGTTGAACCAGTAGTGGTACAGAAGGTATCTCAAAGACTTCTGACCAACACACAGTATTGTTAGCTAGAAAGCAGCTACAACTGTGTTGTGTGCAGTCTTCAAGAACTTTTCAGCTTTTTGGCGTCTACATGGGAAATTAGAGTTAAAATTTCTCAAAATTATTTCAGTCTATGGCATTGAGATTTCAAAATGTTTTAATATCAGTACACTTCCCCCCCCCAAAAGGAATGAAACTCAAATTTGATAGAAACTGTATTCTCCAAAGTCTTCTCTTGTCCAAGTTTAGGGTCAAAGATCTGGTGATAAACCTTGTTCCAGTCTACATGTCCTTGCTGGGGGAAAATGTGCTCCCTTGATCCTTCGTGAAGTAACTTATGTTTCATGAGCATAATGCAGATGCCTCTGCTGCAAAGGAGGCTCATCTGAAAAAGTCTACGTTCCGACATCTGTAAAAGATGCTTGTACTGCTTGTACCCCTCCTCCAAGTGTTTAATTCCTGGGACTGGAAGAAGACTTCACAGCTTTTCTCAGTCAGCTTCTCAGCTACCTCTGCAGATCTTTTGAATAGCGGTGGTGAAGCTCGTTTGCCATGTTGCTTTGTCCTGCTGCTTGTGAAAATTACAGCGTGGTGCAAGCACGTTGGGTGATACCTGCTCTGAGCTGGTACTAGGTTGATTTCATAGCTGGTGGTACTTCAGCTACCAGTGTTTTCTGGAATATTGGCTTTCCAAAGAAAGTTCCCCTCTTCCTCCCCCCACCTCGGCTCTTAATCACTTCTCAGTAAGGGCCCTGTGAGATGTTTAAAAATCACTGTTTCCTCTCTGTTTCCCCTGCAGGAGGAATAATACCAACTCATTTAAAGTAACACCTCTTATTCAGGAACCAGGCAGATGCTGCACCTTGGTTTTTGGGGGAGGAAGGTTGTTTTTTCTCTCTCTTTTTTTTTTTTTTTTTTTCCCAGATGGGAAAATTGAATCCTGAATAGCATGTAGGGTGATCCCTTGGTGGACCAGTAGCACGTGTTGTGCTAGACCTGTTGTTGCTGAAGTCTGTAGACTACAGTGGTTTCTTTCACCTTAGATGAAGCGTAACATTTTAATGTCCTTTGAGTTTTGTGATGGAAAATAGGAAACCACTCAGAATTCAAATATTTAAGTACAATGTTTTGGCTGCTGTATAATCCACTTACATTGCAGTATTAAACTTCAAGCAAAGTTTTGCTCTTTCTTGTATATGTAATGTTCTGGTAAGAGCTTTCTGCTTGTGGACAACATGACAATGAGTTGGGGTGCAGTTGTATTTTTGTTCCATTCATTTTTCTTGTTCATTTGTATTTCAACTAGAAATAGCATTAACGTAGTTTTTGGTTTTGATTTTACCTGTTTTATGTAATTTTTGCTAGGAACGTATGAAAGTACTCCTGAATAGAAAACTTACAGGACCAAACTTACTCTTTCTGAGGATAGTTTCTGGCATAGAAAGGCCCAAGGGTACAGCCATCTCTATGTGAAGACATCGGCACAGTGAGTTAGGTGTGATGGTTTAAGGTATGCTTTGGATCTGACATTGTGGAGTTGCCTTCATGAGTTGGAGTACACTCTGCAAGCGTTCAAGTCATGCTGATAGTCTCACCAAAAATATGGCCATTCCCAACATCTGCAGCATGTTTTGGAGTTTGAGGCACAAAAGAAAAATACTTTTATCAGTGTTACAGTTTTTGTAAAGATCTAATATCTGCCCCAAATAATTCTGATCGTGTTAGGCAGTGGTTTGAAATTCCTAAAGTCGATATGAAGTACCACAGAAAAATAGATTAAGAGGTTATTAAAAAAAAAAAAGCAGTAAGTTCTAACTTCAAATGAAGGTACAGTTACCCAGAGTTCAAAGGACATCTGGACCACCTATCTCAAAAAAATTCTAATCACAGGTAGAAGTTCATTGAAGCTGGGAGACACTTTTAGATAAATAATACGAAACTAATTCTGGAAGTTTGTTCTTTGAATTTAAGTAGTTACAGGTTTTTTTGGAGCTGTTATCAATAAAGATTCTCCATCTAGTGGATGAAAGCAATAAAACAACATGACTACATCTGGTTCTGCATACTGCATTTGCTGTCTGGGCAGTTCTTGTTTCGTATTTGCTGGTTTTCAGCCGTACGTACAAATTGTGCCTAGCACTAATGACCTATGATGCTGAAAACTGACCTCTGCCTCAAGGCACTGAATCTGCAAACACTTAAGTATATCCAGTCCATATGGATAGTCTCATTAAGTTCAATGGGTTTATATGTCTGTAAAATTTAATTCAGACTTTTTTGGATGTCTAAGCACCTGAAAGTGTAGTTGTAATAGGTGTTAACATATCCTTCCTAGCTCACTTGGGAATAATTATATCAAAGATGTGGCAGTGCGGGTATTGGCACATGACAGCAACAAGAGTGTTTATACAAGGTCCACAGAGAATTTGTGCTTGAGTTGCTGGTGTATGCGGCCACACACTCAACGCTGTCCTTCCTTGTGCCAGAACGCGTTAAGCTGGTATGAGTACACTGGAAAGCAGGACAGTGGTAGTTCTGTTTTAGTTTGTTGTACGTTGTGTTAGGATTGTGGCCACTGGCAGCGTATTAGAAGAGTTAGAAAAAGGCATCCAAGCAAAACAGTGGCTTGTACCAGGTGGAATGAAAAAAAAAATGGGGAATACTTGTAGAAGCAAACCAAAAAACAGTAATAATAATGTGAGCTTTTGTAGCAATATTTGAGAATTTCTGCCTCCCTGCAAGATTTTGGACTCCAAAGAAATTTCAAGATCCTTTATTCTTGGAGCAGCTGTTTCCTTTTTTCTGTTGCTATCTGTATTTTAAGAACTTGTACTGGCGTCCATCAGCGTAGCATCTCTGCGAGTGATGTTTATTTTATATATCTATCTCCAGAATGTTATGGCTGGTGTCCGTGCTTTCACAGATAAGGAACATTTCTGTCATGTTTTGGGAGGACTTTTTTTTCCTGATCTTTGGCTGAACCAAAGATGCCTGTATATTGTTACACCAATTTTTTAAATTGTTAAACTGAAATGCTTGTGTCGTTTTACTATGAAATTTACTTAAAACACAATGTTTTTACTTGCCTTTTAAGGTGGATTGAGAATAAGGGTGAAAGCTAAACAGGTGCTAAGAAAGATTAGAATCTTCTCCTTTATAGTTTTTAGTAGTAACAAAGAAGTGTAAATTCTGATCTTTTTTTTTCCCCCCATCCTCCCCCTGAAAATAATTTTCAACTTCATATTTTGATAGACTGAAGCTTCAGAGAGCTGGAGCATGAGGGAGGCTGGTAGCTCTTGTATTTACAGTGCATTTAACCCTGCATGCTGTTCAATTGTTGCTTTTTATTATGTTATTCTTCATCTATTACAGTGCATTAACATTTGCACTGATGTGGCTTGTTGGGGAATTATTAATTAGTGTGGGAAGGCTCTGTTCCAGCTGCCAACTTTATCTTAGAGAAAAAGCCAGACTTTGGGATTATAAAAATGTTGCAAGTCACAGAGCAAAACTAAAAGAGCATTGTCAGGTTCTGAACCTTATAATACCCGTGAATAACTTCATGTATCAAATTATATGGAAGTTTCCCAGTTCTTCCCATGGGACTACTCATAGAGATTGTTTCTGTGAAGACACGACAGAGTTCTCAGTGCAGGAGATCTGTTGCCAGGCTAGCCAGGGCTATAACCTGAGCATGCTGGTTATTCTTCATTAAGACTATCGTGTGAAAAATGTTGTTTTGTACTTGGAGTGCCTTTTTGCTGGCTTTGCATTATTTGCTTCCAGAGTGGATTAAACGGAACCGCACAAAGGCATTCTTGGTGTGGATTATTCTTTGCGCAGAGACTTAAAGCTCAGTGGTCCTTCTGGGCTGGTTCCCTGAAGAGACAAGTACTCGGGGAAGTTGAACTGACTTAATGCTTATTAACTCGACTGCTTTAGCTATGTCCTCTATGGATCTTCACTTTCAGAGGGAAGATGATCTTTATACTATAATTCCTTTACAGCATAAGGTCATTTTACTTCTGCACAACCTTGTCCTCCCAGAGGGTTAATACACTTGCATGCATGTATAAAATACATTCTTATCATTAGGTTTGCCTTTGTAGCCTAGCTGGTTTCACGTTTTGGAAATCTTATTTATAAGTGTCAGCAAATCATAGCACTTTGCGAGATAAGGACCTTTGTTTGTCCCATTCATGGTTGATATTAGGCTCAGAAAAATGGGCTGATTGGCTAATAGTGCTTGTATAAAGGAGAATATATATTTGTAATAGAAATGACATGTTTGAAAATTTGCCTTAATTGATTTAAAGGAAAAGTGAAATGAAGAAGAGGAAAAACATTTGGGGCTTTTGGGTTGAGCAAAGTAACATGGCATCCTTCAGCTTTTTTCACACAATCAGGAGTAAATTTTTGTCATAGTGCAAACTGAAGTACGAGAGAAGTTTTTTTCATTTATCAATAGCACTGAGATACATTAGCCAGGGGAGTGATTAGCTGCTCAAATGAGAGAAGTGCAATGAAACACTCTAAGTAGACCAGAGCTTTGGAAATTGTTTTTTTAAAATGCAGTGCTTACCCTCACTAATTAGTATGAGAGAGAAGATTTATGTTTTGTGCATGTTTTTATATGTTAACAAGGCGTTGGATGTTTTTGATAATACACTTTGGAATGATGCCCTGTGACCTTGCAAAGCCATCAGATATTTCGGTAAATAGGTTTGTTTACAAGGGACTGCTCAGAAGAATTATTCTGAATTAATGTTTTAAAATAGATTAATTAAATTGCATTAAACTTGTGTGTGGAAAAACTAATCTGGAGTTTGGGTGAATTTAATTTAGTTGCTTACAAATATTAATTTACTTACCTAAACAAAGGCTACTTTAATTCTGTGGTAAGTGTATCAATTCTGAGTAAGAGTATTGGCAGAGATATTTAGTGCACTTTATCTAATTGGCTTTAAATTTATACCTTTAGTTGTCTCTGATTAGTTTTTCTGAGGGTTCCAGTACTACAGCCACCTCCTGGCAAGTGGTTGTAGGAATGCTCTAGGATTTTTGCTCCCCTTTTTGGCTTTGTTTCTGAATATGAAAAGCCAAGAACAGGGAGGAGTGTTTGTCTTTACTTTCAACTTATAATACATAAGTAGGGAAATTAATATTTTCAAGTTTTGATGGGTGATGAAATAGACTGTATTTATTATTGGAAGATTTAGTTCTGTTACTCCATATTGATGCTTTTTCTGTCATGGAACCTCAGGACTGTTTTCTAAAATTTTGAAAAAATATTTTTCCTTTGGGAGGTAAGAAGGAACTAATACAGTATGTTTGCTATGTGTGATTATTTCTGTTGTTCACTGTGATTAAAACATGAGACAATTTTTAATTTGTGCTGCTTTATACAATAGGAATGGGTTTCTGGTGGGTTTATTAGGCGAGGATTACCAAAGTAGCATCTGGCCTGGGGTGGGGAAAGGGTGGACAGTAAAAGAGCTGATCTGGGGACTGGCTATATGATGCAAGAGGTCTGAAGTGTTAGAAACATTTGAGGTAACTGAGATTTGAAGGCACCCAGGACTGAAGTGGGAATGGAGGTGGGAGGAAATCCCTCTGATACACGCCGTAACCTGTTTTTCAGTGTTTGCGTTGGATAAGAGTTGAAGCAGCCTCTTCCAACCCCCAGAAAAGCCCTCCAGGAGAAGTGATGAGTGCGGTGCAGATTCACCTAAATAGCTCAGCTGGAGTCAGTTTGAGTTTGGCTGGCCAAGGCCTCCTGTAGTGTATGTGTTAATGAGGTATTTTCCACTGTCTGGTGTAAGCTGTCTTCCCATACTCCTCCCCCAGATAATGGCAAATTGACTATAAAATACTGCTCTGTTGATCCAACTTCCACATGCTCGTTGGGGGAGAAAAAATGGGCACATTTCATGTCCCTGTTATAGTTTATCCTTGGCTTCCTGGCTTTCTGTTAATATTTCTTTCTTACAGCTTAATATTTTTTCCAGGTAATATTTCAGCATTGGCTTCTTAATGCCAATGTACATACACTTAATTTAGAATTAATTGGGACTAGGGTTTCAGCCAGAAGAAAGGAAGGAGGGGGAAAAAATAAAAGGCGGCTGGGAACATACAGCAAATTTCAAGAAAAGAAGTGTTTTATGTGAGGAAATGCTGGTAAATACTTCACTGAGTAAAATATGTGGAAACTATATTGGCAAAGTTATCCTGAATTTGTTGACTGAGGCTTTTTAAAGCTGATAAACTAATCTAAGTCTAATCCTGTTAAATTTTATCGGGCTTTTACCCTTGGTTCTGAAAGCAAGGTTAGACCACTGCTAAAATTTCCTATTATAAATTGAAATTCTGAATTTGGAAGAGGGGCATTTTATTCAAGTTGTGATAGCTGCTGTGGTTGCAGTACGCAGTGTAGCTTACGTGGGCATTGCTTTCCTAATCCACACATCTAGAGTTAATAACAAATTTACTTGTTTTCCCCTTATGTTTTGATAGAGGGGCTCACTGCATCTGGTGACAGCAGAAGTATATTTTGTTCTGCCTGTTGAGAAGGCAAAAATGTGTTCCATCAGGATGTTGGCTAATTGCCTATAAGCTGGGTCTGACTTACTGAAATTGTAATAAAATTTGTTTAAATGGAAATAAATACTAATGTTACGAAGACATATTGCTGTGTATGTGTAGTAGCTGTTCTGCCAGTCATAGTTTGGTTGTTATGCCCTTGTTTCAAGGCTCTGTGACAGAATATTTTGGTGGTACTTTTCTGATGTGAGGTTGAATACTTTCAGACTGTGACCCAAGAGAGGCAGAGAACAGATGTCAGCAGTGTGAAATTATTTTTTTGTTTGTGTTGAAGAAAGGTTTAGTTAATTTCAGTGATTTTTTTATAATGAATTTTGAAAGGCTAAATATGTGCATCACATGAAGCATTAAAGTGGATTTAAACAAAAGCATTACCAATCCTTTGGAATGTTTTATAAAATATTGATGTATTTGTCGCTATAACTGGTTTAAATGCAACACGTGAAGTATCAGTGAAATTTTGAATCGTGTAAATAGACAAAGTTTTAAAAGCTGGGTTTTGTTCTAGTTTGTCCTTTTTCAGTGTTTGCAGTGGCAGATGTCTTCCTTCAAGTTGAGGGCAGGGTTCTTAATATTACTAGCAGTATGTAACATTATGAAACAGTAACTGTAGCACAGCTGTTTTATTATGTTAAGCCTGGCTGGTTACCAGGATTTCTCAGAAATGGCAAATATAATTTGCCAAAATGGCATCCATATGCACTAATGTATTGCCAGTTTTTTTGGGCGTGCTGCCACAGTCTCTGCTGTCCCAACAGTTTTTCACCACTATCAGAATTTCAAATGACTCAGTATTGGCAGCGCTGGTATTTTGAGTAAACAATTCTGATATGTGGGGAGTCCTCCTTTTGAGATGGGCTTTTGCAGCGCGCAGCGGTTGCTCAGGCCACTCGCAAAATTCTTCTGTAGGTTGTGTTGCTGTCTTCAAAAACTTGTACACCACCTGTCTGGCTTAATGGCTTTCTTGTGCTAAGAGGAAAATCTTTAAGCATAGTTGGATTTGATTCAGTGTCAGTGTTCAGGGATGAATGACTGTTTCCATTGGTAAACCTCAAATTATCTCTCTAGTGTTTTTTGCTTCAGGTTAAAAAAGAAAAAGTCAGCTGATCTCTTGGTATTCATTGTCCATCCTTTTGTAAACTGTGGGAAAGCACAGATATGAATGGTTCCAGTGATTTTAATTCAATTTTACAGGCTGAAGGCTTCTCTTAAAACACTAATGTATAACCTTGACAGAGAATTCCAAGGGAGCAGGGCTGAGAAATATTTTGGCTTTAAAATCAGGACCATATTCTGAAAATAGTTTCATCAGGATTGAGCTGTAGAAAAACGAGGCAAGTTCAATAGCCAAGAAAAAAAAGGTCAAGTTTTGCTTCAAGTCTAGTTGTAATTAGCTGCAAGGAAGCTCCGTGTTCCCACTGAATGTTTATGAAGATTTTAGAAGCCTGTTAAAATCCGTATATGTAAGGATCTTGTGTGCGTATAGATCTGTACAGAATGCAGTAATTGCAAATCTGATGTGGCTTGGAAGCTTCATATGCTTTTGCAACATCAAGACTAAATATGAAAGTCTGAACACGTCCAAGAGCTTAGCAATAATCTGTAAATTAAACCCCTGCAATTTAGGAATGGTCTTGTATGCTCTTAAAACTTCTGAAACAAAAAATCAATTTCAAAGAAAACATTTTATTTTGTATTTTATACTGATGAGCTGCCAAATCTCTGAAGCTAAATCTTCTCTTTATCCATTGGGAAAATGCGGAAAGGTGGATCAGCAAGGGAAGCTTGAGCTCTTGTCTCAGCCCTAGTATAGAAAGAGTACTCATGGAGGTGATGCAGGTAGTTCAGTCCTTGGCTCTTTGACGAGGCTACAAATAAAGTAGCAGTTGATACCACTGGATGATCACTTTGTAGGTTGGTCACTTCTGTTAGGAACTGCATCTCCTTTTGTAGAGGAAGAATGAAAAAGTAAATGCAGTATTGATATATCAAGTATATCTGTATTAACGCTCTTCTTGCTGCTGTTTTTCAGGATTGCATGACTTGTAAAATTACATATTTGGGGGCCTGCAGTGGTGTTTGACTGGATCTTGCTGCCTGGTTCTGAATGATGTCAGAACAGGATTTGGCAGATGTTGTTCAGATTGCTGTTGAAGACCTGACTCCAGATAACCCAGGTACAGTAGAGATGGTAGTGATGGCGTGAGAAAGATCATTTATACTATTGCCCATTAACAGGGTGGAAATCCCTGTTGAGGTTTTCTTAAAAATATAAAGCAGTGCTGCAGATTTTTTTGAGGTGCTTGTTAAGACTGTGTACCAAGTTTTCAATAGCTTAACTTGTATATCTTCAATGCCCTTTAGATCGGATTATTTTTTTATTTTACTTTTCTTTTAAAGGCTTATTGCCTGGGGCTTTGTTTGGGCAGAGGTAGACTAGTGCCGAAAACTTTGAATGAAGTATGGCCTCCTGCAATCTTTTGTTTTTCTCCAGACCAAGTATATGTTTTAGGCTTTCCCTCAAATGAGAACTATGACCCATCTATTATGAATTGTTGTTTTACTTGTAAAATAGTTTCTCTCATACATTATTAAAATTCTTTGTATGTGTAACAAAATGCTTCTGAAAGCAAATATTGTGATATCCCTTGCTTAGAACTTGACCTACTAAGCGAAACTGTGTTGAGGTCAGGTATAGACGTTGATCCTATGCTGCCATTACATGTGAGTAAGTGACTGAAAGAACAGTAACTACAGTTGTGGAAAACAGAAACACATATCAAAACCCTTTTTTTCTGATCCAGAAGGAATAAGTTACTTCAGAAATGTTCCCAAAGAGTTGGAGGAGGAGCTGGGACCTGCCTGTCCTAGCCTAGCTGGTAGCTTGGTGCTCAGGATTGTCACCTGTGGTATGGTCAACCTTAAACAAGTCTTCCTTTGCTCAGTTTGGTAAAGGAACTCAAACCTGGTCCGATCTCAGGTGATGCTCTGACCGTGAGGCTGTTCAGGGCTCTACCTCCTGATTTTGCCAGCCAGGCCTTCCAGTTCTGAATTCAGTTCTTTTTTGTTACTGTTTTCTTCAAAATGTTTGCCTTTCGATGAAAGGCTGTTAGAACCTCTAGGCCTGCGTATATGTGCGTGTGTTTTGGAAAGCTTGCAGGATTTTGTTCATCAATACTGGGGAAAAATAACCTGCTACTACACTGAGTAGCGGGTGCAATCCTGTCTTTGTACAGAACTTCATTAGTACTTTCTATGGTTTTGTAAAAACTTGAGGGTTCAGAAGCCTGTAGAATCTGTCAAAGCAGAGCAGTTAATGTGGCAACTCTGATACCTCGTGGTAAGTTCGTAATAAAAAAATCCAGGGTAATGCTTGGGTGTTACATCCTCAGTGCGTTTGAAACAAAGTCTTAGATTTGGATAAATGTTATTTGAGAAGCAGTAAACCATTTTCACGTATTTAAGAGAAAACCCAAGTAAGTGTAAAAGAATACATACAATATGTTAATTAAATGCCTTTTATATTTTTTTTGTTTTATCCATTTAATGTATTTTTAATTTGAGCCTTGTCCTCTTGTATTATAAACTATGGCAATGCTTACTTTTCTTCACAGTTGTGTTGGAGAATCATGAAGTGACAGATGATGATGTAGAGCCTGCTCTGAAACGTCAGCGTATAGAAATTAACTGCCAGGATCCCTCTATTAAGGTTATGATAATGCCTTTTTCTGCTTTTATTTGTAATACCAATTAAGTTAGCTTTCTTGGGGAAATACATTAAAAGAAAAGAATGTAAAATAAACTGTTTATACATAATACTGGAATTATTTATAGCCTTCTTGTAAATGTTTGTGCATTTTTGTGCATAAATTTAAAAGTCTGGATGATTGGCTAGTCCTCCAGTGTGAAATCAGTAGCAAGAATTTTGTATGCGATATAAAATTCCATCAGAATTAATTCCGGTGACTCAAACACCACTATTGGTACATTTTTTGATAAAGTGAATAAAGTTGACCTAAGTGATAAACTTGAGCATGTATTTGTATTAGGATTTGTAGATACTTTCAGCATGTTTTAAATTACTATTTTAAGCTAACAACATCTCCTAGTAGTTAAGCTGTATTTGGTTCAGGCTCAGTAGCTCAGGCTTTTCTGTACTTGCAGAACTTCCCCTGCTGTTCTCACTAGTGTGCTTTAGTGTGTGTGCTTTTTTTTTTGTCTTGGAGCATATGAGTAGTATTTTAGTGCCACACATGTTAAATAGGATGTAATTCTGTATTTTTGAAAGGGTCATAGAAACTGAAGCTCTGTATTGAAAGAGCACGGGGGGGGGGAACAGCACTGTAAACCAGCTTGATTGGGTGTGTAAATTGTAGTGGAGGGCCACAAGATGGCATAGTCGCTGTTTGCAAAGGAGAATATGTGTAACGTTACCCTTTAATGGCCTATTTTTCCCAAGAGAAACCAAGTAGAATATGCTTTCCTTTGAATAAAATTGCTTAGGAAAACAGATTTTATTTATTTGCCTTTCTTGATTTGCTGTTCAGGAGAAAACCTAAGTGAGCGGCATTAATTGTCTCTGTTGATGTAATTTCCACTGTAATCATCTGAATTTATCTGTTTGGGCAGGAAAAAATCTTACTTAACTTTATCCAGGAGGATGTGTTCATAGATTTATAATCCTTTTGTTTTTACGTGTATCGAATGAAAGGCTTTGGCATGTCATTTTAAGTGATTTTGTGGTGTATGAAATCATACTAACAAAGCGCTTAGGTGAAAATGTGTTTGGCTCGGAAGCTTTTGGCTTCTAAATAAAGATCTGGAAGAATCTGAGAGTGCTAAAATGCTCCTGGATGTCATCAGTTTTGTACGTGGCTGAATTTTGTCACTAGGCACACTGCTGCTTCCTTTAGAATTGTTTTCCAGTCACATTTATCTGGAGCTTCCTTATGTGTATGTTGCTGAAGATAAATGCATAAGTCTTTAAAATCGGTTTCTTTTGCATTCTCCCCTTTCTAGTCATTCCTGTATTCCATCAATCAGACAATATGCCTGCGGTTGGATAGCATTGAGGCGAAGTTGCTGGCGCTAGAGGCTACCTGTAAATCACTGGAAGAGAAGTTGGATCTTGTCATGAACAAACAGCATAGCCCCATCCAAGTCCCCATGGTGGCAGGTTCTCCTCTTGGCGCTACACAGACGTGCAATAAAGTACGATGGTAAGAAAAGAACAGATTACTCATCAATGTGCTTTTTAAAATAACGTAAATCCATTTCTTTGGCATCAAGCTCTGCAGGTTTCTGTATAGCTGTAAAGAGCTTGGTATGCTGTTTATGAATGTAGAATTAATTTATCTTGAAGGTAATTTTTGTACCAGTTTCATGATGTTACTTAGAATGAGACACTGGTCCACGGACAGTTTGCAACTATTTCCACATTTCATTTTGACTTAAACCGGACTGATTCATCCATCCTCTGGAAAAGTCTCATCAGCTATTTTGGACAGGTTTTTTAGACTTGCTTTTATTTATGTGGCTGTTCTGAGTTAATGAGTTCATCATCATTTTAATTGCTTCTCATTTTACTTTTATTCACCAGAAATACAATGGAGTTTGTTTTATGTGCTTGTTTTCTCAAGACTTGCTAGAATAATATCTGTGCTTATTTTGGGGTTAGAAGTTGGAGATGGAAAACCTGTTAAATAATCTAATCCACTTTGATGAAAGAGCAGGTTTGACCTGCAGTACCTTTATGTATGAGTTGCCTAATATGGTTTTCAATATCTAGATCTTGATGCGCCTGTCATTTTACCGTGGAGGTGATTCAGCCAGAGAAATATGCTTATCAAAAGACTCTTTTGTCTAACAACTTTTCCCTCCTCATTCATGTTTTTATAGCTAGAAAAAACTTAATACTTCTCTAAATAATTGCTTTTTATTCTCCGTTACAAAGGTGTATAGGCAACTTTTGCATGTCATACCATTCTAGTCAAGACATACTAACTTAATTTGTCTTTTGTCAGTCTGTTTTTCCATCTTCTGATCTTTTTCATCACTCTCTCTGAACTTTCTCAATATCTGAAAATTATTTTGAATATATTTTTGGTATGTTATACTCAGTGCAGTGTTTTGAGGTGCACTACTCTAGAGCTCTATAGGAAAAATTAGTTCCTTGCTTTATGTTGTGGGACTCATCCGTGTGAGGTAAGGAAAAAACCAAAACCCACCACAAACATTACCTTTTTGCTAGTAGGCCACTACTTGTTCCCTGCTGTATATTTTTTTTAAATTTATTTTCAGTATTGCTATTTTTGTAATAGGTATTTTAAGTTAAAAAATTTATCTCAAGGTCGTAATCGCATTTTATTATCATATCTTTCAGTTCATGCATTTATGAAACAGGATGGAGTATAACCTTACTACCATAAGGGTTCAGAATTGGAGATTTTTACATGAGAGGGATACACTCTGCTCACGTAGCTGTACCTGTTGCATAATGCAGACTGTTACCTCACAGTTGTTCACTGAATGTGATTACTTCTGATGAATGTAGTCTAATCTTTTTAAAAGAAACTTTATTTGTATTTAAAAATCTAAAATAATACAGAGCTGAATGTGTTTCTTGACCTTGGATGGATCAAAAGTTCTTTTTATTTTCAGTGTAAGTTTGAGTACTCTCTGCTCCTTTTGCTGTAACAGTCACCTGTCCAGTTAGGAACAGTTGATGTCCTCAAACTTTTCCAAAACAACTTTCCTTTTTAGATGTCCAAATACAACGTTTGGGCCCCAGTTCAGAATTCCTTTATTGGTCTTTGTTCTTGTGCTGGTGATGAACATCCTGACCATTGGACATCCTCCTTTTCCCTTTTTCCATTTAATTTTTCTTTAAAATAGGTGCTGTGTCTACATTTACCTATGCTTTTGAAGGCTTCCCAGTCATACATTGGAAAGGTCAATTATGACTAAGTTCTATATCAAAAGAAATAAAGTACGTGCAATAACTATTTAGATCATAGAGCAAGTAACTACAATATTACACCAGTGTTTTTGCTAAATACTCTTTATCAATAATTATTTCTCAAGGAACTTTCTTTAAATCTGTTACTAATTTTTTTTGTCATTATATTAGAAATCTTCAAGTTCTTGTGCATAAGCTGAACTTCTTACTGCAGTCTGTGCACAAAAGACTTCAAAAATATTTTCAGAAATACATGGCCCCTTTGGGAATCTCTTAATTCATGTTCAGTGAATGCTTTCCTCTGTAAATTGTACTATTTTGAGTTTCTTAAGGGATTTGTCAGACGTGAGGTTATTTTTTTTTTTTAATCTCTGTAACCATTGGAAATTTGTCCTGTGTGTTAATGGTGAGCTTGGTGTTTAATTTTTTGTTTTGTTTTCGGTGTACAAATTTATGATGACGGCTTCTCAGGCAGTCTGAACATAATTTAGATAGAAGTCTTGCAGACCGTAAGACTCTCTGCCCCAAATATGTATTAGTGTTGGTATGAAGTTGCACATTATCAAATGCATCTTGCCAATAAAGCACTGAGGGCTTTTTGTTCTTTTAACAGTCTGTGGCCTATATGACTCAAAAGAAAATAGTTAGGGGTGTATGTGTTTAACTTGGCATTAGCAACACTTCAATTTCACAGTGATAGAATGTTTCACTGAATTCCCTGTCTCTCATTCTTAAAAACCTTTATCACTTGTTGATTATTTCCAATTAAAGCCTGCATGGACTGTTCTGTTGTATCAACTCCCTGTATCGTTCCCTCTTCCCCTTACATTGCAGATGGCAACGGAGAGCTGCCAACAAGAGTTAGTATTTTGGATAGTGATGTTCAGATTCTGCATCTGAATGAGATTCTTCAACCTCCTTCTCCTCCTTCTGCCACTACAATAATACAGGGTTTGCCACTCTAAAAAAAAAAAACCAAAACCGTTGTAGTTAGCAAAAGCATGTCAACCAGATGGTACTACACTGCCAGTAAAGCAGACTCTCATTCTTTTTTTTAATAAATACCTTAGGGTTTGTGATCTTTTCTCTTCCACTCTATAGTGAATTTTGTTCAGAGTTTTTCTCGTAATTTAGTTACTGTGTTAATTTGGTGCAGATGTAATCAAAATTTGTTTTACAGCAGTGCACACAGTAAAGTATATGAACATTATAAATTCACACAGTTTGATTGCTTTGTGCTATTTGTGCTTTTAAAATGAAATTAATTTCCTAAGACTTGTCAGTTTGAAATATGCTTAGGTTATCATGTGATGAAAACAAGGGCGTCTTGGACAGAGGAGCTTTCTTCTGTGTCATCTTGTGGTGGAATTGTGTAGTTACAGTGTACCAGGTGAATTCACAGCTATGCACTATGGCCTGCCTTGACTATGATGTGGAATTTTTTGCTGTGTGCATCACTGTACACTGGCTGCTTATACGATGGAGTGATAAAGTATAATCTGTCCATATAGCTGCATTAGGGAGGCAGAAGACTTACTTTGTAATGGTTGTCAGATTTACGTTCAATGATAAGTCGTCTTTTCTAGTAAACTTAATACGTTGATTTATTGAGATAACTCGTACCTTTGTGCCAAACTGTTGTTTCCAAGTTTTAAAAATTATTAGGGAAATGAAGCAGAAGTTTTCAAGCAGACTTAGAATAAATCTGGAACCGCCCCATGTTATTAGCTCCCAGGACAGAAATGCAGTGCATTTTAGAGTCTCGTTCTGCTTTCTGTCTCTTTATTAAACACACGAGGAGTGATATGTGTGGAAATCTTCCAACATCCTTTTCTGGATATGTGATTTTTGAAGGCTTGCTGACGTTTCTTGGAAAACTATGAAATGTTGAATTCAGAAATTACAGTACTGTCTACTGCTCTTGATATTTTGTGTGAGTACATCTTCATGAAAGCTGGCTTGTGTTCTCAATTCTTTTGTTCATATTGTTTACTCTGATCCGCTGTTACTCTACTTCCTTATATACTAGCTAATTGCAGTGCAGATAAGGAAGAAAATAAAGGGTACGTGGTGCTGTGTAATGAATAATTTGAATGAACAGTTGAGACACAGAGGAACAATAGGCTGACTTTTAGATCTCCAAGTAAGAAGTTTAGGCTACAGCAAAAACTAACAGGAGAAAACTCCTTTTGAAAGGAAGTCATTCCGAATTTGTGACATGTAAACTGTTTTGGGGGAAACAGCAATAGGCCACAAACAATATGGAAAGACTTGTAGCTGTTATATTTCAATAAATCATCGCATGAAAAGCAGAGCTAAACAAGTGTAGTTTTGTACCGGATTTTGTCTTACGTCCTCTACCTTTTCACTGGACAAGCCTTGTGTTTCCTGTATGGTCCATGACGCTCCCTGCTGTGGGATTTTGAAATCTTCCATGCTATTCCCATGAGAGTAGCATATGCGACTGCTGGAGCTAGCTGCTGTGAGGTGATGGATGAGACCTTACTGACTTTCTATTAGTGGGGTGTAGCGTTTGGGCTCGTCCTTACCCCAGCCTCAGATTTTAACAGGTGTTTATTATTTCTTAGACCTCTTTCTTTTTTGTCAGATTTGGTCATAAGAGTGCAAAGTACTAGTTGGGATTGGAGAAACAGCATGATGTTAAATCTCATTTTCTTTGGGGGGGGCGGGGAAGAGAGTTTTAGAAAGTATTTTCTCAATGTTTAGTGGCTGCTGCTTAAAAATACGTGGATTCCAGGATTACCTACGAAGACATAGTGTTAATAGAGTTTTTTAAATGTTTTCCTTGGAAGAGAGGCTGTCAGAAGGTTTCAGAACTAGTAGAATGGATGACAGAAATCCTTAGATTGCGCAGAGATACACTGAACTATATGGAGCTTGAAAAGAGACAAGAACAGTAGCAAAATAATGTAATAAATTAGCAATGGGAGTATGTGTATTGTCCTGGTGTTCTGAGCTTTGTCCGGCTTTGTGCAGCATTAGTACAGCTCTGCTTTTCCATCCAGGAAGCGATTGTCTCTCTTCCTCTGTCTGCAACATTTCCTGGCAGTACGGCTATTAAAAACCTCTAATTTCTTTTCTTTATGAGGTACCATGCTGGTCAAAAATTCCAGTAGCTGCTGAGAGTTTCTTGGATAGGAGAATTGGTGCGATGCCTGATGGTCTGTCGGTATGGCAGCCTCAAATGATAAGTTTGAAATTTAGCATGTGCCCAGGTCTTGAGATTTATAAATTGATGAACACACAGTGTGACAGTGTGACTAAAATCTTTTATCTGTGTTTTGAAGAAAATATTTCATCTGAAAGATTTCAGTCCAGAAACAGTGTTATTTTTGTCAACATCTTTCCATTAATCATCTTTCTGAGTGGGTAACCCCAAGTATAAATGGTTAAGGATGGTTGCTTCAGATAACATAGGAATTTGTTTTGGTTTCACAGAACCCTCCGTCACTTGTTTTTATGGGTGTTTTCTGCAAATACTACCTTGTACAATTCTGCTCTGTTATTTGGGAAATTTTTGTTGGGTAAATAGATGTAATTGAGAGCAGTTTTTAAAATGTATTCATTTTGGAGAGGATTTAAATCTAAAATTGGTATTTTATTCATACTTAATAAAAGTGTTTCTGATGAAATATGGAAATTCATAGGTAAATGGAGTTTTTCTTTTTGTTCAGATATTTTCCTTGAGCCTTTGTTATGGTAAAGTTGAAATACAGACCACATACATCTGGTTCTTTACCATATGCGTTTGTGGCTAACCGATTAAGGATACTGATCGCTATGTGTAGAGGTAGAATTGCATGTATTTTTGTCTTTAATGGGAACTGGAGAGTTAAGTGGAATTGCAGAGTTCAATGCACTCAGTAACTGTGCAAAGACCCAATATGGTATCCTTGAACAAGACTTGTTAGGGGGTTGGACGTTAGCTTATTAAAGCGGAGGTGCTTCAGATAGTCTTGTCTGCAGTTAATTGTGGTGTTGGTAGGTTCAATCAGCTAGTTTTAGAAAACAGCACTTGTCTTTTTTTGTCTTAAGATAGAAACCAAGTTTTTTTCCATGCAAAAGAGAAGGCTTGATGCAGTTGCGTACCAGCTGGGATGTACGAACTTGCTTTATTTTTGTAGGTGTAGATCATTAATGTGTTTGTTTTACCATTAGGTTTAATCAACAGGGTGTAGTAGGTTTTGAAGAACAGCATTTGTTCATCCACTTAGTTTGTGGTGTGCCAGTTGGCAAGCCTTTTGGCTCCAGATTTCCCAAGTTCCAGATCCATGTTTCTGGTGTGTGATTGTTTCTTTGTTTACGAGTGGTTTTGTAGCCAAATAATGCAAAATTGAAAACTGAGATGATTTTAAATGAAGTTGTAAAGCAGGGGGATGTGGGGTGGAAAGAATTGTAGGATGACTGTTCTAGATTTAGCAAAGCTATTGTTGCTCCTGCATAAAGTCTTTAGGAAAAAAAAAACCCTAAAGAAATATAATCAAGGTATTGGTATAAAAAACAAAATAGCTAGAATTCTATTTTATATATATATTTTTTTTTCTGTGAGTTACAAACCCCTTGACCAATCTAATTTCATGTCTTCAGGTATTGAATAGCTTTTTCATTTTTATCATAAGGATTTTTATAGATTATAATAAACTATCCTACTATGCTAATCCAGGCTTTTTAAAAAGAATAGTAATTCTTCAGTTCTTATTGCTAAATAGTGGCTGTTGAGTCTCTGGCATATATAGTTAACCTCTTTCCCACATTTGCTGCAGTTGATACTATAACTCATTAGGTGATGTAAACCAGTATCCAAATTTAATTTATGGCTATTTTTTTTCCTTTTTTTTTTTAACTTCAGTGATAAATAAATTAACATTGTAAACCTTTGGGATTGTTACTGTCTTTACCTGAAGTTAAGAGCTAACTGTCCCTTTCTGGAAAAACACCCTCTTCAGGTCTGAAGACTCTACATTTGCAGGAAGATTTTTTTTTTTTTTAAGTAGCCAGTTTGAAACAAAGCATGTATTGAGGAATATAGTATCCTGAAAGATGTATGGTATATGGTTTATTTTCAAGTTGCAGGTACATTACTCTGCCTGCTGAGAGCCTGATCTCATGCACTGAACTCTAGGCCTGAAAAAATATTTCCCTGGAAGCAGATTTAGTCTTCAAGACAACTCAGCAGACAGCTCAGCGAAAGATGTAAAATTAAGCCATGTTTTGGAGGGTGAGAGGGAGCGGAGTGTTACAGATAATGTCTTGAAAATACAGTCAGCGATTTGGGGTGTTAATCAGAATGTATTATAAAGGTCTTATTTGGAGAAGCTGTGGAGTTCATCAGGTTTTCAGAAATTCTTGTCACTTTCTATAAGCAAGCCGGGTTTATTTATCCTTCAGTGTATCTTATGTTAGAGCCAATTTCTGGGGCCTCATCCAGCAGTATCTTTAGTGCAAACCTTCAAGTCTGGGAGCGGCTGACAAAAACACAGATGAACTTTTGACATTGTTTTGGACTGGACCCTGTGGTATCAATAAACTAACAACCTTTCCCTGTCACTTTCTGTCATCAGTCAATGGTACTGTGTGCAAACATTTATTTTAAATTACCAGTTCAAGTGTCACGTCTGTAACTTCAGCCAGTAAGAGTTCTGTTTAAAATTAATAGGTTTGTTTCATGAAGAATTGAGGATGATTGTGCTGCCCTCGTGAATAGCTCTTTCATGCAAGTCCAGTCTGTTTATGTCTGGGCATGGAAGGGGTTGAAGTAAAATGGCACAACTGTCTGTGATCTGTTTTCACCATATTCATTTCAGGTACACTCACAATTAGGGAACAAAGTCAATATTAACAAAATGTAAAGATCATAATTAAAACTTAATGACTTGAGAGGATTTTACCCCCTTTTATGAATCTAAAAGTTTTGTTTAGAATCTCAAGTTTCTTAAAGAGCACATAAATACAAGCAAAATTTTGATATTTTGATAAAAATTTTCTGGTAAAGTGGAATTTCATAGAATCATAGAATAGTTGGGGTTGGAAGGGACCTCTAAAGGTCATCTAGTCCAACCCCCCTGCCGTGGGGGGTTTTGACTAAGGGAATCAGAATTTGAACTGCCTTTCATAATTGCATTGATCGGTCCACAATGCTGTTCCTTTTCATGCCTTTTGGGGCCTCTGTTTTCAGTTCTACTATCTCCCATTGTTTGGTTTTTTTAAATCCTTACTGCAAAGCAGGTGATAAAGGGGTTTCTTACACATCCATTTGTGTATAAACACACACACGCACACTCACTCACTCTCCTTTTCAGGTTGAGTATGTGAAGTATGTTTTGTATGGTTTTCTTAAATGAAGGAAGTTAGCTGCTGTTACCTTACAATGCCAGCAAGCGATGAGCAGTATTTTAGTCTGGAAGAATTGTTGCGGCTTGAAATATGTAAGTGGATAGACAAAAAACCCAAAATACCTTCTTGAGGTGTAGTAGACATGTTTGTCTGAAAATTATGGTTCTGTCTTGCATTCAAAAATTCAGTTTATGAAACTGAACTAATCAAATAAAGGAATTCTTTGATTAGATGTCAGCCCCTCTTTCTTTATCCAGGGCTGCATAGTGTTAGTTTCTTTGGCTGCAGTATGGAAGAAAAAAAAAAAAGCTTGACATCTTCGATTCCTTGAAAAACACATCAGTGTTTCCAAAATCTCCTCAGTTGTCACAAGAACTTGTCAGCCTCAACATCTTGAGATTGATTCTGGTCCCGCATAGCAGTAAAAATACCGATTTACATCTTTTTATTTTTCCTGCATTGAAACATGCATTTCATGTAGAAGTACCTGCTACGAATTAAGTAGACTTCTGCGATTCATTATATTTAGGATCGATACAACTTTATATTGAAAATAGTTTAAGTATTCTCATGACTGATTTTTATCTTTATTTGCTGTATCCTGTAAGATTTACAGCAGCAGTGCTGCAAACAATGGTAATTCTTGCTTTGGACATTTATGCTGGAGACTTAGATATTTTGAAATTAAGCTTGCCCTGTTGGTTGTCTGTCTGGAGTTTTTGTTACAGACTATTAGCAAGTGAAGATTTTTTTTTGTATCAAACCATCAGTTTGTGAAGATTTTACATTTACTCCCTTCACTATTGGGAGTTAAAATTCACACAGGAATAAGGAGAAATGGCATCGTGGATTTGCATTCCATTGTTGTTGCAGTAAGATATTGAGGAGCCAAGTGTTTAGTAATTTGTTGTTGGGATTTGATAAATTCAGAAACAATGTATAACTTCCAGATAGCATTTAGGTTGAGAGTGCAAGGTCAGTTATGGAATTAAAATAACAACTTAATACCAACATTTCATCTATGTTTTGGAGTGTTCAATAATTCATGCATGTATGGGATGGAACTTAATCTATAAAACTTTAAACTGACCAAGATTTGAACTGTGTTGATTCATTCTCCCAAGGCCAATTTTTCTTAAGTTAATGGTTTCTGATGAAATATCATTTATAATAGTCCAATGATTCAAATGAGAGCCTAGCAAGTAGCAGCTGATAACTTATGTCTGAGAAATGGATGCAAAATGTGTGGCTTGGATCTTTTTAATTATGGTGGTAGTGTTTAAAATGTGCCCGTGAGGCTTGAAACACTAGAAATAATCTTTTAGAAAGATATAATTTTGAATTCTTAAATATAATGCTAGCTAAGATTTTCAGCAATATACACTGAAAATAAAGTCTTAGGTAATAAACTTCCTTCAAGTTTTAGACAAAGGTTTCAGTTTTGTAGATGTGTTACAAGGCTTAATATTTTACCTTTTGCCAGGTAATCATGCAGTAAGTTTTCCTGGTTGTTACTTTTAGCCCATGACAAATGTGAAATCCTTTAAGAGGTTTAAAGCATCGGAAGTAATTTGTGCTTGCTCTGAACCACATGTCGGTAAACAGTTTATTTATTCCCACTTGGCTAATACACAGGAACTTTTTTCTGTGTCTGAGACCTTAGTGAATCCTTTTATTTTCATTTTGTAAAGAAAACCATATGTGAAAGTTATGGCACCAAAACCAGAAATGCAGTTGTGTGAAGTCCCTTGTGGTGCAATATCTTGCTATTCACGATAGTAAGCTAAGAAACGAGAGAACTGAATGTGCACGGAATTTGCCCCTTGTGCCAAGACATTTTAGAAATCAACATCCTTTAATTGTAAGGGTATCTGAGGATGAAAAAGAGAGGCGTACATGGGGATCAGAAAGGCTTTGAGTTTTATACACATTCTAGGGGGACATTTACTAGTATAATTAGTGTCTAAGAACATTTAAAACCAATTATAGTAGTATTAAAATGTGGGTTAACCTACCCCCTTGCAAAATCCCATAAGGTCATATTAGATTAATTCTGGGGAGAGCAGAACATTTACTTTAATTCTATGGTTCCGTGAGCATAGCCAGCTATTGCATTCGAGAAATAAATGTAAAGGGTGCGTGACTTGAAATTTGGTTCAGGAGAAATGCCTTCATATGGCTCATGCTTTTCCTTTTGCCTAAGTAAACAATTGAATAGAATTATTATGTTTAATGAAAGTGGACAGTTTTTACCTCGTGAATGTTGTAAAATGGATGAAAATTAGGATTATATTTTAGTGAAACTCTGAAAAATCTTAATATATTTGAAGCAGTGCACCGGATTGTGGAAGCATGTGTTGCATACTATATATTTGAAGAAGTAATTTATCAAGGATATAATAAACAGAAGGGGGCAGAAAAGCTTTATATATTCATTTGGGTTCCAGTTTTGAGAATTTAAATATTTTTAATGTTACAGTCTCTGGAGGTGCTTGGGAGTTTGAAAATCCAGCAGTAAGAGCATTCCCTGGAAACTTTTCCTGTAAGTTGGGGTATTTAATTCTGCGACTACAACAAAACGAATGAATGAACAAGAGAGCAGCTAATCAATTTGTGATTAAAGGGGACAAGTCTTCATCTTCCTTTGGAAATGACAGAAATTTGTGTTTCAAAATAATTTGTATACCAGTTTACACCAGATTAAAGTGCCAGTAATACTATTTTTACAAGTTGCAAAAAGAACTGGGCTTGCTACTTATGGAAAATAATAATAGTAGTATAGTTTTAAAAGAAATAATCTACAGTGTTTTTGGAGAGTCCTAGTTTTACTTTAAGCAAGGTGGAAAAGAGCTATAGATGGATTCAGAGCTTCAAAAGGATGAAACAGAAACATTTAGCAAGGTCTCGGCAAGGTTGGTAAAATGGCAGAGAGCCAGTCTTCCATCTGCTTTATTTGGCAGCAGATGCTATTTAACTGATACATTTCCAAACGTAAAAAACACACTGTTTGGAATCTGAATGTCTTTCCAAACAGAATTTTTCCTTTTTGTGGAACTGTATGTTTTTGCATATCTTTAGCTCAATCTCTTTGTTCCATATTGAAGGGTGGAGTATGAGACAGGAAATCTGCTCCTAATAACTTTTAAAATTGTACGCTTTGTAAAAAGTGAAGAGTGGTGTTTCTTTAACATCCCTTCAGGGCATATAGAAATTAAAGATTCAGTACCAGCTCTCAGAGTAGCAGCATCCTTGGCCTTTCTGTAAAAGTGTGTGTGTGCGGTGGCAAGTGTACATAACTGGTTGGGTAATTATGAAACGCAAGAAAAACAGATACATGATGGAAATTATTTACAAACTGGCTCTGTAAGAGCTGTGTGTTTGGGTTCTGTTTGCAGAAACCAATGTTGTATTTATTTGCAGTTTGTTATCTGGTGACCATCGAGGCTTCAGATACTGTAACTAGTGTCTTGAAAGCCAGTTTATAATGCTGCTTCCTTCACCTCAAAACTTCTAGTGCCACATAAGTCAGACTTATGCTGATATTGGAATTTGTAAGAAAATTTGGAAAATAAATCTAGAAGTAGCTAGTTGTATAATAAAGAATGCAAAATATTTACTTTTGTTTCACATGGTGTTTTCTAAACATATAGCAATTTCTATTTTGGTACTAAGGCTGTGGTAGATCGTTTCATTCATAGTAGCTGTGTTCAAGATCAGTCAAGTCTACATATTTTGTTATAGAAAATTACTGTCCTTCCCTTATAGATCAGCCTTTCTCATTTCATGTTTAATACAATCTCCAGTAGGCTGCAGTACTGCTTATCTAGTTCAGGAAGTTAAGGCTCAAAGAAGGGTAACAGCTGTAAATTTCTTTCTATACTGTCTGAATAAAAGGTATCTTTGCTGTTGTATTTTTATGAGTACATTTGTCTTTAAAAGGGCTTGTATTAACCTGTTAATTAGAAGTCATGACCTGTCCTTTTCTTGTCCATAATCAAAAGTAGGAGACTAATAATTAATGCCATTTCTGTTACGGTGTTTTTCAGTCCTAGTTGTGTTGCTGGCACGTGGCCTGGATGGACTGGTTTTTGCTGCTTTTGTCTATCTGCTTAGGCCAAAAGGTTCTTTGGAGACTGTTTCACTGTGCATTTAATTTCTATGGAGTTCCAGTTGTTTGAAATAAAAGAAATAGTTTTTTGGTTTTCTTGGTTGGTTTGTTTGTTTGTTTTTAAACAGGGTATGAAGTTGCTTGTGTACCCATACAGGTGTAGTAAAATTCCTGAAGTAACAAGCTTGACTTTTTAAGTGGTAGGTTCTTTGGGTCACTTGTAGCGTTATCTGGCTGTTGGTTAGCTGGTGAACTAGTTGGAAATGGGTGTTGTAATCATATGAATGATTACACTTGATTGTACAGGTGCATTTAGCTTTTCTCAGAGCAGAATAATCTACAACAGATTTTAACAGCTTTTAAAACTGGTTGATAAAATTGGTCTTAAAGCTAGTAATTCATGTCTTTCTGATTGTCAGCCAATTCAGAGGCTCTCTCTGTAGGTAAGGCTGTGTACAATAAACTATATAGATATATTTTGTAACTTGGAGAATGTCTGGCTCTTACTTATTTGAGCTGAAACTTGGATGTTCGATGTTCTTAAACTGTTAACAGTATGTTTTAATAAATGCTGCATTTGCTTTATCTTTATTACAAATTGATTACAGCTTTCTCGGTTTTCAGATCCATGAATCTCTTTCCAGTGATGGCTGGTGTACTTTGGCTTGTCTTTTTACAGGACCTAATCATTAGTGCTGTCTTTATAGTGTCCGCTCTTATGTGATGTTCCAGATGCAGAGAATCCAAAGATAATTTTTGATGACTGAACCCTTACTGAAAATGATGGATAACACTGGTGCTTTTCTGGCAATTGGCTGTGACTAGGAGAATGCATGGTTTAGGGACATTAAAACTTTAACTGTTCAAGTGCCCATACAGCTCTCTACCCTATAGCAGGTGTCCCACTGGTCTTCATCTTGGTGAATGGTTTGCTTGTTGCCAAGTTTGCTCTCTCCTGGGAGGTGAGGAGCTGCATTCATTTTTTTAGCATAAATCCAATGTAATTTTTGTGTATGCTTTGCCAGTTTGTGGTTTTGTTCATGTATACCGTAGTGTAAATTCGTAAGTCAGTTTTCTCATTCCTATTTGGATAGGGAATCTTAACTGTATGTGCAGAAGGCAAAGGAAGCAGGTGGTGATCAAGAGGAAGGAGCATTTTAACATTATCTTCCTAAATAGCGATGAAAAGATCCAAAGAGTGGCTGTTCTTACAGATAAACGCAAGTGTTAGTGAAAGATGATAAAGCAAAAAAAAGTAAGGAAGACACCACACTTCTAAGATGGTATTTTTTTCTGTATCATTTGAAAAACTTAAATTTCCTTCATGGTAGGGTTAATTGTAGTATTCCTCCAGAGCCCCCACACATGCATGAGCTATACATTTACGTCTTCATATTCGTCCCCAGCAGTAAACTGGAAAATACTAGAGTTCAAGGTCTCTTTCCCAGACTTGTTTTCCTTAAGGCTGTGTTTGGCTGGAGACCCTTAGTACAAGCAGTCTGCCAGCAGTAACTCCCAACTCCTGCCTTCCTGATCTCCTCTCTTTCTGCATCTCCTAATACGTACACTAGAGGAAGATGAGAATGATATCTCCAGGAGCCCTGCCTTCCAGATAAGCAGCACA
>NW_008824673.1:409293-411487 GCF_000699105.1 Pygoscelis adeliae | reverse complement strand
GGGTGTGGCCAGCCGAATGTCTCCAAGCTGAGCTCTGTCTCCGAGCTCTTATTTACCTATTTGCAGATGTTCACATGTGCAAAGGAGGCTCAGAAATGGTCTAAACAGAGGACTCTCTTCTTTCTTTAACTGGTTGAGCACTGCTATAAATAATCCATTAACTGGTCTAGATTAGTGTGTCTAGGAAAACAAGAAGAATAACTTCTTGTCTGAAAATTTCAGTCTGAGTTTTTCCACAAGTAATTTTCATCCATTTGGAGAAACGCTTTTGATCTTGTACCTTGTGGAAGATAGAAATGTCAGTTAGTTCCTTCTGCTTTATTTTTCTCTCTTTCTAAATGAAAACCTCATCTGGGAAGAGGAGGAGATGATGGTCCCGGTATTGCCAAAAGTTCTTTTATGTCATTGGCTGCATTGTGTGATTGACAGGTTATTGGCAATGAAAAACCAACAGTTAAGACTGATGATCATATCTGACTCACACGTTTTCCATACTGAAAATTACCTTTGGCAGCAATTTTCTTATGCAAAATATAGAATATCCTTTTAGATTTAAAAAAACCGACGGAGGCTAAATATGCATGCTTAGAAATCATTATCTGGCATGTTATTTTTTTAGAAATTTTTTCACCTGTAATTTAACAGATTATTTGGTAAACTGCATTTAAAAAAAATTCCCCAAATATAAGAATATCTGTAGGTTGCATGCATTTTAAATTTTTTACTAAGTTGTGTCCAAGAATAGGCAAATTGCAGAACCAGTCTCTCGAAGTTCTAATGCTTATGGGGAAAGGAATATGTGAACACAAATGGAAAGTACTGAAGCCTATGCAACAACACTGGGTTTGTGAAGCACTCCCCCTGACCCCTCTTAATAGTTTCTTTCCATCTTCTCCATGAGTATAGTGCTGGCAGCACTCATAGAAAGAACTGCTTCATTTAGGATCCAAGTGAATATCAGAAGCTTTCCTCCTTCTTCGTGATTTTTGTTTTCTGTGTTTTAGTACATAACTAATGATTAAAGTTGATTCATCTTCAGTATGAGATGTACAGACTGAAAAAAGAAATTAGAATAATCCAGTATGGGGATGCACTAGTCTGTAACAAGTTTTAATGATTTCCTCTGATGGATTTTTGTCAGGTTGGCCCAATATTTTGACTTACATAGAATTCCTTGTTTAATTTTGTGCATATTCAGCAGATTTCTTATTGTTGTCTCTTTAAAATAAATAACTAAATGAAAACAGAGAATACAACATCTCACAGGAAAGTTAATGGGAAGCACATTCCCGTATCTGCAGGGAATCTTGTGGATATCCGTCTCTCCTGTGTACAAATTGGAGTCTAAGACAATCCTCTGAAACTCTCCCTTTTCAAGCATAATGGCACCTTTTTGTATTGGTCCCAACTGTTATTTTCTTTTTCTTCCAGATAAGTAACTGCTCAAGTTTCACAACACCATCTCTGAAAAATTTCTGCCTCATGACTCCTCATTGTCAGAATTTGTCAGCAAATTCTGTAGCCATTCTTGTTCCATGTAGAACATGGATCAGAATTGTAGTTTCTTGGTTAACATTTATGACATTTTGAATGGAAAGGTTACCTCATCCTCCTCATGCAGACTGCTTTTGAAAGCACCATCCTTCAGGAGTTAAGCATTAAACATCATAAATTCCTTCTCCTTTAAGACTGAAAAAGAACTGAGTGAGTTTTACTGGGGTCTTTGTGTTAGTAGACACAGAACACAGAAATAATCTTTTACCCAACATTAATGATTCCTGGTAATAGACAAGAAACTTTATTCAGTTACTTTCAAACTAGATGTAGAGTTCCTACTCAGGCAGGTTAATCACAGAGAAAGGTTAATTGGTGGCTGTAGATTTGTTGTGCTGCGTTGAACGTTTCCAAATGCTTATTTTAGCTGTTCTCTACCACTGTGCTTTCTGTGTGACTCTGTTTTCTCTTCAAAGTGCTTTGTAGAGTCTTTGAGCCCTTACATTTGGAAATGAACTGTTATCAAGTTGTAAAACAATTGATGGACAATTTGGTGGTAGCTGTGGCTTGTTACGGAGGTTTTCCTTGTGTATGTGGTGTCTGTTTTTGCCTTTGTGCTGTATAGCCAAGAAAATACGTGTCAGTAAAATGGTATGTTTAGTTAGTGGCTCCTCCCAAAACAACTGTGAATAGACTTTTC
>NW_008824673.1:371986-409277 GCF_000699105.1 Pygoscelis adeliae | reverse complement strand
CCTGCTGATTATCCACTCTGCTGACTGGGAAAAGTTAATTCTTAGAGAGGAGCCAGTGTTTTCATGGGTGTTTGTTTAGGGATAAATTTGAAAAAAGTTTATGCATTGAAGTAAGCAACCTTGAACGTACACTGATGCATTGAAGAGGGGATGAATCTGTGCTGGTGGGTTGTATAAAAGTATTTCCTTATTCTAAATTTGCTTAAATTAGCTATATGCCATCTGGCTCACTCTCTAGACTGTCTTCCTTAAAAATGAATATTCTTTAATAAAAAAAAAAGAGGTAACCCCCCCCCCCAACCTCTTCCTTATTTTATGTCAAGTTTTAGTGCTAAGACGCTTTCAAATATAAACTTAATAGGAGCAAAATCCTAAGGACTTTATAAATGTAATTTTATTGCATTTATCTCTACAGCTGAAATTAATCATTCAGAGTGTTCATTAAAAATAAGCTTTGGTAAGTGACATTTTAAACAGGCATTCAGAAGTGATTGCAAGAAAGATGGTGATAAAGAACAGTGTCTAAAAGGAAGTGTAAAATTCTTGAACATTTTAAACTAGCCTGTAAAAACTTCAAATGTAGCTGTTTGGACAATTTGGGAAATGTAACGAGAACACGTATTGCTGCTAGACTGGGGGACTGCCAACGTTGCCACGGATCGGTATTTTATCAAGTATTTGGTGTGTTTTTTTAAAACATGCAGTGCTGGCATTGAGAAAATAGAAGTCTTTTTTTTTTTTTTAAATAAGAAATGTGTGGGTGTTTTTCCTCTTGATAATGAAGAAAATTTTGAAAAGGTGACTACGAAAGCATCATAAACCCTTATACTCTAGATAGCAATTAAAAAAAGCCAACAGAACCCCCCCATTTATTGCTTAATACAATTCGAACTTCACATACACATGAAAAGCTATAGTACACTCTGTACTTGTCTATGATTAGACAAACATCTTCCAGAGCTTCTCAAGGTTTGCAATCCAACAGATCATTGGCAGTCCATGAGGAATCCCATTTGTTCCTAGCAACAGATGCAATTACTGTAAGAGGGAGGAAGAGCATTAGGCCCTGGGGCTTTTTGTATCCAAAAAACCTGTGGTCAACCATTTTATCTGTGCCAAAGTTGAGATCCATTTATTGTTAGCTCTTATGACAGTTTCTTATCTTTTCTTTAGGTCTTAACGATGGATATTGTAGTGCTTAAAATTTTATATAGACGCATGAATATTCAAGCAAGCAGGCGCTGTATTGCAGCTGAAATAAACAGAGTTGCTGTCATCAGATTTGTTTAATTTGTGTTTCAACAATTAGCCAAGGAATACAGTTAGGAAAAATAAATGACTATCAGTCATGTTTGAGATGTTGGACCAGTAAAAATAATAGCGGAAGCAAAGAGAAAGGAGAAGGCCTTCTCTGTCACTAAAACACAAATTTTCTTCTAAGTTCTCTCCTTAAGTTTACCATGAGCACAGTGGAAACAGTCTCAAATATCAAAACCATGCCTTAGAATATTGAGTAATGGTGTGGGACTAATGTTAATAATCTCTGAAACCAAATTAAATGATAAGTTGCATGCTGGAGACAATTCCTTACTTCATATTTACTTTTGTATTATGGTGTAGACTTAGTGTGTTTTTCTATGCAACGCTTCTCTAGTTATTTCCTTCTACATTGTCATCATAAGTGATAGAGAAAGCTTTCTGGTTTCTCACACACTAAATGCTTTTCTGTTGTTTGTTTTAGATTTTTTTTTTGTATGTGAAATGCACACAAGAAGTAGTTCAGTCTTGTCATTATTTAAAGTTACAGTCTGTCCCTGTTCTGCTCTCATGCCCCTAGTATCACTCTCGTCTCCCTGCCCTCCACAAGCCCCCAGCCCTGGAAGACAATACATGCTTTTTAACTAAGCCCATCATCCAATTTTGCAATAAATACTTCTACATTTTTTTTTTTCCTAGGAATTAGCCTACTGAAAATGGTGCATTACTGTGTCAGCTGGCCATAGTATCTCTGAAAACGATCACTCTCAGACTTTTCAAAACAAGAATTTGGTGGCTCTTTGGAGCTGTGATGTACAGACTTCCTCCTGTGTATCTTGAGATGATGAATTCTTTATCGCTTTGCCAGGGGTCGTGGACTTTTATATAATTCCATTGAAGCCATCCGTCCTCTGAAAAAATTCGAGTACTTTAAATGGTACAGATGTAAAATTTGATGGATTATCAGCTTTAGCGTTTGATACATAACCACGATGCTGGGAGAAAGAGCTAGGCTTAGAGGCAGTCTCTGTTTTTAAGTAGAGTATTTAAACCATAAGACTGTGTTAATGTATTATTTATAAGGTTTGCTCCTTTACATTCCATTTTCCTTTCTGATTTTTCTCTTGTAGTGTTGTCCCTCAGACCACAGTAATACTGAACAACGACCGGCAGAATTCAATTGTAGCCAAGATGGTTGGGCAGGAAGAGCCATTGAGCAGAACAGCGGATTCTCTGGAAAATATCCTTAGCAAGTTAGTAGCAGTTACGGGAATCCTCCCCCTTCGTGCCCTCCTTTGACAGATCAATATCAGTCTCTGCAGCAATTTGAAGTGCAAAATGAGGAATGTTCTAGGTAATAGTGGGGGGAAAAAACATTGAACCGCTACTTGAATATTTTATCAGGCTGACAGTCCTGCCTAGGGAAACCTCGTGTCAGCGGTAAAGGTACAGAGCAATGCTTCACTCTTGATGGGGAGAGAACATTTTGGAGAATCTGGGATTAGTTCCATGTTAGTTGACAGCTGACAGTTGAAAGGAGGAGTGCCTGTAGCTACATATTTTTTACATGGATGCACGATCGCTTGGCAACATGCCAAGAGCCTGTATTTAAGCAACTGAAGAAGGATTATGCAGCGGCCCAGGAAGGCTTGTTAGAATTTGTACTGTCTAAAGCAAATTTTAAATTAAGTGGAACTGAAGATGCTGGGTAGAAAATGTTCTTAAATAATATGTTTTTATAAATCATTTAAATATTTTTTGTTTTGCGTATTGGGCCTAGACTTTTCCATTGATGCAAATTTAGAAAGTATGCATCTAGAATTTTTTATTTCTTATGCTATTTTCCTTCCATTTTATTTTGCTGGATAGCTCTGAGTTATAAACAGGAGCTTGTTTAAAGGAGCATGCTTTTATAATACATTTAATTTTGTCAATTACTGTTTTTAATTCCCTTATAATGATGCTATTCCTGATTAAGGATTGTGTTTTCCCAAAGTTACGTACTTTTCTTTTCCATAGTGCTGTTCCTGGACGTAGGCAGAACACCATAGTGGTGAAAGTTCCAGGGCATGACGATAGTCACAATGAAGACGGAGAGAGTGGCTCTGAGGCCAGTGACTCAGTTTCCAACAGTGGACAATTAGGAAGCCAAAGTATTGGGAACAATGTCACGCTTATTACGCTGAACTCTGAAGGTATGCTGATCTAACTATAAGGCTACTTGAGCAAAGTAAATGTGGTGATGGAATGAACTAAGATTCAACTGGAAGCTTCAGAGATCATATCATGGGTCCAACCTTGAATTGTTAGGCAGTACAGCAAGCATCAGATAGGAGTGAATGAATCTGAATGAATCATTTGGTTGTTTGGTGTGTGTTTGGCTCCCCCCCCGGTTTGTTGTCCCCCCCCCCCCCCCCCATTTTTACTAGTTTTACAGGCAGAACAGCTAATTAAAATTACTTGTAAAATTTAAGAAGTATGCCCCACTATAGCAGTGTAGCTTTATATTTTAAACCCTTTAAATTAAAACATGCAACCTGCAGGATTTCCCATCACCAAGTTGAAATATTGTTTCAGGACAATAAATGCCTTCTCTAGGAAATAATACCTACCAGTCCAGCTCCTCCTGTAACTTATTATGCCAGTCCACTTGTGTAATTCTTGTGAATGTAAAATAGTTATTTTAGCAACTGCAAACGATTTTTATAAGGAAATTCATATTAAAAACAGACTGTTAACAGTGTAATGTCAGATTTTTCTGAAAATTCTTTGTCTTGGACACAGAAATGTAAGAATTCTAGGTTAGTCTTATATTCTATTTTATCTGGTTGGAAATATTGAAATGAATGTTAGTTGCTGTATTTTAATCACAAACAGGATGATATAAGGGACACTGAGTTTTAGGTGAAAATAACATATGATAAATTATGTTTTACGATTAGTTTGAAAGTATCAGTGATTTTTTTTATGCAGATGTAATTTGAATCCTAGACTTCAATTTAATAATTTTCCTAATTACTTTTTAAAACATAGTTATTGAATGTTTGCTTGTGTTATTCTGGATGTGGTAGTTCATATTTACATTCATGTACCAGAGAAGAATAAGGTACTTCAGGAAATCGTTGCAGCAGAATGCACTTAGGAGGTAACCTTGGTACTTAAGAGGTAAATGTGTTGTCTTTTTGATCTCTAACACTGAAACAGAAGGACTCTAATTTAGGAGTGATTCAGTTTCTTCTGCATGATCTCCAGCCATTGGTAAAAGCATGTTGAGTGTGAACAGGTTAGGATACAATTAGGGGTAAGGAATAATTCAAGATAGCCTGAAACTGAGTATTTAAGAGTGCATTCAAAGATTTCAGAACTAACAGTTCAATGAGATGCTTTAAAGCTTTGATACTTAGGAAACTTCATAAGTCAGTCTACTGAAAGTGTCACGCACCAAAGATTGTTTCTGAAAGTGTTGTTCTAAGGCATTTGAACCTAGGATTCTTTGGCTTTCATGGATACTCATACAACATATGCATATTAGAAAGAGCTTTTAGGTTCTGTCATGTAAGTATGTTGTGACACAGAGTTGCTTCCAAAGGGTATTTCTTTTTGGGTCAGTGGGGAATTAAAGGAGACTGAGGCTGTCTGAGGAGTTCCTCTCAAAAAAAAAAAAAAATTATCAGATTGCAGATAGTGCTGATATTTAGATGTGAAAATACATATAAAACGTACTCTTTGTGGAGTCTGTTAATATTTCATACAGCTCTGTGTCAGCTATGCCAGGAACAAAGTTCCTAACATCAGGAGGGTATTTGTTGTGTAATGCCCTTTTTGACTTGGTGGTTTGGCACAGATTTGCACAGACAAATGTGATGTTGGCCTTTTATGCCGTTGTTGTATATGTAAATTTTGAAGAAACAGCTAATCCATTAATGTCTTCAGATCTGATTTTCTTCAGACATTTAGAACACTCATCCATTAAAAATCTCTCTGAGATTGATGAATGCTTTGAGAATCAGATTAGTAATCCCCCACACCTACCTCTTCTTGCCCTTGCGAAGAGGAGAGAGGACCGCTTGCACAGAAGGAATGCTAAGCAAACTAGCCTGCAGTGTGTCACAGAAATTAAATTATTAATAAAGGAAGTGATGAAGAATAATAGGTCTGTTGTGCAGACTCATTTTCTTCAGCAGTAAAAGGCAAAAGTTACAGCACCCATCAGCTTGCTTTCATCGTCTGTGAAAGAATTCTGAGTTGCTCAAAGGAATCTCAATTGATTGTAAAATATGCGGGGCCAAGAATGGCGTACTTCAGCCCTTATGGACGGAGACTAAACAACAGGTTTTCAGTATGACTCCCATCTGTCTTATTGTATCCGGAAAGCAAAAATAAACTGTGTTTATAGTTGGGCTTTAGCTGACTTTGGATATGGCATTGACCTGTGGATATTTTCAGAATTTAGTTAATAGATTTATGTAAAGGCGTTGTTTGCTCCCTGCTGGCTGTTTTCAAAGAGCATTTAATCATGTATGGTAGTTTAAAAAAATTAGTGTTACTGCCTTTCTATTCCAGAAAAATAATTATACAGAAGCATGGAGCCCAGTTCCTGGTTCCAATAATGGTCTAGAATAAGGGGGGGGGTGTTGCCGGCTGAACACTGTGACTTTATTTGATCTTCAGTTGTATATTACTCTCTTTGCATGTGCAGTAAGGCATGTTCTCGCTCTTCTTTGAGCAACAGTTACTTGATTCTTTCTTTTGCTTTTCAGAAAACTGAAAGCGTTCATCCGTTTTACAGATGCAGTTAATAGTCTGCAAAGCATTGATTTTAAGATGTAGTGTTTATGAACTGAAAGCACCTAGAGATGCTGAAACAATAATTTTTGTGAAGTTTTGTGAATTTTGTCCAAATTTCACTTTGGAATAATTAATGTCCTTTCACGTGGGAATGATAGAAATATCAACACCTGATGTATTCATTGGACTGCAGTTCTAAAAGTGATGTTCATCAAGTAATCTTGCACAATTGAAGGTAAAACCCAGCAAGAATAGAATTGTTCAGTATTGAATTACCAGTGTAAAATCAAATTAAAACAGGCCAGAGGGCTTACTAGTAAGTGACTTAATATTTTTATTAATGTCATATTTTTGGCAGAGAGAATATCAAGTGTATCCTTATTTAGCCAACTAAGAAATAGTGTTTTTTCATTTAACTTGTAATTTTACCCCATAGATATTAATAACTGTCAAAAGCGATTAGTCTGTTGTTGTTTTGAATGCATATGTTAGCGTGTCTTTTCTACTCTAACTTTGTTGCAGCCCAAGTGATTCTTCCGGGGAAACTAGAGAAGAGCAGTTGGTATCGGTGTATAAACAGTAGTGTAAGTTTATAACCACATGCTTTAGATGTAAAATTACTTTCCTACAAATGGGAGGATAATTTAATACTAAGATCAAAGCTCAAAACTCTGTTTTACCAAACTTCCCTTATAAGAAGATACCTTCCTCCAGAAACACTGTTTGAATGCCACTGATCCTCCTGGAGTTTAAATGGGGAAGGGACATCAGCTTAAAACTGATTAACTTTGACTCTTCGGTTTCTGGAGATCTGGATTGGAGACTTCATTTAAATCCTAAGTAAAAAAATGTTTATATTTTTTTTTACTGTACTGAAACAAGGTACTGAATGAAGAAGTCCAGGTGTGACCCACTACTGAACTCACATTTGAGTAGAAGTGAAAAAGCAGAAAGGTCTTAAACCAGCAAACATACAACCTACCAAATAAAACTGTGTCCAAGCTGCTCTATTCTGGTAATTTAAACTGCTCAAGCAATGCTAAAATGTTAATTGTAAGCGCTGTCTCTAAGGTCTAACTGACTTAATCATCGCCCATCTCTTCTCTCTTTATTTTTCTGATTTAGGAAAAAATCTCCTCCTTGTATTTTTAACACAATACGTTAATGATGTTTAAAAAGGTCCTCACTTTAACCAAGAGTCATTGTTTCAAACCAGAGATCTTTTTGTTGTATAATTAGCTTAGTTATAGTCTTAGCTAAGAAGTTCTGATTTGGAAGAGCTTTTGGAGAGCTCCTCTGACAGTTGTGAAACTGTCCTTACCCACAGTGCGCTTAACTGAATAAATCTCCAGTCTGGTTAACCTTTCTTTCCTCTTTCTCTCTCCGTCTTTTGAAACATCAAAGCTCTGTAGGTAACTCATGCATTGTGGTAGAAATGCAGCTAAGCAGTTTACATCAGGAGGTACCGCTTTGTGTTTTCATAGAAACGTTTTCTTTCTGAAGTGTGGCTTTTAGAAGTTTGAAGTACCCAGCTGTTCCCATGCTTTTTAGAAGTCTCTTGTGTAGTAGTTATTCTCTGAATACATGAATGTGTCTGTTTTAGCAGAAATGTTTTCTGGAGGAAAGAAAACACCGAACATGAGTTATAGCATGACTGGTCAAACTTATAAACAAACCATTTTACTGTGTGAGTATCGAAGAATTTGGGTAGAGGCTGGTTTTCTGAAAAGTAATGTTTTTGGCTGTGTTCTCCTGAGGCACTGTATGCTTTTTCTTTAACCTGGAGGAAACCTGTGTTTAAAAACATCGGGAACTTTTCTTGTTCGTTGTCCTCTTCTCCCCTCGCCCCCGCCAGCGTGGATTACACATCTTTCTCGTTTAATGGATAAGAAACACACATTTATCACTAGGAAGTGTTTAAAGTAAATGTCAACAATTGATAGATGTGTTTTTGCTCTTTTAAAAGTCCACTTAATTTTGACATGAATGTGTTTTTACCGTAGTTTTGGAGAACAGCATACACTCAGTTTGAACAAAGTTGTCCTTTTTTTATCTTGAACTTTTTAATTAGGCTTAAAAATGATGAGTTGATTAATGAAGATCATCATCATTTGGGCCTTGCGTTATTTTTGTAATAAACAGTTGTAGATCTTCAGAAACTGTTACAAAAAACTGGTTTGTCCATTTGTGTTTGTGAGGATTTAGTTGCTATATGTGTTAAGTGGTTTATAATGCAGTGACTCTTATCCATCTGTTAAGCTGTGATGGGAATGGAGTTGATATTTCTCTCAGGTATATTGAAGCTGTGCAGAATTCTGTGACTTAAATGTCATGGGCACCTTCCAACTTTGTAGAGTTGACTGTATTATGCAAAGCAAAGATAGCACAGGAAGAGATGTCATTAATTTCACTGATATGGTTTTGGAGTGGGAGAGCCATTAAGTTTTATATACTAAACATGCTGAAATATTTTTTTTTTCTTAATAGTTGCGTGGGAGTTTGTGTGCTAAATGAAGTGATGGCACTATTCTATTTTCCTCTTCAGTTTTCAGATATTTTACTTCTCGCACTTTCAGGGTGGTAATAGAAGGAAAAGTTTAGACTGTTTAGTTATTTTTGTTTAGACTGTTAAGTTGTTTTGAGGAGACTATTTTTCTGTGCTTTCCAGAATTCTTGTACATTTATAAAGGTCTGGAGACTCTGAATTGGATTTCGCCAATCTAAAATGCTACAGCTGATATATACTGTCCTTCTTGCACAGAACTTAATTTGCGAATCGATTCTTTAGGCCTTCGTATCTCTGAAGATATCGGTACTAGTTGATTACGTGGTAAGTAAGGCCTCGTGCATAGTCTCCGTTCACGGCAGCTTTCATCCTAACACTGTTGCGTTCTTTTGGATTTTGCCTTCCCCTGCAAAAAATAATACCGTGAAGAACATTAGATCCACACTAGTTTTAAATTACAGAAGTTTTAAACCTATGTTATTAAGTACCTATATTGTTTTCTGACTTTAATGAATTCTCTCGTACTGGTATGTGGCTGTAATCCTGTCAAGGGTTGGTTTTCAATTGACTAAGCTATAACCTGGCAGCCGTTCATGCTCACCACAAATCCGTTAGAAAATATTCTGACATTCTCAAATATATTTGTCTAAACTTTTTAACTGAAGAGTTTTAGCATTAGATGAAGAAAAGCAAGTTGCAGTAACTATGAACAAATAAGTTTTGGTAAGAATGGTGAGTAGATTTTCAAATGATCAATGCTTAAAAGGAACCTTTTATGTTCTTAATAGATAACATCTGAGGTGAAAATAACGCTCTTTTGTCCAGGCTCCAGTTACCTCCCATCTTATTTACGGTAAGGCCTCCTCTCTGGCCTTATATTCAGAAAGCTGTTATAAATATGATTTTCCAAACTCGCCATTTTAACTCCATCATCTTCTTGCATCCCTTTCCCTACTCCATGGCACCCTTGGTATGAAGGAAGACCTTGTCCTTTGCCATCTCCCAGTCACTGTTGAGAGTTGCTCTGACTTCCTCAGCCATAGATGACAGGTTTCCTTGCTTGTAATGTTTTCACAGAGACTTTTATGCTTTCTTCTGCTTCCTTGGGAGGAAATCCTCATAACTATATATATACGTCACTGTCCATAATACTTGCTTTTGTCTTTTCTCATGGTGTTTACTTAAAACTTAGCCATAGTTAAGATACCTTTTTTTTCCTAAGATACTTTCTTTAAGAGACTCTTTCTTTTGGTGATACCTACCATCTCAATGTGTGTTGTCACCTGCCTGCCTCTCTGTAATCCACCTGTTGTCTCCTGCATTATTCTTGGATTGTAAAATTGCTGGGTAAGGAGGATGTTATATTTGTTCTGTACTTACATAGTACCTTCCGCAACACTTGATTCTGATTTAAGAGTTTTACACTCTTGGATTTATAGGAAACAGTCAAAAAGTGTGGCTTGTTGCTTACTTGTGATTTCTCATTTGTTGGGTAAACTGCTTGGAATTAATGTATAAAAGATCACACTTAATTCATAAAGAACTCTTTCTGATAAGTCTTGAGCTTGCACTGAGTAACAGTTTCTGAATTTTATGTTGTTAAGTACTGTTTTACCAAGAAACGTGTGCAAAGAGCAGAAAGCAAAGAATAGAGAATATCCAAATATATTTACTAATTTTTTTGATAAATTAGTTTTTGCTGTGGTCGGGCAGTTTTGTGTTTCCTCTGAAGGTGTTGAATTTTATTTTGAAAAACTTTACAAGAACTTGCTCTTCAAAATGTCACATTAGAATATGCGTAAAAACAGAATTTGCTTTTTTTAATGCAGCTTATGTACAGAAAAAATATTAACTTAAGCGGCTGCTTCAATTTAGCTCAACAAAGCTCAGATGTTGAATACTTATGTTCAACTAAAGAATAAGCTATCTAAAGGCACTGTGATAATACTTGCACACCTCTAGGAGATACGATGAGAGCATTATTTTGCTTAGTACTAGATATTACTTTCAAGATATGAGGGGCTTCAAGATGTAAGGAATATTGTAATAATACTGTTCTTACCCATATTCAGTATATGGTAACATTTAAAATATTTAATGTGACTTACTGTACAAACAAGAGGAGCATCTGTTCCTAAAACATTAATGCACATCATGTTATCCTTTTAAATCTTTCACAAAAGAGTTACTGTCCTATCTTTAATATGGAAGGAAAAAAAAAGCAGGACCTCTCATCTTTGTGGTATAAGAATGTCCCGTTCAGCATTACTATGCTGCTTTAAAAGCAGATATTTTTAAAAATGTCTATGCTAAAGCCAAGACTTTGAAATTACTGAGAAAGAAACAGATTGTCCTTAGTATCTCCCAAGTACGTGAAATGCTCTTGAACAGCGCTCCATGAAAGCTGTTTTTAAGTGATATAAATAAAATGGCAAGATCCATTGATTTACAATTTAGTTCAGTGAACTTTACACTTGATATCCTGACGTACGATGTTTGGCACCATATGATAGTTTCCTATCACATCTGCTTTCTCTGCGTTCCTTTTACTGCATTTTAAGACTATAAAAATACAGAATTAGAAATGTAAACATGTATTTTTTTGAGAAGATAAGGGAAAACTGGTCTACATAGTGTGTTAATTAAAGGATGAATAATATTTTTTCCAAATGAAATTGTTTAGTCACATATTGTCTCTTCAGCTTTGCATCTGCAACAGTCATTTTACAATACTAGTATTAAATAGGGCTCAATTTGCTTTCCAAATGTGAATCCAAGCAGCTATTTGTACGTGGCCCAGACTTATCTGTCCACAGGATTTTCCAGTTCACTGTAAGATCAAATCTCGCATGTTATATGATTATTTGCAGCACTTTGCTTTTCCTGCCAAGCTCCTTGTGACCAGATACAGACAGCGAGAATGAACTTCTAAATAGCAAACTTATTGTGTCTTCAAACAATATATGTAGCTGATGTGAAGACACTGATGAGACTTCAAGAGCTTCAGTGACTTGTTAAAGCCAAAGAAAACTATAGAAATTGAATTGCTTTGATTTTTTTTTTTTTTAAATTATTGGGAGCAAACAAATGAACAATGGTTTCTTCCAGGTATCTGTCACAGTGATGTTTGGAATTAACAGTCTGGTCCACTGTGTAAAGTTAAATATAACAAAAAGGCAATAAACAAGAAAGTGGGAAAAATCTAAATTAGAAATCTCATTTTTCTGACACGAAACACATTTTCTAAAGGTTTAAAAAGTCATCTAAGTCCACGGATTTTAATTTTCTCAATTTTATCTGGAATTTTTTTAGCTGATTGTTTTAAATTATGGATGATCACATTGTCCTCATTTTCTACTTCTGTTGAATAAATTCCATGGCCTTCCATGAGTTGTAAAGTAAGTGAATCTCCTCTTTCTCTCATGGATTTAACCATATACTAAAACTGAGGCCTTATTTTTAACAAACAAGTAATCTCACTGATGTTATGCTGAGACTACTATGCACACCCTAGTATTTGCTGAGACAAGTATGCTTTGGTACTGCATGCCCATGTGTGTTCTTTCATGCTGTGTTGTCTGTCAGACAACTGAAGAAACCATGAGTGCAGGATGTATTTTCAGAGTATCTCGTGTAGCGTACCGGTCCTCTAACCTTAGGGGCTTAGAAGTTAACTGGAACTGCGTCTCTGTTAGCCAAATCCTTTGTGCCGTACAGAAGATTATACTTGGAGCATGAGATTATTCTGGCTATCTTTCTTTTATATTTACATGGAAATTAAACCTTTTTTCCCCATGAGAAGAGTCAAGCAAAAAACTCCAGTTCTGTGTCAAGGGTTTCTGATGTTTGTGGACGTGTGTGTGTGTTGTATGCTTCCTTTTGCCAGAACTCCCAGTGTCTCAACTGCTGTTTGTGGTGGGAGGAGGTTTTGGTGAGTATAGCTTTAAAGCTAGTTCTTTAACCTTTCTTTTAGCACAAGCTTTAAATCACATTGCTAGATTTGTAGGTTAACTTACAGCCTGATTGTTGCTCTGTTCCTTATATTTAATGATTGTTAGTTAATAAAGTCAGTGCTCTGTAGTCTCTGTCAGTTAATCACCACCCCTGTGAACTCTTGCAGGGGCAAAGGACTCGGGCTAATTGACAGACGTTTATTTAAAAAGATGATGTTGAATCTTCTACACATCAGCCAAAATAGTGTGTAATTTCTCTAGAAATGGGGGTTTATTTTTGTAGGTTAGGATTTTTTTTTGAGGTTAATTCTTCTTTCTTCCTTTGTACTGCAGCTACTAGTTGTTTTTCTCTGCTGCAAAAGCCAGATTTGCACCCGGCCTTGTTAGTAAAATAAACACAACTACTCAGAATCATGGAACATGTTAATTCAAGTGTTTATGTGGGCAGGTGTTTCCTTTTGTTTTTCCTTGTTTTAAAGGAGTAATTGACAGCACCTTGCGAGAGGGCAGAGCCTGGCTTTGCTTCTAGTCTTACTGCTGATGCTCGCATGTCAAACTAGGGGAGCGTAACCCAATGGAAAGACATGAGTAACAGTTAAGTGTCTGTCATCTCCCCGGGTGGGAAGACACATACACACATCGAGAGTGAGTCTGAAAGCCACGGTGACTCTTGTCTGGTTTTTGTTCTCTTAACATAGGTTTTCTTGATACTAACTTTAAAGCTCGCTCAGCCTGTTTCCATAGAAATGCTTGTTTGCGCAGCAGCCCCAGCCACCTCTCGTCTTCTCGCACGTCCTTGCTGAAACAGAGGAATGGTCAGCTGTGTTGTGAGATAAAAGAAACGGACTTAATACAGTAAAAAAGATTTGAAAACAGCATTGAAAAGCGAACTAGTTCTGGATTCAGCAGAATGGAGATAAAGGCAAATTTTCTGATCTCTAAAAAGACATTGAAGAGGAGCTAGAAATTAGTTTGTCTGTCATTGAAATGAGCTTCTGAGTACAGAGAGGAAATCAGATAAAAATGTCAGGACTTTAACACTGGAAGTAGAAATGATCAAGAGCCACTTCTCTGATGATATAATATTTGGTGTAAAGAAACTCCAGGAAGTACCTTTCCACATAGCATTCAAAATGCAGCAAGGCCATTAGGAGAATTAAGGAAAGGAAAATAATTCAGGGCAAAACAAAAAAGGTGCGTGATTAACTGAGTTACAGATGAGCGTGTGCATTTATGCTTCATTATTTTTAAGAAAAGAGTGTTCTTTGACTGTATTTTTCCTCCCCAACCCTTCACATGTTATTTGTGTTTTGGTAGCCTTTAAGGAATAGAAGAAGCTGTGTGTGGTTGTACAGTGCCTAGTGGGGTCCTGACTCGGTATCTGGCTATTGCAATGTAGGTACTAAATAACTTGATTCATCTAGATACTTCGTATAATGCCTGATAATACGCGTAAAGAACCATTTCAGTAAGCATAAAAGGATGTTTGAGCGCTAGGAGCTTCAAATGATGCAGCTTTAGTCAGTAGTGTTTATGTACTTAATTGTTCAGAGAACTTCAATCAAACTCTGCCTTTTTTCCTCTTTCGTTATTCAGTCTGTCTTTTCCCATACCACACCACTTGCTCAGAGCAGTTCTGCCTCCCTCATAACTGGCACTATACTTCCTCTTCTCACCATTTTTTTGTGTGCCAATCTCATCATATTTGCTCTGTGCAAAGTGCCAGATGTGTTGGCAGGCCGGTAGGAATTATTTTTATCTACGATAAGGAACGGTTTAGCTTTTGTGCCCTCAAGTAGCTGCAGTGAGACAGAGTCATGTTTAACTTTAGTCAGGTAAGTTCCACTTAATGCAAAATGATTATAAAGCAAATTCCCTTTCTGTTGAAGCTTTTAAAGCAGGAGGAAAATGCAAGAGATGATTTAATGTGGGGCATGTGTTCATAGGTCAGAATAACAAGATAGTGTCTTTTTTCCAGGCTGTTAGCAATAAAAGAACAGTTGCACATGGTAAAAACAGTATGTTCTAGACTCTGTGCCAGTAAAAAAAAAAAAAAAAGATTATTTTGCAAATTGAAAAAAATCTTTGGTTCATGTAGGTTGATAGCATTTGTTAAACGAGACTGCAGGTGAAAGGTGTTCCATAAGTAGTAATAACTGTAACAGTAATTCAGTGAACTGGTAAGGCAGTAAGGTTTTGATAGGATGTAGAATCCTTTACTCAGGCTTCCTAGAATTTCTTTGAAAAACTTTCACGTTAATCCAGAGATGTTTTTGCTTTGCCAGCTCTGCCCAAATTTTTATAAAACAGTCAATTTATCTTCAGGAACAGACTGTTGTTTTCCCTGATAATGTTAACCAGACTTGTGGTGAGGCCAGACACAGTGGCATTCAAAACAAGTCATAATTAACATGAACCACCTTATTTTTCAGATGGCACCTGGTACTGTGAGCAGAAAACAGCTAGTGTGCCCTGTTACATAGTTCAGCATAAAAAGTAAGGTTCAAGTAAAATATACACACGCAATTTTTTTATATATAAAAATATATTCAGAGCAGAGCATGAAGTTCTGATTTCAACAGAAAAAAGTTTGAGTGACTAGCTGCTGCGTACATCAGCAATAAATATTTTTCCTTACAAATTATTATAGTTGATAATCTGATTTTATAATGATATATCAGTATTGCATAATCTAACGTTTGCTTCATACTGTCATTATTCATTGCAGTAAACTTGCATCTGACACGTGGTATGACTCAACCCAAAGGTCATGTTGGAAAAGTATCTTTTAGTGTTTGAGTTGCTTTTATGTTATATTTTATTGCGTACTTTTGGCTTGATGTCTAGTAAAAGGCAGGCTGCTTAACCTATGCCAGTGCTTGGAAATAAAGATGCTGCTTGCTCAGGGGTCCTGTTCAATGTGAAAAGGATATGCTCATCTGTCTGAACTCCGTCACCCTACCTTGTGACTAGAAGGGTTATGGAAACCAGGAATTTGAGACTTTGTATATATCATGGCACTCTAAAGACATTTAATGAAAGATAAATCGTGTAATTGAATGACTTGTTCACATTTTTACCATTCTGAAGGGGCGTGAAACAACGATGAAATACTATAAAGCTCTAGCATGGAAGGGCTGAGTGACTCCTAAGTCAGGAAGCTTTGTTTTAGTCCACAGAGTTGAGCAAACATAGAAATCAAATCCAAATGGTCTGTGTCAGTAAACACTGAAATAGTGCTGGAATGTTGTTCTATCCAGTTCTTATTAGCATTGTCAAGATTTGTACTGGAAATTTTGTTTTTATCTGGAGTGACAGTCTCACCCTAGATCCTGTGTTGCATCCTCCACTTCAGCAGGGATTGGTCATCCTTAGGAGCTCTGTTCTAGTTTCTGGTTAGTCTTGAATCCACTGACTTTTGGCATTGTCTGCAAAGATTAATTTCCAGTGAGGGCTTAGTATTCCTCTTAAAATGAATAGTTTTTTTTCCTGCCAACTGAGGGGCTGAGACAGAAATCAAAAACCTCTTTATATACAAAACGTGTGTGTTTATACACAAGAGAAGTTAGGTATAGTTCTTCTGCTAATGCCCTTGTACCTGAATAGAAGGGAAGATTCACTTGGCAGATGATTAGTGATTGATTCATTATCTTTATGCTGGGCCTGTTCCTTGGTAAACTGTGTGTTTAGGAAATAATGTAGACTACTGGCTGGTAAATTTGAAGAAAGACCAAAATTTTGATTGGGATCTCTGGCTACATTTTGAATGATTGTCATTGCTTGAAATACTCTTTTTAAGTGATTATATAAGTTACTGCTCATTATTGATTATAATTTCTTAAATTTATAATCTTGGTTAGACTCTTCTAAATCTGATGCTTTGGGGGAAAAATGTGGTTCAAAGCTGTTAGCTTCCTGAAATTAGCTGTACTTTAAGAATAGTGTGGCGTTGCAGTAATCTTCATTTTTAGGGAATGACTAACTTGATGAATGAGAACACTGTGAATACAGTGTGCTCTTTCAGCTGTTGGCCTCTAGTATGAGACACTTCAAAATCCTGAGAGAGAGTTAGGCATCTGGACTGGTTGCACCAGTTCCTCGTGTAGGCCAGAAAATTAACGGCAGTAACTTTTACTCACCATTGGTGTGGATTTGAGAATAACTTTTTATCTGTAGCAAATCTTGTGAGCCTATTAGTCATGCTAAGTTTTAAAGAAGTTTATGGAGACTACGAAGAGAACTGGAAGAGCTCACGATAACTTAGGAAATGTTGACTGTAACGTGAACCTGGCTGTCTCATTCTGTGCCACAATTAGAATTTCCACAATCTCTGTTTTTAGAGGATTACCCCAATGGGACATGGCTCGGCGATGAAAATAATCCTGAGATGCGGGTCCGTTGCCCCATCACCCCTGCTGACATGCTGCACATCAGCACGAACTGCCGCACAGCCGAGAAGATGGCACTGACATTGCTCGATTATCTCTTCCATCGGGAAATTCAGGCCATCTCCAACCTTTCGGGCCAGGGGAAGCATGGGAAGAAGCAACTTGATCCTCTCATGATTTACGGAATTCGCTGTGAGTATAATACTGAAGCTTTTGAATTTGTACTGTGTAGATAAGGCAGAAACTGTCTGCTACTTGCAGTTAAACTACGTTTTGTAAGAATGGGGTATGTATTGTTGTTGCCAGACATATGTTTTCTTAGCTTTTGTTTATGAAGGAATCCTAATGGGCTGGTTTAATTTAGTTTGTTGTGGGTCTTCACCAGAAATTCCTTGGTTTTGAAATCTGACTTCAGATTTCTTTGCAACTACCAGCTGTGAGCGCACCAAGAGTAGTAAATATTGGAGAAATATTACTTTCTCAGATAATGGAACAAATACTAAAACAGATTACACAAATTTAAATATTGTTCAAGTGTTCAAAACAGTATGGTCTTGAATCTTAGTTTTTTACTTCCCGTTTATGTGTTTTATTGCAAAAGACTTGCTGACATTGAGATGGAAGAAATTTGCAATCTCTACTAAAGGAGAGATTAAATATCATAAAGTCTGTGGATTCATAACAGGAATGCGTATGATGCTAATGTACTTCTGTCAGCTCCAGTGTGCTTGAGTCTTTTGGTTATTAAAGCCATTATGCACTAGTGAACAGATATTACTTATACTGAAGATGCAATTTTTGTCAATTTAAAAGGAATCAAATGTGTTTTGCATATAGAATATAGTAGGCATAGCCACTATATTGAGCGAAGAAGAATCTGGACATATGCATCTTGCTCTGATACAGTGACTTCTCGTAGAGGATTAGTCGGTGAATACGTTGAGGACAGCCAAGTCTGTTCCATGCGCTATGGTGTAGATATTTTCCAGAAAAGGAGGTGGGTGAAGGCCTCTCAAACAGCCAAGCATCTGACACAAGTGTTACAGCTCTTGTGTGATACCTTTGCTATGCATGTAAAGAGGAAACAAATTTAAATGTTAGTCTGGAATTGAGAGAGTCTAAAAATGACCAGCTTTTACTAATTGAACTAGATTTTAATATACCAGTGGATCTCACTGTTAAAAGATTCTTTGTAGTCACATCTTATGTAGGTCACCAATGGATTAGCAGAGTGGGAATAATTTGTTATACTAGAGTGTTTTGTATGGACTTGCCAATTTGAAGTGCCAATTAAGGCTTAAGAACATAGCCAGAGAGAGCTTATTTTGAATGGTGTTTGAAGAATTTGATGTTTTGTTTTTATGCTTCTGTTAGGGCAATGTGTTTGATAGTTACATGGAAGAAAATGTGAAGAACATTTGATAATGAGACTGCTGTGCTTTCTTTACATTGAACCGAGCTGAGGAAATACAGAAAATTGACCTGCTTTTGTTTCTAGTAACTTGCTGGCTGTCTCGGGGAAATTGTTAGGCAAAACTAACCCATTCAGTTTGCTGCATTAGGCCAATTTTTGTCTCGTTATATACCTGAAGCAGAAGACTTCAGGCTTCTACTGCAAATACATTAAATATGTATTTTTAAGGGAGATTATGATTCAAAGTAATTTTGATCTCCAAAACCTTTTTATCTATTGATCTCATCAATGTAAATGACCTTGTTCCATTCTGTTTTTAAAACTTAGATTTTTGTTGACACTAGTTTTTAGAAACATGAAGAAATGAATCTTGCTCCAATGTTAAAGCAAGTCACTAGCAACCCTTTTCCCCATCGCTTAAATCTGTGAGGACAAATCAAACGAGGAAATTTATAACTGTTCATGTAGGAAGAACAGGTTTTTGGAAATGTGAGCATGGGGAAGGAATGTGCTCATGTGAATGAATGCTCAAGCTAGGGATTATGTCATTTCTATGAGGCATTCTGACCATGAAGAAATTGGATTATAGAAGTGGTCCCTGCAGTTGGAAAAGGTCTGCAATGGCAGAAAAGTAACAGCAGTGGATCATAAGCAGCTGCATTCTGAACAATGGGCACAGAAACCACTGTCTGTGTCTTTGATGTCATAAGCACGGTTCGGAAGGTTTGGGATCCAGGTGTCTGAAACCTATCTTTATTTCTTCATGTTGACTAGTGTTGCTTTCTTTCGGGAACCAGTCCATAACAACCTAGGGATTGTGTATGCCTTCTGGAAAAAATAGACCCCATGTGAATCTGACCAGAGTTTGCTTTTTTGGGTACCTAAATGTTAATGGTTATTGAGATTTGCTATCGGCAATGACAAAGAATCCTGTGGCAACAAGTGACGAAAATGCATGTAAACTTGATGAAGCAGTAAATTTAACAGTTACAACATTGGTCCAGAAATGATGATTTCATGTAATAACCTAATATGTCATCGCTGTGAATAATTAAGTTGAAATGAAATTTAATTTCAGTAGCCTGTTTATGAATTTGCTGTGATGTGAGTGAGCATATGGATGACTCATAAGTCTTGAGGATGAGATTCTGGCCACTTTCAGTTCAGTGGCAGAACTGTTGAGTGCAGCTGTGCCGCAATTTCATCCCTAATATTTGTCAGAGAGGTACTGGGAAGAGCCCTGCCGTGCCGTACCCACTTTGCTTTACTAGTCCACAGACCATCTGTTTTTTACTGGTGAAGTGTTGTTCCATGGAAACTATCAAAAACTGAGTGCAGCGCTAGCATGGGAACTAAATTAGGCTGTTGTCCTAACAATGTGGTTTGCTTCTGCTCTGAGCAGTAATACTTTGATGCATTATTTTAAACTTAAATGAAAAATCTAATGTCATCAGCCTCACATTTGCCAGTCATAGCTAGAAAAGCTCAAGCCGATACAAAGGATTTTATTTTTCCTTTTGTTTCAAGCTTCTTAAAGTTTGTCAGTGGAAAGATATTGCTTCCTTTCTTTTTCTAGGAGAAAAAGAAAACACCAACCGAATCTGCATTTAATAGAGAGAATATTTTGTATAATATGCAGAAACTATTGAAAATGAAGAGATGTATGTTTATTAAAAACTCTTGATATACTGCTTAAGGTTTACCGCAAGAGAGATGAAAGTTTATCTGTGGAAGTATAAATTTTCACTTGTGGTATAAATTTGCTTATGGGGGTGGCAGTGGTATTGAAGAGAGTTTTTGGGCAAGAAACCAAAATGACTTAAACACACTATATGTTATTAAGTAGCTCATTACTTCAGCCCTACTAAAAATGTAGACATTTTCTGGTGAAATATGATATAAGAACATCCGCAGTTGTAATTTTCTTTGTGTAACAGAAAATACAGGTTTAGCTCTTTTGAGATTTTATAGCAATGTCCACAAATGAGTTTGAAAAAAAACAGATTTCCAAATTCAGGATTTTGCATATATAAGAAACTTTATAACGCAAAGGATGATTTTGCATGTCGTCTCGGAAAAAATTGAGAGGGGATTTCTGAAGTTCATAAAAGAAAATCTATCAGTAGTTCTTATTCTTTGAAATAATTCAAGTAATTAAATGAAAACAAAATAACATGAGTTATTTCCTGTGTGTTTAACTTGGTTAGTGTTGACACGCTTTCTGTGAAAGCCTCTTGCATCTGCGCATGTGTTTTTGCAGACTCTCACCAATCATTTTTTAACATATTTGTCAGTTTTGGCCAATTATGACAAGAGGATAGAAGACCAGTACCTACAAATTAAATGCGGAACAAGTGTTTGGGTGAAGGAAGGAGATACAAATTCACTAATTGCGTTAAGGGGAACCTGTGCCCTTAGTTCAGTTGTATTGTTGGACACCAGAAGTCCTCTTTTGGCTCCATACAGTTGTCTGTTGCTCAGGAAATTATTTATGCATATTGAAATAACTCTCACATTACGGACATGGTTGTTGTTCAAAAAAACCCCAACAGAACAAAAAAACCCCACCAAAAAACCCCAGTACCCGCAGAGGGGAGGGCACTGTGGTGAAAGATGTATGAGTACTGTTACAGCCAGCTTAGTACTGTTCTGTTGAATTTTCCCATCTGCTTCCAAGACTACTTCGTAGAGTGAATTTTTGTCGATTTCCGTTCATGAGTTAACATTTATTTCATCCAGAATACATCCCTGTCATTTAAATAACATAGGAAAAAAGTGTGATCTGAAAATACCTTGTGGTAAAGTCTGATTTTTAACTGTATGGTAAATGATGTATATTCTGTTTCAAATGGTACATAACTTTACTTTTTAAGATGCAATTAAAAATGTAGAATAGAAGGAAGTCGGTAATCAAAGCTTGGTGTTTCTATTGTGTCATAATTTTGCTTCCGGTAAAGATGGGACCACCTTTCTACTCTATTAGTTGAAAGAGATGTTAATACACTTTGATAGAAGAATGAAACATAGCTATGTCCTCTTCAGAGGGCTGTTCAAATAGAAGTAAGCGCTATACTGCTTTACAAAATTCATTGACACAGTACTGCTTGAAGCAGACCACCCGCATTTGTTTAATAGGAAACACATTTGACTCCTGCTTGATTGTGTAATGTATGTCAGTTAGATCAGCGTATCTGTATATATATATTCACGCACACAACCCAAACATAATGCAGGTTGGGCCAGTTTAAGCAACTTGTAACTTGTGTCATGTAAAATCGGCAGATCGCAGTAAGTCACTACTGTTTCAGCTTCTTATTTGCTTTTAATGAAGGTTTTGATCTTAATAGCAATGCAGGATAAACAACAAATATACCACACTTCTGCCTGTCTTAAGCATTATCGTGCTTTTAAACATTGGAGGGAAGGATAGTAAGTTGCTTCTCATGGACAAACTTAGCTTTAATGTTTCTCACACCCGTGGATCTGTTTTATGAGATACTGTAGACTGTTGCTGTTATATAGAATGTTTTATATAAATAAACATTACAGTTACTGAAAGTGTACACTGTGGATACAGAACGTATTTAGTATTTTCTGTTTTCTCATTTTTCCACTCTAAAAAGCCTTTTTTCTTGCTGTATTTTTATAAACTACATCAATTTTTCCTTTTATCTCCTTTTTTCCTTCCTAATCTTCATATATTTTTTTTGCACACTCTCTGTCTTCCTTTAATTTCCTGTTTATAATTCTGGGCTTCATGTGTCTCACTTCGGAATATCGTTGTAGTCATTAACTGTCAGAGTGTAAATATATATACAATGGTCTAAAACAGTGTTACACCTAGATGCAACAGAGATTGCTTCAAGTCCTGGTTATCAGCAATTGTAGACATGTATCTAGACCTTGGATGCCCTCAGGAGACTGTTGAAGAACTTCAAGCAAAACTCAAACTTTTTCAAATTGGCATTTTGTCCTACCTCTTTAGTATTTCGTCAGCACTAGAAATTGATGAACTTCTGTAACTTGGATTGTCGCGACCACATTGCTAATTGTCGTTTCAGTCATTCCCCTTGACAGACCAGCTAACTCAAGAATCAGTCATGCTCTGGATACTCTGGAGGTTTGGGGGGAAGAGGAATGGGTTAGTGGCAGTGCTCAAGCTAGTAATTTGTTGAGGTTCTCTGATGTTTTCTGTTTAACCCATGCTTCTGTTTCTTCATTATATAGGACATTAACTAATCTTCCAAGCTATAGTAGTCTGAAAAGAAGTTGTGTGGTTTATATCCGCATGGATGAGCTAATCTTGTGGTCCCTGGAAATATTTTTTGCCAGCATTTTCTTCTCCTAGTAATAAATACCATGGACTGTAGCTCTTTGGAAATAAAAATTCACTTCAGCCTGTTCCTTTGAGGACTGCGGTGTTATCAGATGCCGTAGTGCATTTCTTCTCAACTGCCAGATCACGGCTTAGAGGTAGGACAAACTTCATTTTACAGTTTGAAAGGTTGAGTATAAGCAGACAAGAATTTGCCCAATTCTGCAGCGTCATGCCTGTGGCAGATGGGGGAGTTGAAGCAGGTTCTCCTGAGCTGTGTGCTATTCAAAACCTCTGCTCTGAATCTTACCAAGCGGACCACCTCCACGCGACAAGTTCAGAAAAACTGCATTGTGGTTCATCCTGAAGTCCATGAGAGTGGTGACTGTAGGGGCAGAACTTGGAAAGAGAGGAGGGAGAGTTTGCAGAGGTGTTGAACTATCTCATACTCAGTGAGAAGCGAAGTCTGAGAGTTCAGCACATCTTTAAATGGAAAGAAGTGAAAGAAAGCATTTCTGTTGTGCTTTTCTCATATCCAAAAAGCATTTGTTTTTTTCGTACAGCACCCTCGGGAAAGGCCTTGTGATGCAGTAGTGCTGCTTTTTTCAAACACGTCGTCTTCGTCAGAGCTGCAAAAGTCTGGCTTCAGTTCCAAATAGCTGCTTCTTTGTGAATCAATTAAATGCTGCCACATGGAGGGAAGTGATAACCTCTTTTGAGGCTAGGCAAGAAGATAATATGAGAACCCATTGAGTTTATCTCAGTGCCACAGTTCTCATAAATGGCATCAATGCTGGCACTTGCTTACTGACTTTATGTAAGCACTGTAATTTAATGCTGGCTGTTGTTTTCTTCTTTCCTGGGCACTTATGTTTATTTCAATTACTTTTCTGGCCAGTTACTGTTTAATAAACTGAAATAAAGACAGCAATTTTGGGAAATAAAATAAATTGTTGGCAGTGTGTTTTCTCTCTCCTTCTCACACTTCTCTTGTTGTTCTTGCATTATATGAGTGATGAATTTAATTTTCCATTCTTGAACGTAAGCAGCTGCTTAGCCTGTCAGTCGCAACTGTGATTGCATGTAACTTGATTGCGCATGATGTGCTGTCAAGCATTTGTGAGTTCGTAGGCTCTACAGAAAGAAGCAAGCTAATGCATTAGGTCACTTGGACCATCTCTTTCCAGCCGATGCACAGTTGTTCCATCCTGTCAATACTTCTCCACTTTGGCCATACTTATTTAAAGTATGTGCTGAAGTGCGCTGGTCTTCACTTCTTGAGAGGCAGCTAAAAACATTCAGATAAGTCTGTGAGCGTAAAGGAGTTTTCTCAGTGACTTTAAATGTTGCTTCAGGAGTGTGTAACGAAAAAAGGGGCGAGTTGTGTAACTTGTGAGAAAGATGTGCTCATTGGGAAAGTTACTGCTACAAATACAGTAACTTAGTTGAACGGGTGCTGGTTTTTTCTATCGAAAATCAAGGGAGTCTTGCGTGGATTTCAGAAGTCATTACATATTCATGTATTAACAAGCCCCAAACCCTGAAAGTCAGCAAGAAGTATTGGACCATTTATAACCAATGTGTTGAGCGCGATGTCCAAATATCATCTTTATCAATACCGAAGATCCATCCAACCTATGAAGTTACAAGCGAAATAGAGGACTCTGTGTCACGGTTGTACTAATCACTGTTTTCTTTGGGCTGATTCCTCCATACGTGGAACTACTCCAGTGTTATGACTGTCTGCAGGGTAGTTACTACAGTGGGCAGCAGAGATGTCCCTTTAGGGCCTAATTCAGAAGGATGTGGAGCGTGCTTTACTCTCGCCATCTATAGAGGAGGCTGGTGGTTACCCGGTATCACTCAGGCTCAGTCCCTCCATAAGTACAATGTCCTAATGAACTCTAAATGGACTCCAGACAAGAAATATTTTCTTTACTATCGAAGGCCTATAAGTGACAAAATTGAACTTTTTACGGTGTGGTTTTAGAAGACATGAAGAGTCTAAGAAAGTATTTGATCCCTGACGTTTTGAGAGGAAAAGCAGCTCAGCCACCAAACACAGATTGTTCAGTGCAAAAATAATGTACATTCATCTGGAAAACGCATTGCTGCATGCAAGGAGAGCTGTGATTTCACAAAATCTCGTAAACAGAATTCCAGTAAGCTGCATAGCTTTTCTTTCCTGGCTTTGAACTTTATTTTCTTCATTTCACAAGGGTTAAAAAGCGAAGTGAGGAGATGCTTCAAGCTGACTGCAAGTAAAATGTAAATAAATTCCTGCAGCGTTCAGGTTTCTGTCGTGCCAGTCCTTTCCAAACCCACAAGCTCCTTCGGAAGGGGAGAAATTTTCGTTGTTGATTCATAAGTGAGTTTTTCTTGGCGGCACGTGTGGTGGCGTTTGCCATGCAGATGGGCTCCTGAGGCACTGCGGTGAGGGCTTATGTAACGGGATGTCTCGGGAAGGGGGTGGTTAAAGCAACAACCCTCCTTTTTCCATCGGTTCTGCTGCCGGTTCTGTCAGATCGCATTGTGCTGCTGTGTAAAAGACAAATCAAATTCTCTGTAAAATTGTGGCTATCAAAAATGACCTGATGTGTGGTTATTGGCAGCGGCTCCTTGAAATCAGAAGCATTTATTTCGATCAAGCGTTATTGCTTCAATTTAGGTGATTCCATTTGTTTTGAGCATCAGACTTTGATTTCAAACAGTAAGTTGATCCTTTGGCAATAAACACATCATATACTTAGGTATGTTCCATTCCAAAACAGAATGACGTCTGATAAACCTTGTGGGATTGTTTCTCCCAGTGAGTAAAAGAAATAGCAAGATCTTTGCTGGCTGACTGTGATCATAAATGAATGCTCTGACATTTTGAATGTGCAAAACCAAAAGGTTAATTTAACTGAAGACTTAAAAGGTGGTGTCCCATAAGTCCATTTTTATTATGCAAAAAGAAGGTAATAGTTATCATGAGTGCATTAGGTATTTTATTTGGAAGGAGGTTGTTAGTGGCTGGGTGAGTCAAACGAGCGTCGGAGTCTTTAGGTCCTAATCTTCGTGAAAAGCCATTTCAGATGAAGATGCTTGTGCAGTCTGTATGGAATGCTGCCACTGCAATTTTTAGCTGTACAGCTATATGAAGTATGCAATTTTGCTTTCATACGGAGACCCAAACGTTGCATGAATATATATGTTTTGGGAGGAAATGAAACGTAGATCTCTTTTCAAGGTATCTCGTTTTATTTGCTGTGTCTTTTTGGATTTTTGCAACATCTTTTTTAGAGCAAGCAATGTGTTTTCTTTTAAAAATGGGGGAAAAAACAGAAGCAAACGTGTGTCATTTGTCCAGTATCATCGTAGTGGAGTACCTCTCATTTAATTTGTGAACTGAGGCAAGTCTGTAGTAGATGACAGGAAGACTTTTCTATTTTCAGATTATAAAACTTCTGGTTTGGTCTAGAATTATTTTCTTGTGGGGTTGACCGATTCATTTAGTGAGTTAGACACTTCATGTTTTTGGTAATTAGCTCTGGTTATTAAACAGTTACAGTTATGCAGCTGTTGATATTCTGTCACCATCAGAGAAAAGTGATCAAAAGATCCCTAGGGGGAACGCCTTACGGCCACTACTGTAACACACCACGTGGAACTCACGTCAATCAAAGTGTGCAACCAGGAACATCAAAAATACTCTATTCCTGTAGTGATTAATTCGCCCACTTCCATTTCACAGCCTATCTCTGGTTCTACAGTTCTGCTAACCTTTTGTAGCACTTGGCGTGTCCGGCAAGGGAGTTGGAGATTGAGCAGACACATGCACGGATAAAAATGCTGTCGTTTCTTGCCAGAATGGTAAATTTGACGCTCCACTAGATGGCATTATTTGCATGCTTATGGCTGTCTCTCGAAGAGTCAAAATCAAACAGGTTCTGCTTTTGGTAAAATAGATAAAAATAGACCGGCTGGTTTTCCAGAAAGGTGGTAAGGTGTGTCTGAACGTAGGAGCTCTTCTGTTTTGGAAGAGGATACGCTGGTGGAATTTGGAGCTTCAGGATGCTAATTAATTTTATTTTTGTTTTTGAAACTTCTGGTAGGGTCCTGTGGAGCTGCGTGGATCCTTTTAATTTTTTGAACAAGGGCATTTAAAATAATCTTTAATTTCATGTTTCCTCTGGTTCTGTGATTTGTTAAAAATGAAATATTCAGGCAAATACTCTAAATAAATATTAATAAATATTAATGAAACATTCTGAAAAATTAACTTTCAATAAAATAAAATTAGATGTTAAATATTCTGATAACTCAAAGCTAGTTGCTATTTCTTTTGAGGAACAGTACATTGCCAGAATGAAATCTGAGCCAGATCTGCATATAAGCATCAAGAAGGTGCTTACTTTTCTCTTGATACATTTCGTTTAAAAACACTTTAAATCTTTTAAAATACAAGACATTCTATCTGTGTTCTACAGAGAGGAAGAACAGAGAAAGAGAAACCTCATGCCTTTTGGGTTGTACTGCTTTCTCATAACTTTTTTTTTTTAAAAACCCAATCAACCCATAAACAGACAAAAAAAACTAGCTGGATGTTGGAGACCACGTATTTTACCCGAAGCAGAAACACTTCTAGCAATCACTTGTAAAAGGTGAATGGTCTCTTGCAGTAGGCCTTTGATCTGGTATGCTTGAGACAAATGCAGAAAATAAATGTGGTTACAGCCGTCTGTCTGCATGCACCAAATCGTCGGATCTGCAGCTTCAGATTGACAGAGAAAGTTGTAATGATTGAAGCGGTGAATAATTCACTTTCACTTTAACCTGCTATTGAGACACAAGCCTGTATGTGCAAACACTCTTTATGCTGTTTGGTAGATATTTAAAACAAGTTCATTTCTGAAATGTTTCCTCAACGTGATAGAGTAATCTAACATTATTGAGGAAAACTTTCTTGCCCGTTCTTACAAATGGTTTAGTCTTCTATTTGCATAGAATTGTAATCAGCAGATTGTCTGAGCAGTGTAATTAGCATTTTATAAATAGTTGCTGGTTGTAGTTTAACACTTCTGGCTTTCTTTGATGCTGGTCCATCAAAACGCACCCTTTTGATCCCAGAAAGTATTCCTACCAGACAGGTACGTAATGTGAACTTGGCTTTGTTTTAGGAGCTGAGCTGAGAAAACATTGGTTTAAATTGTTGGTTTTCTTGAAATAGCTAAAACACACTGCTTTCATATATGTTAGAAAGGAGATTTTCATTCTAAAAGGGAAGTAATGAGTGATAGGCTGTTACCTCAACCCATCCTGTTCTTGAACTCGGGGAATTTTATAGTAGTCATAATTTGGGGTGGATGGTGTCTTGGTAATTTTAAGAGCTGTGTTACTTGGATATTGGGGAGTAGGAGTGGGACGCTGATAGCCTGATGTCAGTTCAGTCTGCAGAAATTTATGTCCACAGTCTCACTTCTAGTCCAGTTATCTTGTAAAAGGTGTGAAGGTACAATGTTAGAGTTTGGGTCCTTAATCTGCTGACGTGTGTATTTATATAACACCCACATCATGATGGCATCTGGAAGCCACGAGAATTTGCAATATGAGCAATACACTCCTGGAAAAAACATTTTTCGGTGTTCCTGAAGTTAGTCCTTATTCCCTAAATTGTCTAATCACGTGCTCACACTTAAGACCACTGACTTCACTGACGTTTTTCACATCTGGAGTGTTTCCTCGAACGTGCCTGGCTTTTTCAATTGTGTTCTTAGTGATATTTATGAATTTCCTTATTCTTTTGCCGTGACATTTAATTTTCTTACTGTAGGTAAACAATTGCTAGGTATTTGTTGTAGAGCAGTTGTTATAAAATTAGCCATTATGTGTTCTGTCATAAAGTTACCTAAGATAAGGCTCCTCATGATCTCTAGTACAGAGTTGAGTTCCTATTGTCCAAGTGGAAAGGGATTTGATTAACGTGGAATTTTGAGGTTTATATATTATTATAACTTAGTTGAAGAGTACAGTAAAATAATCTGTTTTCTATGGAATCTTATTTGCAGAAATCCTCTTTAACCGTATCTTCTGTACCTAGGAAAACAGGGCATTTCTTTTCTTTAAAAGCTGACAATTGAAAATTTCCTGAAAAAGTTCAGATTTTGTGAACATTTTATAGCGTTTGATTTTAATATTTGACTGTTTAAAATATTCTGGTTACTGACACAGGTTTAGTAAATCCTTCTTTAGGTGTGTGTAGTTGAATAGGATTTCAGTTGTATTTGAGGCTGTTCGTAAGTACCCCCTGAATACAGTTTGCACTATAAAGTGCGCACTCTAGTCTCTAGTAGTCTATACATTTATAGCTGTTTGAAAGGTGTGAATGTAATAGTTAAACAAAGGAACTCTAGAAATAAAATGGAAAACAGAGTAATTGTTTGGTAGCTGAATTTTCTTTCCCTCCTCCCTCTCTCTGTGTTTTTAACAGCTCCCCCCATCTCTTTTTGGATGTTGTTTAGCCTGTGGATGAGAACGTTATGGAAAATGATTATCTGGTGACATGACTGACGTTCACAAGCATGTGACGTTGGAGAAGCTGCCAAGGTTCTGCCACCCCACTGACTGTAGCGGGGCGAGTTTTCCTTGAATGAGTACGATGTTGCCCTCCCCTCCTGCATCCCTTTGCCCAACCCTAAACAATTCTAAGTTTTGGAGGGGGAAACTGCCTCCCAGCTGTGGAGATCATACCCCCCCCCCCAGCTGTCAAATGAGTAAACAATTACTCTTTTCAAAATTGTTTCAATATGGTCAATGCGTGACCATAATTACGTTTGAAGAATTGAAGTCTGAGGGCGCAAGAAGTAACTTCAGAGGTGCTTAATTTTTTCCTCTGCTGTTCCAGTATTTAGTACAGCAGATCTTGTTGTCATACGCTATTTGTTTAATAAAAAGAACTCCAAATGTATGACCCTTATGTGAAAAAATGCATTTTGTTAGCCAAACCCCCAAATGATCGCCCCTCTTCATGATTCTGTGCAGGCAGAATCTGAAGCCCGTGTTTTTCATGATATCCATCCTATTGTCAATTAAAAAAATATTCTGTTCATCATTTTAATCATTTGAATTTTGAATATGACATCCTGTTACTTTTTCTCTAGACAGTAAAAATTATGTTGAATTTGGAAATGGAAGGAACAGTTAACCAAATCTGTTTGGATTACACATTTAATGTAAACGTCTTTATTTTGCACGTGTGGCTGTTAGATTCTCTGGGGTTAACACTTTCCCTAATCTTTCGAAATGTAACAATAACAAAGGGAAAGTCTGTGCCATGTTGGTATAAATGACAGCAAAGGGAACTCTGCCAAGTCCATGAAAACAATGATTTACCTTTTAATTTTCTGAAGAAATCTGGTATTCATGGAGAATGGGAGGCAGCACAACCTAGCAAGATCCAAATGCAAGCTATTGACATGAAGTTTGTTTTTCAGGAGGCTGATTTTTGAATGCAGTATCAAGATGGAATATTTCATGTCTGGTTTTGATATTGCAAATGTCTTCTCTTCCTCCTCAATTTGTTCTCAATTAAATTTCTTGACAATTTAATGTTTTATGTGGGTTGTTTCGTCTGCTGACTGACTTCTGACCTTTAAGAGAGGATTACTTTCTCAGGAACATTGTTTTCATGGGGTTTTAATTTTTTTTTTTCCTAATTAGCCCTGTTTTTAAAAAACCCACAATCCTTTCTCCCCCTATTTTGTACATTAGATGCCCCAAAAGTTTGGGAGTATATAGTCGTTTCAGACATCATTGCTGACGATCTTCATGTTTGTACCAGATCATCTTCACTGCATTTCCAAGCGTGGTTTTTTTTTTTTCCTTTGAACCACAGAAAGATTTATTTTGTGGTGCACAAGAAGCATTCTAGAACTAGTTGTGTCAGTCATTTTAGTTTTATAGGAACTTCGGCAAAAATATGCTGTGTTTCTAATCTAGGATGTGGAAGGCAAAACTCAGTGTGATGCACCTGTTGGCTTTTAAAGCTGACTTCCCTAATTTTTCTGATGCACACATGCCTTCCTCCTAAGCTTTTGCTTGATAAGGTTTGAACGTTGGTTCTTGCTTGCAAACCAAAGTGATTTCCTCTTTGCGCATTTCGGAATAGCGGATGTCTCTGTGAGTTCTTTGCGCAGATCTTTTTGTCTCCCAAGCTGCTGCTAGTATGTATCTGGTCTATAGAAATCACTCAAGCTCTTGCAATTTGTTAAATAACTGAACTATGTTAAGTCTCTGGTGTGTTTTCATAGAAAGCTTTGTTTAGGAAGTGAGGTTCCCAAAGAAAGCAAACTTTGGACCCTGAAAGTTTAAAAACAAGCACATCCTTTGTTGTGAATGTTACCGGCAACCATCCATTGTCCTAAATAAAAAGATCGCTAAAAACAGTCAGCCATCCTTAGATGATCTAAATCCTTTACTTCACTCTCCTTGTATAAGTACATCTGTCTTCCAAAATACTCTTGTCTTTTTGCCAAAGTGCTGAATTATATTGCTGAATGTATTTTTTTATGTGTTTTTAGCAGGGTTGTTATGTGGCTCATAGATACTGTGCCGCTTAAAAATTACAATGCTTCACGCTGCTTTAGACTAGCAAATGTTCCGAAAAAGTCAAATCCCTTCTCACTGAAGTGTTTCTGTCTTTTCTCATATGGACTTCCCCAAGTTAAATGTCTCATTTGCAGTAGCTTGCTTTAGTGCTGCCTTTCTTATTTTTTTTGGTATTTGACATACTCAGAATGAGACAGCTGAAAGCTCTCCTGCATGGGATCATTTATGGATAGAGAACAGAAAGTCAGCATGCTTCAGTTTTCTAATATTGTTTGCACATGTTTTCGGGATGTATCTCTCTACTACAGGTAAATCATATTTCTAATGTTATGGTGGACTTTTTATCTACTTAAAAAATACTCCACTGTCGTTAGCATTAGATTTTTCTTCAGTCATCAGTGGACTGTTATGAAATGTGGTTGCTAAAGACCTGTTCGTAGAATAACATTTTAGGTTGTAATATCAACTGGATAGATTTATACATCTGAAATTCATTTAACCTTTATATCAACTATCTTTGTACTTAAGGGCTAATTTTTCATGCCTAATTTGCACATGCAGTTACTGTGACTGACTATGCAGTTACAGTAAAAATCTGTGCAAACAGCAGGCGTTTTGTCTATACCAGTTTTACACCTTCGACCACCGTAACAGCTAAGTAGGAATTTCATGAATAAGGGAAAAGAAATAAGCACGCCTGGCTTTGAAAAGCTGTGTCTGGTGTCTTAGGTCTCTCTAGCCTAAAATCTTCTTCTCTGACTCTACCCTGTTTAGCTTGTTATCTGTTTTCTATGCTTTCCTCATGTTCTCTCCATGAAAGGTAGTGGTCTTTCTATCCAGTATTTCATGGCCATTCCTTATCACATTGATTAAATGATAGCTTTTGTGATCAGTAAGTAGAAGGTGGTCTTTTCCTGTCTTCCCTCAATAGAGCAATTCCTGGGACGTTTTATGTCACAGCTCTGGCACTCATCATCTTTCTCAAGCTCTTGTCCTACATGGCTTGGGTCCCCTAGTAGGAACAGCTCACTGCACCTGAGACTATCTTGTCCCTAATAATTTATATTGCTTTTGATTTCTCTTTGAATTAAGTGACATCCTGGAATGTCCCATGGATTACACTGTAATAGTTAAAATTCCTAGCTAGACTGCTTTTCTATGAGAGTTTTCTCTGACCTACAGTTGATTCAGTCACTTCTCTAAACAGAGCAGCATACAACACGAAAGTCGTTAAAATGTATTTATGAATGAAATACGGACATTTTTTCAAAATAACCGCAGAGCATATGACTATTTTGTGTACGACTACAGAAGTGTTTTTGTACGTACTGACACTGAAGTTGTATAAAGAGTTAAAGTACAACTATTTTTATTGGACACTACTGCTAACATTTATAAACCCATTTCTCTGTGTAGTGCGTATTAGTAATAGATTATACTGAGAAATGTGGTCTCAATATTTACAATACAGAATGTGCTTTCCTTTTGCTGACACCTATGGAAAGGAAACTTGCACGGCAGCAGATGATGATTTCAGTTGATTTTCCTCTTTTCCTACTCCCACCCCCTTTTTGGAGACATAATGGAGGGGTTCTAAAGTAATCTCTAAGTAACGTGCTTGCTGTCACTTGCCAGTGAGAAATCTTGGGGCCTTTAAAGCGCTTTTGAATTAGCTTTTTGATGCCACTGTTTGCCTCCTGTATGTTCTCTACTTTATTTCAAATTGCTTTTGGAACAGATCTATAAAAAAACGTAGAGCATCAGAAAATAAGTGTGTTTTAAAAATGATGATGACTTAAGAGATACAGTATTCCACCTGACTATGTTAGATCAGTAACCTGCAAATTTAAGTTTGAGGACTCTGGGCTCATTTGTAACACAAAGGAAAGTACAAAGCTCTTAGTTTGTGCAAACCTGGAATTTTGCGGCTGTAGGCTTCAAATCATTTGTCTTACGGGAGCAGACCATATCCTGTTTGTAGGACTATACGACAGCTTAAGCAAGTACTTCACAGGATCAGGATCCTATTTGAGAGTAGGATCAAAAACCCTCTAGGTTGAAAAGATTATTTTACTTTGCAGTATATGGAAAGCAACTGATACAAAAAGGAAAAAAAGAATCTTAATCCTTCAAGCATAGTCATGTTGAGTAAAAGCATATATTACAGCTTTGGATTGTTTTTTAACTGCAGTATTGCACATCTAAATCTGGAAAGTTTAGATGTACTGAAGTTTTAGAGAATGTTAAATGTTCAGATAGTTCTGTTTTAATTCACAGGTTTTGAACCTTTGGGTTTACTTTTTCAAGTGTTTTTTCTGCAGCCAAGAGGATTATAAATTTCTCTTAACATACAGTCAAATGCTCTCAACTGTTGATGCTTTATGCAAAATATAAACCACGCAAGCTTACAATGAAATGGTAAAAGTATGTAGCAATATGGGGAGGACCTTGAAACAGCTGACAATGCACAACATGTTTCCTTCCCAGTTTTAAAGCCATTTGTCCAGATGTTGAAACAAGTATTTCTTGTCATACCTGAAATAGTCTTCTTGCTCCCTCTGTTTCTTGTATAACTAAGCTTTCCCTTCGGGTGCAGAGGTTGCACATGATAACGAACCTGGTTTGAGTTGGCAGCAGGGCTCAATCTGTATAAGCTTTGTTTCAAAATACTCAGTTCAACTCGCGAGTCAACGTTATGTTTATATAACAGTTTGGCAACTTAGCACCAAGTGCTGGAAAGTGCATAATGTGGATCTTTAAATGACTTAATACTAGTAGTAACCTTTTCAGAAGATTCTAATTCTGTATTGCATTTTTATTGGATTCTGATGAATTTTGAACTGAGCTTTGAAAGAAGGGGTTTTTTTAATAGGGAGCTTTATATGGCTTCCTACTTATCAGACTTACACATATTGTGGGGCACTACCAGTGAGAAATAAAGCTTTATTCAGTTTTGGCTTCGGAGTGCTGGATCCTTCTGTTGATCAGTGTTGCACAGCTTGAATGTAACAGTGCAGTTTCCATGGATAGAAGTGTAGATTAGAAAATTTCATAGACCGCTGACATTTTTAAATACGTAACTTGTGCATATGTATGATTACTTAATTTTGTGAATAGCTGTTGAAATCGCATCACTGTATAGCTTTGGCGTTTTTCATAATGTCATTGTATTCCTTTAGGCAGTGTCAAGCAGGAGGGCGGTTCTAAAATTTTCAGAGTTGCTTTGTTCACCTTGTGTGTGTGACAGTGTGTGTCATCTATGCGTTTTCCTGAAAATACGGATTTATGCTGATTTTCACCCCTTTGTGTTTCTCTCTAATTACAGGTCACCTATTTTACAAATTTGCAATCACAGAATCTGACTGGTACCGAATCAAGCAAAGCATAGACTCCAAATGCCGAACAGCTTGGAGGCGGAAACAGCGAGGGCAGAGTCTTGCCGTGAAAAGCTTTTCAAGGCGAACACCTTCATCATCATCTTACAGTGGTTCAGGTAAAAAACCAAACAAACGCCCCAAAACCCACAAAGACCAAACAAACCCCAACAGAAATGGAAACTTGCAGTAATAATGCCATTTGTTTTTCAATGTACCTGAAAATTATTTGGATCTTAAGTTATATTTACAACAGGTGCCTGTAGTACCCACAAATGTGAGTGTTTTTGTGTAACAAAGATAAATGGAGAAACCCACATTTCTCGCAATTGACTTTTTGGAGTGGATTTTATAGCATTTTTTTTTTTGAAGTACCATTTATCATTAGCAAAGAGGCCTCTCTATTACAGTGTACGTATATCTACAGTGCTCCTCAAGGAGCGTATCCATGTACTAAGTGGAGCCAGCCATTTGTACTTAAGTCATCATGGGCCTTCAGCGCAAGCCAACCACCTGGTAGATTCGGAGTCCTTTGCAGCCTCGTGGGGCTTGTACCAAAGTAGATTCTTGGTAGGATGAGCTTCTAATACTGTTTCATCTACAAATTGCAGTCACGCTCCTGGTTGTAGTGCATCAATGATCCTAGAAAGGAAATGAGAGGGGTGTATGTGTGTTCACAAAGAGAAGAGGGAGAAGGGAGTCTGTCTCTAAAACAGTAGTAAAATACAGATTTGCCAGAAATGACAGTGTAGTATATTCCAGTCTGAGAGAGAGATTGGCTTTGTTGATTTGTACGTTATCCGAATGCCTGGCTTCACTGCGATGCTTGAGAACGTCCATCCACATGTGTTAACTGAAAAAGTTTCAGCACATGCAGCTTTGTGCCATCATACTTTTTTTTTTACCATGTTCAATTTTTTGAGTAGATGTTTCTGCAACTGATGTTCGTAAGAGGAGTCAAGTGAATAAATCTTTCTCCGTGTGTTCACACCATTTAGTAGGACGTGCTAAATTTTGTTCCTGAAGTATTTTCCTCTGAAGAAATTAAATATGTTGTAGGTGATTCTACATTTCCATATAGGTATGTAGGCATGAATAATAATACCAAATGAAAAATACTGACCTAAGAAGTGTTCTCATAGGACACTTCTGGCTCATGCTTTTAATATAAAGCAGTGTTATGGGACATTTGTACATCATATATTAAAAACAGTGTTTTGGAAGTGAGCCCAAAGAAAAGGAAGTAAGTTTATTTGCCTGCATAAAATTTTTGGTTGCATGTTAACACTAACCACTGTATCTCATGCAAAGAATGCCAAAATCTGCTTTCAATGGAAAATTTTATGTGCTGGAACTGGGAATCATATCCAAAATTCTCAAATTAAAACAACTAATCAACATAATGATAACCATAAGCCATATATGTTGATGGGATTTTTATTTTCAGTCTCTTAGCAATCAGTATTTCAGAATAAAAATGCAGTAGTAAGTGGATATTATGGGCCTGTGCTCATTAGACTGTACTCTTGAATGTTGTTGAGATTTATTATTAAAAAATATTAAACTTTAATCTCCTGGTTTGGAGATTTAAGGAGTCCAGTGTAGAGATGTAAAACACAGACTCAGGCTCAGTGAATTATTGTCTTCAGAAGGCCGTAAGATAAAAATTTTGGTGGTTGGTTTTTTTTTTTTTGTTGTTGTTGTGGTTAAGCTGAAAAGTCAGTTTTTCCCCCAATTCCACTAACCTGATTTGTGAGTAAATTGTTCCATGGGTACAAAGACACCTGAATTAACTCCTGGGATTTCAGCAACATGCTATCTGAGCAGGTGGGAGTATTGTGGTACAGACGCACATGAGCTGGTTCTGCAAGAGCCGTATTTTGGGTTGTGCGCCCCGGCTAACTCATTTAGCTGGAACTGAGCTGGCTGCCTTTGGTACATCGATCTCCAGGATTTTCCCAGGAGTTTTTATGCCACCTGGGTCTCCCACAGTACAGGCTCTCATGTCCCAGGTCCCCTAGATAGCAAAGAGGTGACTACGTGTCCTTATAAAGATGTCTTTGGTCCTGAAGATGGTGAAGGTCAGCTGAGGCATCTTGGCATGTCATTGGCAGGACTGTATAGACTGTGCAGCCAAAAGTTGAGTACCGGCAATAACATTAACAGCTGCCTTTGGTAACGGTATGTGAAAATGTTCCCATGGATTCAGAGTCTTTTGTTAATTTTCTTTAAAATATTGCTCTTACTCAGAATGTCATTGGCATCATTTTCTGGGAGGCTGTAAAGATATTAGATGAATTCACCACTACATTCGCACCCACTGTGAAAAAGCTCTTAGAAAAACAGACCCCTTTTCAGAATCAGGTGGTCCTTTGAAAAACTAATTTGTGTTCCAAAATCAGGTGGGAGTGGTATTTCACCTGAAGAAAGAAGAGGAGGTATGAGGAAAAACAGCAGAGCGGCTTGAGAGGCTGAATGAGTATATAGGGAAAAGAAAGAGAAGAAAAGATGCAAGGAAAAAAAACGTAGATTCACACATGTTTAAAAAGGTAACTTCTGCATGACAGGCTGTAATTCCACCGCTCTGTTCAGGTAACTTCATGAACTGCTCAGACTTTGCCTTTGTGGTTTGACATCCCTGGAACCCCTTACTGGAATTACAGCATCATAATTCACAGGCATCTGTTCCTTATTATATGCACTGTAT
>NW_008824673.1:355466-371961 GCF_000699105.1 Pygoscelis adeliae | reverse complement strand
GCCAGCTAGCAGGAAACAGAAGTAATATTTCACAGCTCTGAAGTAAAGGAGGTCTGTATTTCACTGTTATGACAACATAGCTGTCAAATATGGCTTTTTAAAGTGTTACATATGAACCCAGACAGTTTTTATGGTAGCATTTGTTTCAGGGGGCAATTTAAGGTGAGCCTTCAACGGTCTGGAATTCAGCTACTTGAGAAACTGTCTTTCCCACTATTGTTACTTATAGCTGTTAAGATCAGCTTCTAGGTGCTTTATGTCAGGTCTCCACCCAGCTGTGGTTGCTGCTGTCTGCAGAAGAATACCTGTGTTTGGTTTCACTGAGTAATACGCTGCTCCATGTCAGTTCACATGTAACAGGCATTTGAGTTGTTTATCTGTTGGGTAGAATATAGTAGCTGCTTCTCACAAAAGATATAATGAAAAAAAAAGGTTCTTAAAAGGTTGTGAATGGCTACTGTGTCGTGTTTACACTGTGAAGGATGTGGGGATACGCAGCGTAGTTTCTTGTATAACGTCCTCTGAGCTGTTCTGAGAAGCTCTGGCTTTGGCTCCACTCACTCAGCGTAAGACTGTATGACCTCTATTCGAAGAAGCTATAATTATTTAATTTGATCAGGCAATTTAGTAGAGTGTGGTTCTGTGACTAGCCACGTTAGGTCACTGACGACCTTAAGCTGAGTGTATCAGCTTCTCTGATAGTTTAGATACAACAGTGGTGTCGCACACATTCGGTAGGAAAGCACTTTCATTTCACATCTTGTAACCAAGCATTTCAGATTATGCCACGCAGAGGAAAAGTTTACACATGCGCTCACCCCTTTTACCAGGTTAAATACGATAAACCTAAGCTATTTGTGGACGAACTTAAACCCACTGATTCTTACCTAAATGTTGACACTTTCCTAGGGAAGTTTTAGGGCTTACCCTAGAAGATATTCCCGTAGTCTTCAGAAAGCACTTCTTTTTAAGATGCACAGATGCCTTGAGTAGACGCATAGTATCGCAGTGTCTGCCATGCAGCTGAGCTGTTCTGAAAACATCATTGAGGTTTAAATATGATTTCAATGCCCTGAGCGTTCATGAATGAACACCATGTTCCCTGTATGAACTTTTTCCAGAGTTTGGTACGTTTTTTCCACTTCTGAACTGGTGATTGTAGTATTTCATATTAAAATTGTGACCAAGAGGTGCAACAAAAAAAGGCTCAGATCCAAAACTGTTGTGTTTGATTGGCTTGAAGTAATATTTTTCATCAGCTATCCCTAGGGCCTGATAAATAGCAAGATAGCTTTCTGTTATGTTGTAGTATAATAATACATGTTTCAATCAGCAGAAATTTATTGGCACTTTCTTCAAGTGTTGCAAAGGAGCACCATTCTTTTATGTGTTACAGAATATTTTCTTAAATGCTGGTATGCTGGAAGTCTAGAATAACTTAGTGTTTTCTGTTTGGCGGTGAAAATTGTTGAACATCCCTACATATCATTAAAACTAATACTTTTGTTAGTCCTGAAATAGTCTCAAATCAGCATGGTCACTGCCCTGCTGGACATCCTCCCCTGTGAATTAGGGGACTTGATTTTCCAGAGCTGCTTTTTAGCAGCAATAATTTGACTCATTTTAAAAAAAAAAAAAATAGCAGCCTGAAACTCACATGCGTATGACCTGACTTTGATTTCTCTGGCCCTGAGGAATCTTGAGAGTGGTTGAACACAGTAACAGATTGCCCAGGGAAGCTGCAGAGACGCCATCCTTGGAGACAGTCAAACTCCATCTGGACGCAGTCCGAAGTAACCGGTTCTGGTTGCCCATGCTTTGAGGAAGGGCATTGAATTAGATGATCTCCAGAGGTCACTTCCAACCTCATCTATTCTGTGATTTTTATAAGCATTGAGTTATTGCACACATAATAAATAATTTGGAATTATTTACATCTACAGAGGATTGCTATTCTTGAGCTTCATTCTTATGTACTTGTTGGACATGTCAAAACTTTTAGGCTTTTTCTGCTTGTGCGTAAGTTTATATAGCACGTGGCTTTGATTTGAGTCATGCAGTTAAAGATGATAACGGATTTCCTCTCTGCTCCGTTTATCATATGGAAGAATTAGCTATGCAAATACCATAGAAAAGCAGGAGGCTGAGCTCATAGTCCTTACGAAGCCTTACAAGTTTTTGGCGTTGTAGTTCTGTGATAGTGTTCAAGTGTTAAGAGCTCAAGAGAAACTGATCTGCAGACAAAAACATGTCTGAGGAAGCTGGTAGGAAAACATGAATGAATATCTCTTCTCTGTCCTTCACCCCCAAAGATATTAATTGAGATTGTTCTACATTTAATTGACTATGCAGCTTTACAGCAGCCACAAGATTTATGGGTTGCATAAAGTTGTTGTAGCAGACTGTTATATTTAGGCAGAAGTTGGTTTTCCTTATTTTATCTGGCTCTTCTGTTTGAAGCTGTTGCCTTTTGTTGGAATTGAGGTATTAATTGCAGTGGTTTGCTCTGCTCTTCTCAGAGCCAACACTTTGGTTCTTAATGTGTGTTTTTCTCGTTTTTTTTTTTTTTCTGACAAGAGTACACATGGCTGCCATGATAATTTAGCTAGATACTCTTTTTAAAAACGTTAGCAGTCTATGGAGGGAAGGCAGTAGGAAATGAGGTTTTTGGGAGGAGGATTAATTGAAGAGTGCCTTCTCCCATTCTTTTAATTTCTCTTAAGATTGTTAAAGCTGTTATCACAGTTTTCCATGTTGGAATTTTTAATTAGTTCTACGACTTTGGGATTTATGTGTAGATTTAGGCTGAAGTGCTCAGCCTATGCTGAGATGTCACATATAAAAATGGATGTGCAGCCAAATCTTCAAAGCTGTTCTGCAAAATTGGAGGCATTTAGCACTGGATGAGTCAGGTTGAGATAATGGCTTACAGTATACAGTTTCATTTCTATTAATTGTTCAGTAATGGTGTTTTTCCTGCTTTTTGTTTCGGAGGACTGCTTTGCTACATCTGGCCTTTCCTTGCTAGGACTACACATCAAGGAAACAAGAAAATACATCCTAGTTTGTAAGCAGAAGTGTGAGGCTGGGAGGCCTATACACTAGGAAAACAATTTTGAATAACAACACATAAGGAGACTAAGCATGAATCCCCTCTGCTGCAGAATCTATACCTCCTACATTTCCTTCCAAAATGAGAAGCCAGATGCTCAACTGATAAATATGAGGTATAATGAGAATAGGAAAGAATTAGAAAATGCCAAAGGTTTTGCCTTTGAAGTGAGGAATTTTAAAACTGATCTTAGTTGAGAATTAAACACACACGTTCTTGAAACAGTTACCAATTACATTTGTCTGACAAATCTGATCTTCCTCGGCAATGTCTGAGGAAGATTAGCTTTGAGATATGTGACAGAAGTAACTGCTTCAGTGGGGGTGATTTTGCCAACTCTCGAACATTCGTCTGAGAAGACAGACTCACTTAGGCTAAATTTTCTTTGACTCATAAGTGTGTGCAGTAAACAAATGGAAAATGTAAAAGGTCCAATTTCAACTTGGGAGGAAGGCATATTTCAGCAGTCGGGTTTTTTTTCCCCTGTATCACAACTTATTCACCTGTGGAATGGTCAGTGCAGCATCTTCCATTCTGTGGGTGGCTCCAAAGCTATTCCATCTGGTGGGGGGTGCTTTGAGAATGCCATGGATAACGTGCTCAGTAGTAGCGCTACATAAGCTGTTCGATTCATGTCAAAGTACCCCTTTGTTACTAGTGCAATGGAAAATTTCAAAGCAAGAGTTCAGCTGTATAGCTTCTCGGTGCCAGGGATTCTCTAATATATCAAAGTTGTAAATGCGAGGCTAGATAGTTTACGTGATAGTGATTTATAACTGTTGACATATCCTCTATTCAAGCTGTGTGCTATTCATTTTTGTGTTTGTTTTTAATGGGGAATGTTTAAAAATGGATAAATATTACTTTTGTCTGGTCAGAGATTTAGAGGGGAAAAACAATACTTATAAAGGATGTTTTGTTTTTAGACACTGTTGAATCCTCTCTCTTCTTTCTTTCTTCCTAAGAAGAAAAAAACCCCACCAAAATCCAACAAAAAAAGAAAGAAAACACAACTGTAGTTGTTGCAGTGAAGCCAAACAAATCTATTTATAAGTGACCGTGCGAGATGTACAGTATGATTGCATTCAGTCTGTCTCCTGTTCCCACCTCTGAAAAGCGTAATAATTTCTGGCGTCTATGAAGCAAAAGATGGTTTACAAATAAAGGCTTTTGGACTTTACGGTTAAAAATGTATTTCAATATGTGCATATAATATATATGTAAATATATAAACTTATCTGCTGCAGCTCTTATTTCTTTGATACTCTTTTATTGCATAACTTAATCAGAAAATAAATACTCATTATAAATGCACCTTCGTGTTTTCTCAGAAGTAGACCATTGCAGTTTGTGAAATGGTAGGTGTAAGCTACAGGAAAAGTACTGCTACAAGGTTATTAAATTTGTAAGTGAAACATACTGTCTTACTTCGCTCGTGTCCCAAGTCCAGTTTTGTGTATGTGTATTTCCATTTATGCTATATATGTTTGAGCGTATGAAGTTATGTATGTATGCATGCATGTGTGTGTATACATGCACGCGTCTAAATGAAGGATTATGTATTTGGACACTGTGGTTTGACTAGAAGTTAAGTTGTAACTCAACTCAGCTGTTGAATTACATAGTGGGGGACTGGGAAGCATGATGGAAAGACAAAATCACAACAGAATGGACTAGTGGTAGCCTATAAGAAGCAAGATGAATAACAGTGAGCTTTCTTAGCTGTTTAGCATCCTAACAAAATGCTATTTGTAAAATAAAAAATACAGAAAATTAATTGCATAAAGTATTATTAGGACTGAAGTAATGGAAATGAGAGAAAAAGTGAAAGACAAAGGGGCGTAGGTAAACCATCTTTCTAGAATATCTGTGACTTTCAGTGACCATGACAAAGCCACTGCAAATGGAAAGCATGATCTGGTATCAGAATTTGAACAAATCAGACTTTTATTTGGTTGACGGTGCAGTTTCTCATACTAGGTACAGGACTTTTCTGCCAATTGTGATTTGTTACTCCCATCTGGAACTCTGTACAGCAACCTTCCATTGTACAACAGTGCAGGAAATACTGGAATTGCACAGTAAGCATTAGGACTGTATTTAAGAAGTCATAAACATTCTGCAGTTACCTACTAGTCAAATGTAAGGTATTAAAGATGTATGTCCAATATATGTACTTGTTATGTTTTGCTCAGTTACTGTAGAAGTGTTCTGGTTGTAGTTACATATTTGCAGATTGTTTACATAATTAGAGCTGTCTAGTTGAACTTTTCAACAAATAAGTAAATACTAGCTCGGTGGTTTTGAGTTAGTTTCCAGTTCCCATGTTTAGACTTAAAATTATCTTCTTACACAAACATTTGCAGACAGGATGAAAAAAACCCAAATGGATGATTTTATTAAAAAATGTTTCCATTAAAATATTTGTATGAGTGGATAAAGCTCATTCTTGGAAAACTAACGTTCTTTTTTCAGAATAAATCTTAGAGTATTAAGTAGAGGTATTCAAATTTTATGAAACATGGCTTCCTGTTGTGTTGGTTCAAAAAAACCGACTGTCATTTTAAAAATCAAAATATATCAGCCACCAGTCATCTCTGAGCAGGATGAGGCCTATCTAATGCTTATTTAAGCAATACGTAAAATCTTGTAAGGAAATTATCTACAATGGAAGTAGAGTGACACTTTCTTAAACATTTTCGTTATAGTTTGTGGTACTTGGACAGCTTGAAAGCCTTGTAGTACTGAATGTTACTACATGTTAGATATTAATGTGTTTTACGTTACCTTGTAGCATAAAAGTCATTGTCAGAGGAATAAATAATTTAGAAAAATTGTAAAACGCTTAATGCTTCAGAGATTTCATTCAATGTATTTTTGTGGTGTAGCAAAAGAAAAATGTTAAAATTGTTTACAGGAATACTGTATGTAAAAAGTATTTCTTCAAACACATTATTCTAAAAGCCCTTTGACAGTCCCGTTCTCCAAGATGTCTCAAGTAAAAAAAAAAAAAAGGAAGAAAACTAGGACTGATGCCGAATCTTAGTATGATATTAGTATGATATTGGGACATGTTAAGGTTCTTCCTAGCAGCGCGTACTTGAACTTGTCACATGTGCTGCAAAAGTGTCATTGATGGATAGCCCCAGGTTTTTTTCCTGATTCCTAAAAGGTTATATGGTATGTAGCGATGCTTTTGCCTGCTAGTAGTGTCTTAGTCTGTAGGAAGACCCATACATAGCATTAGTCTCTGGTCCATTGTATTCCACTTCACCCTTTCAGTACAGAATTACTGACATTATTAGTCTCCCAGTATCACTGACACCAAATGCATAAGAGAGTCATGTTTCAAAAAAAAAAAAAAAAGTATTTCAGTGCTTTTATGCAAAAAAAAAAAAAATTAGTTCTTTTTACTTGCCTTTTGCCTCTTACATTTATAAGAATCCTTTCCCTGCAGCTGGAAAACCTAGAAATGAACCTATGATACGTCTACTTCTAATGCAAGTTGTTATCCTCTTGAAATCATGCGATGGTTTTCCTGGTGGCTGTCACTGTTAACCGAAGATAACACCCAGGTGTCTTCCTTTTCGTAGGGGCATTTTCGGAAGGCCTTACTTTGCAGGGTGAGGTAGTGTTTAAATTTGTCCAAGTCAAGAAATCAACCTGCCATTTTGAGGTTAAAAAAAATTATAATTCCAGGCTCATGTGTGTCAGTAGGAATTATAGATGATGGATCTTGAAAAACAATTGAGAGATATCCTTTATTTATATGGTAACTTCAATTTATAGGGTTTCCAAATGTATCTTTGTGGTGGTGGTGGCAGTAACAGTTCTCATCTACACAGGCGCGCAAAAGAAAGTGTTGAACTGCTGAGGAATTGTATCTGGTTTTGCTGCGATATGACTTTTTCAGTTGCAGAATCTTTAATCTAGATTCAAAAGATGCTTTTTAAATGTATGCTTTCTCAGAGACAAAATAGCCTTTGGAACTTCTTTGGAATTTGTAGCAAATCTACAGGTGAGCAATGAACATGCGTAAGGATATTAACATATAAAAGATCTGCATCTGCTTACTGACTGCATTAGTTTTCCACAGTTTTTAAGTATGCATTGTTGCATGGCCACTGGCATGAGATATACACATATAATAAAGCTGGATTTTTGTCTCTTTTTTTTTTTTCAGAGGGTTCGCAGAGTTCAGTTTCAGCTTCTAATGAGATCCAGCAGAACCAGCCACAGGCACTACACTATGCACTAGCCAATGCCCAGCAGGTTCAGATCCACCAAATAGGAGAAGATGGACAAGTCCAAGTAGTATGTACTCAACTTTTTCTAAATTATTCCATTTAAACAATCTGGGTTATTGCAAACTTTGCTTCAGTTGAAGTTTAATGTTTTATTTTAAAAAAGCGACCCATCATCGCTTCTTAAGCATGATTTTCAGAAAATAAACATTGAAGGCTTATGAAAAAATTTTTAGTTATTTGGCAAAAATCTTCATGTGGGATTTGCTCACAAAATTGTTGGAAATAAATGCACATTCATTACTGTATACAGAATTGACTAGTATCTACCTGACCATTTGCTTGCAGTTGCCATAATAATAATAGCATGTATGATTTACACTTCAGAGGTAGTTCTAGCTAAGACTTTCAAAGCATGAATGCATTTATTTATTTATTTTCACTTGAAAACCCCGGTGTTCTCAGGCATTTTTGAACATCTGTTAGCTGAATCCTTTACATGTGTATTCATTTAGATACATGTATATAAGTAAAAGTTATAAATATTGACATTTTTTAAGCCTGAGACTCCTACCATAACTCAGGCTGTGATTATTTTTATATATGGTTTTAGCGTACTCTGAAAAAACTCACCTTGGCTTTAGTTCCTGTGTGCCACAGTTTGACTACGAGGATTGTTTTAAATTGAAATTTTTTTAAAAAGTAGAAGAAAATAATGAAATAATGGATTACGTGGCATTTCTGACATGCGGCATTCGGAAATAGTGAATTATATCTGCACACTCATTCTTTTGTGGTAGAAACTTGAGAATTTAATGTGTGAAATCTGTCTGCCATTAGTTTTCAAAAGCTTCAGGCTTTGCAGTTTACAGCGTTTATGCGCGGTCATATAACATAGAAACTTTTTCACTGATGGTATTAGTGTTTTGAAGGTACCCAGAAGTCTGAGTATGGGCCAGCACTCAACTGTGCCAGGCAGTGTCCAAGCACAGAACAGAAAGAAATGTGCACAGACACGTATGTACCCGTTCTGCATGATGATCACATAAGCCCACTTTCCGTAGAAACCAGGCTAAAGAAACAGGTGGAAATGGGCAAATAAACAAGAATTCTTGAGAGAGATTAGTCAACATGATAAACGGTAGTACTCAGTGGTCTGGTTGTTGCAAAGGTTTTGGTCAATGCCATTACAAAGAAGAGTCTGAAGTAGGATAATGAAGCATCTTTGGTAGATATTTATAGTATTCTCTCCCCAAGTAAGAGAGGCAGTGCAGGAGAGAAGCAGCAAATGTACCCAGTTGAATAATTTACACATAAAGAATGAAAACTCTCCATCAACACAGGGAATACTCAAGTCTGGTCATGTAGAGCTGCAAATAGTCAGCATGGAAATGGTGAAGTTGCTCAGAAATATGATGAAGAAAAAGGGGCTATGAAGGACAGATGCTTTTGGAATGTTATCAAAAGAAACATGTCTGTAAGACCTGCTGAAGGTTGAGCAGAGTAGCAGTAGAAGAATCGCAGGAGAAAAGTGTCATGGAGGTTGGGGGAAAATTTCAAGATATGTGGCACAGTGTTGAAGGCAACTGACAGAGCTGTAAGCATTGCTTAAAAGGACTTAAATATTAGCCAGAATATTTTTCAAGGAGTGCATGGAAGTGGAAGGAGTTTGAGATGAAAGTGATTGAGAGGAACTCCAGACAGCAACTGCAAGAGTTGTGGAGAGGAAATTGCAGTAGAGAGCGCATTTTTCCAAAGTGAAAAAGGTGGCTTATAAAGTAAGAGAAAAGAACGAGCTGGAGTGTGGGTGTAAGGGATGATAGGAGCCGTTAGCTGTGAGATTCAGATAGGGTTGGAAAGTCTGGGCCACCCCATTTTGTTTTCCCAAAGGCCTTGCCCTTTGCTGTTATGTACCTGGATACCATATGACTTAAATGGAAGTTGAGGAACTAATCCTGGAGAGTGATTGCTTAATGGAACTAGATCCTAAATGCTTTGAGTTACTATTCTCAAACTTGGAAGAGGACTAAAGAGAAGTTCAATAAATTAACTCGCAAACTTTTTCCCTCTCCTGTCAGTTGGGAGCATCCTCAGTGAAATAATGCTCTTTCTGCAGGAACTGAGTGCAGAGGTTCCATTTCCACTTCACTTTTGCCATAATTTTACAGTATTATCGTGTGAATTTCTTTGTCTCTTGGTTTCCCTATATATTTTAAAGAGCATATCTTCTTAACTGCTGTGTAGATCTTTTTATGAGATTTAGCTGATGACTGAAAAGTATTTTTCAAGTCTTGAAAGACAAGGTAGAAGGGAAAATTATATGAAATACATGGATATAATAGACAAAATGGTTATGTTTATAGATGTAAGTGATGGAAGTTTGCCTCATTAAAAGATCTGGACCTGTCAACTATCCTTTAAATTGATTGTGGAATCTGGGAAAAATCCACTACGACCCACAACCACTATCTAAATGTTTCATAATTTGTCAAACGTGTAGAGGGGTCCTAGGTTGAAACAGATGGAAACGGTATTGCTTTTTCAATTCTAGGGGATGATACATATAGATCAGGTGAAGAATCATTAGTAAGGTAGTAGTTATTTATACTATATATGTTTAAAAAAAATCAGTATTGAATTTGTGAACAAACTAAAAGGACTGTCCTTGAGGGCCAGCTATTTCTCTGCAAAAGATGAGCGAGCAGTTCTTTTTTGGAATGCTGCATGATACAAAGGTGAATGAAGTCACCGCCTCCCCCCTCCCTTTAGTCAGGAGGGATTGCTTATATTTGAAAACACTATAAATGGATCTTCTAAATGTTCAGTGCTTTTTCCTGGGAGCCCTGAGAGCTTGATGTTAAGGAGGGAAAGTGATTGTAATCTCAACATGGACTGGGCTGTGCTCTAATTTTATATACAGTCCCTATTGTCAGAGTGATACTTTCAGTATGTGTTTTCTTCCTATAAATAGGCAGTTTCCTTCCAAAGGAAATGAAACTGTTTGAAATAGAGGGATCTGTGTTTCTTTGAAAATCACATGCAATTGTTCTTGTGTTATAAAATAAGAAGAGCCTTTGACAGAATTCCAAATGATTATCTTTAATCTCTGTCTCATGCAGGCATATTAAAATGAACACAAAGCCTTATAAACCCTGAAGTAGGTTATTTAGAATCCAATCTCCCTTCAGGTAAATCACAGTAGCAAAGACTTTGCTGGGCTAGTCAGGATGCACAAGGAATTCTGTCCACTCTCTTATCCATGTTTTGATCGAATGGTAGGCTTGATACCATTCTGAAGTGGCGGGTATGGTCAGCATACAAAGTATTAACGTTATTAAAACTGTTAGGGCAGATTCTCTGCTAACATAAACCAGTTTAACTGCATTCAAATTAATGACTTCATGCCAATTTATAGCAGCTTGAGAGATAGTCTTTAGCATGGTACTGTACTTCACCATAACTATGTGAAAGTACAAAGACGTATGGATACTTACAGATACCTTTTAAAACCTCACTCTTAGTGAGTTGTTAGTCTTGGCGTATCTGTTTTAAGAACTAAGTTTCCAAGGTCTTTAAATGGGATTAATGGTTCAGGCACAATGCTAATCTACCAAAGCAAATTAGTCCCATGCTTTGTGTATCAGTCAAAAATGCAGATACTTTGTCTATAGAGAAATGCACTACATAAATATTATTTATTCTTATGCCTGTTTTCTTTCCTCTTATGTGAAAATGAACCATTCTTTCTTCAAAGTCACTCTGCTTATACTTTGCATAAAAAGATGGGGAATTATGGATGTACTTTATTTCTTTTCTTAAAGCTATCTTTAATGGTTTTCATTGAATAAGCGTTTTGCTTCCATACGTTAAGCTGTATTGAATCCAAGGTAATAGCTTCTTCCTCTAGTTTTGATTTTCTTCTGATGCTCCTTGGTGTTTTCTTTTGTTGCGGATCCCACAGGGCCATCTCCACATAGCCCAGGTTCCTCAAGGCGAGCAAGTCCAAATCACACAGGACAGCGAGGTGAGCCAAACGTTTGGGTGCCCGTGGAGCAGATGTTGGCAGGAACTTAGGGCCCCGATTCTAAAACTGTACCTCTGAGATCTGCTACAATACACTACAGAGACCAGTGCGGGTAGAAGTGAGAGCATGTGGTGGAGCCAGGATGAAGTGTGCTTTATGGCAGTAAATGCAACATGATATTTCTGTCTCTGTTTTGGGTTTTTTTTTCCTTCCCTTGGCCAGCCAAGACAGCTCCGTGTGTGTGTGTGCGCTACACTAATGATTGCTGTATATGGCTGATGGTCTTCGTTGGAAATTTAGTACTTACAGAGTATTACAGGAAACCAGCTTAGGTGCTTGCACTGCCATTGAGAAATGAAATTATTTTAGTTAGGTTTATGAACTGTGTTCAAAATACTTAGTGTCTTTAATTGTGGGAACTGTTGAACAGGAGTTGGAGAAACCTTCAGACGCCATCTAGTAAAGATACATTGCAGAATGAAGTGAACTTACCTTCATTACTGATCAAGTAATCTGGCACTGCAGTACTTGCACTTCATAATTTTTTCCATAAAAATAGTAAAGTAGAATGGAAATGGATAAATCCAGTACTGAACCCTCCAATTTTGACTTTTATTTCCCCACTCAGGCAAAACAGCCATTAAAGCCAGCTGAATTTACCTGAGTGAGAGTGTTATTGCTGGTTATTTAAGAATGTAGAGAGACTCCTAACTGCTGTTAGATTTCTTGTGCATTTTGTTTACATGAACAAGCAATAGCAAAATAAGGTTAAACATAAATGCAGACTACAATTTTAATCTGTGTGCTTTCCCTGTAGAGTTTTTTTACTCAATGTTAAGCATATCTGCTTGTGGGTTAGTTTAATCCATTTCCAAAGTACCCTAAATCACATCTCATAAAACCACTTTTGGTGCAGAGGAATACTGTTAACACAGGGAGCTATTGTAGAATAAATATTATCGTAAATATTATATAAATATTATAGTTAAAGGCAGTCTCCTTTGAAGAGCTTGTCAGACCTAGGAAGAAATAAGAAAGGATTACACTGTTCTGGGTCTAAAGGAATGCGTAGCGTGCTACAGTAAAGCTGAAGCAGTTATTGGGTAAAGAGCCACTGAAAAAATTATGATTCAGCAGATACTAGTTGTAATTGATCCTGAGGTTCAAGCACATGCCGGTGTCTATTGGCTTCATCCGAAGTTCCCATATGTTAGACTTTTAAGGACTACATTTGTCTTTGACAGATGAAAACATCTGGTTTTAAACTTATTACAATGTACACAGCTTCAAATAAGAGGATGTGCTGCCAGTAAGAGAAAATGCAGAAAACGTGCAAATCAAAGAACTGGTATTTTTTCCTCAAAGAAATGTGCTATTTCTCTGCAAATCTCTGTGTTTGGGAAGCTGTTTTTTCTTAATCTAAGTGTACTTTTGAAAAGACATCTCTGAGCATATGAATAAAACCTTCATTTTGTAAAGATACTGCTTTCCTTTTTAGACCTTGTAGCTACAGTTTCCTTTAAAATACTTTACAGTATTGAGAATTTTTTGTAATAGATGTAATTGCTGTAATAGAACTATGTTGGTCTTTGGTATGGAATTTTGATAAAATAAAAAAATCTGTTAGCACAGGCAGTAACTTTATAACAACAAGTAGTAAATAGCACTCCATACATGTAAAAGTGTTATACTGCTAATTCTAGTTTAGTAAGGGTTTGATTTAAATTTGCAGTGTTATATAAATAAAGAATAACAAAAATCTTACCTCAAAAGCCATACAAACAAACTGTGCATAAAAATACTGTATGTTATACAGTAACTTTCAAAAAGCAAAACATGCTGGTGCTGAAAAACCTCCTTGCTTTTTAGTCTGTTTATCCTCTGTGGTTAAAGTGCTGACCATTGAAGTGTAGCTGGATTGCCAAAGTAACCCTCAGCAGAATTTCCTAAGTTAATAGATTTCCTTAATATTGAAGTTGTTTAATAATGAGAAGAGAAACAGGCCTTTTTCAGGACAGAGTAACTTTTTAAATTCCAAAGTTGTGTTTATTGTCAATGCTCTTATTTTACAGGGAAACCTGCAGATACATCAAGTTCATGTGGGTCAAGATGGGCAGGTAGGAACAGAACTGAGTTTTAAACAGCATTTTACTTTGGTCTTTGCAATTTATGCTGCATTTGGAATGATCTCACATTAGTAGTGGCTGTTTTAAAGAGCAAAATCTGTTCTGGTCTGGACAGTAAATCTGTTGGTTTAAATAAACGACTTGCAAAATGATAAAACGTAAGCGAAGTATTTTGTCTGTGGACTCAAAAGTATTTGACCAAGCTTATTTCATTACTCCTGCAAGATACTTTATCCCTGTGTTTTATACCTTCTTGTCTTTGGCGTCTTCACTCTTAACATTTACTAACTGGATTGATTATATATTGTGTACAGCATGTTCTTTTCTCTGTTATCAACTGTCACTGTGGCCAGATGTGGACTGCAGTCTATGCAAACCTAAGAACATTTATTGCTGAGGTTTAAGCAGCTATTTTTTCATTATATGGCTGTCTTGGGAGAAACAGATCTTTCACATCTGCTTTTGTTCTTTTTGATAAGATGGCTTTATTAGGTGCTTATGCATACATGAGGTAAGAAAAAGAAGCTTTTACTTTGAGTGATGAGTCAGTAAGTGATGAAATTAGCAGAATTCCCATGTTAGGTGTCAGCAAAATTGCTAACATTTGATCTCGGATGCAATTTACTAAATGTTGAGCTATATTAAAATATCCACAACACAAAAATATTCCTGCAAGAAGCTTTCTAGCCAGGCCACTTGAATAAATGTTATGAATTTTTTTGTTCCTGTTGAATATTAATAAGTTGTGAGACATATGGCTAGAACTTGAATACTGCCCTGAATTGAAAAGGCTCAGATCATGAAGGTTCTTGAGCTCAAAGGCTTTGGGAAGCTACCAGTACTCTGAACTTTTGACCACATACAGTATTTGTGTGGGGAAGCAATCTAACTTGTATTTAAAAAATAAATAAAACCACTTTAAGTGTTCTTTACTGAGATGTTAATCAGAAGTCCTTTTGCAGAAGTGAGACTACGAAAGGTGATTTTTTAGAGACATGTCAGAACCTTTGTTTTAGTTCTTACTGTTCTTTTTTCCTTTGTGAAATACTGCTGTCCAAAGTGTATCTTCTTAAAAGACTAATATTGCGTGGTGTTATGTCTCTCTGAGAGTGGCATGTAGATTAAGTTGCATGTTTTTTTAATTATAGCCTGGTACCATTATTTTTCCCCTTGAAATATCTATTCATAATAAGTATTCCACAAATCGTATCTCTCTCTCTCTTAAATGGAACCACAGAACCTAGTTTAAAACGTTGTTGCGAGCTCATGCTGTTTTTAAGGGAAATGCTTGGATGACCATATTTTCCTGAAACCCCCTATGTTAGGCAGGGAGAGGTGAGTTCTTTCATATAACAGTAGCATTCGGCCGCGTCTCATGTTAAAATAGTCATGGAGTAAACTTCCAAACTCTAAATGCCCCTAAGTGGAGTCTTGCTGATCATCTGCACGAGTACGTGCAGAATAAGGCTACACTGGAAGAAAGGTGTTCCAGACGTATGTGCTTGTAAATGTGTGCATACGTGTGTCTGCGCGTATATATGGATACGTGATACATGTTTGCTGAAGTGTGTGAGAGCACACACAAGATAGGGAAGAAAAGCATGATTTAATTGATTGCTTTGTTTTGTTGAAATCAACACCAGCTTATCTCTATAATGGCACCTGTACTATTACAGAGCATTTTCATCGGGATAATCTTGGTTCTGTCGGAGTGGTTGTGGCGGTACATGTGTATGTAGGAAATCGGGTTAGCATCCAATTTTTGGGGTTTTTTAAGTAACTGTAATCTGGGCCCTGCTTTTAAACTTTCCTTGAAAACAAATGGCGAAATGCTGGTTTGTTTGGTTTTGGTTTTTTTTTTGTTCATGCACTCAGCTGCATTTTGGTGCAAAAGAGTAACTGCTGTTGCTTGAGAATCAACAGCCAGGCGTTGTCACACTTCAGCTGGCATCTGCGCAAATTCGCAGGAACCCTCAAGCTCTTCCAAAAGTATTTGCTGCTTAATTGTTTTCCAGCGGACCAAAAAATAGGAGCAAGCAAATATTTAGGGGATTTTTATCTCCATTCTGCAGTAGATATTGAAACCTTCATCAGCAGTTTAAGCCATGTGGGCCTGTTTTGCACTGAAGTGGATGAGTAGCACTCACATGATTCCTTGCAAACAGCTCTGTGTGTGTGTGATGCGAGGGGGTAGAGGGGAGGTCTGTGGCTCAGCTGGCTTCTGCTCATCAGCTGATCTGTGTTAAGCGACCATTTTTTGAGCTATTAGCTCATAAAAATTGCAAAGGAAAATGAGTTAAACTAAACTGTGGTTTAAGAATGGAAGTTGAAACTAATACATATTCTTTGGCACTTGTAGTGGGATAAGAGCACAAAAACCTGTCATACGATATGATTCAGTGGTAATGTAAATCATAACAATCCAGTAGCTTGCAGTCATCTGTACATGACCTGTGATCAAAGAGACTTCGGTAGTTTTCCCACCTGTCCATTACTTTTCAGGAGAGTGGCTTTTTCTTCCATTTTTTGAACTCTAATGCGCGCTGCCAAGGGACGCTGCAGAATATTGATAATAAGCAAAGTGAATAATGTGGCACTTCTGAGACTTCAGTTATTGAATATTCTTAGCTGACTAATATATACTTACTAATGGTACTAGATCTTAGCTTGGCTACCAAATACTCCCTTGGAAAATTCATCTCATGGGTGCTGTTTTCCACATATTATTGTACACTTAACGGATGTTACGTATCCTCTTTATTCAGGTGAGGTTTAGTACTGCTGCCTGATGCAGGCTTTCACTCTGAGTCACAAGTAAAAGGTTTACAAGAAGCTGGGACTGCAAAGCACGGAGTTGTTAACTTCATATGAACTAAAGCAAAAAATGGCATAAATCTACTGTGAAATTTTATCAGTAAAATTTCTGAGGTGATAGATATGTTTTAAGCCTTGTAATACTAGTAATAAATATTAGCTTCTCTGCATAATG
>NW_008824673.1:317801-355454 GCF_000699105.1 Pygoscelis adeliae | reverse complement strand
GTCCTGGTAGTTGCACTGAATTTAGATCTTGTTTTTCTGGCATCATTGTTCATGGAACTAATGAAATCATGCCAAAAAGAACGCTTTCTACCTACACATGTGTTCTATTAGCTGAAAGTTTCATATTTCAGTGCACGTTTAATAAAAATACCAAACTGCAAAAATAATTAGACTTCATATTAACTAACACTTGAAGCTGTGGACCAGTGGGAATTTTTTTGGACTTCGCATTTTATACTTACGAATTACCAGAAGTTTTCTAATTTGTCTCTTCTTTCCTCTGATTGCCTGCCCTCCTTTCTCCCTAACTCCATCCTTTTCTTCCTTTGAGCTTGTGTTCTGCGTCTCGGGAGGTGTTCAATGTGTGTCCTGCACGATACATGCTGACGTAGTGCCAAAATGTTCGGAAATATACGTGGGGTATAAAGAGGCAGAACAGTCAGTAGTTTGACATGCCATTTTGTACATCCTCACAGCTAGTGTTTCTCCAATTTAGAAATTAATTAAAATGACACCAGGCAAATGGTCTTCAACTTATAGCCTTAGTTCTTAAATTAAAAAGTTAATGCACTATCTAAAATATGATCATATGTATTCCTGGAGAGCTGACAATTTGTTCGGCTCAATGAACAAAAAATTAATAAGAGTTGGCAGCATTTAGTTCATTTAGTACCAGTATCTCTAGGTAAGTTAGAAGCAGCAGGAGAATCCAGAACAAACAGCATGTAGGATAGGTTTAGCAGAAAAAAGCTAGCCAGTGTAAATTGCTTTTGTAGTATCAGGCTTCTTACTGTGTGCATATGAAATAAACATGCGGAATTGCTTCTGCTACATTACATTTTTCAAAAAGAAACTTGGCATCTTATACAGTTGTGGACACAGTGTCTTCCAGATAAGTTTGTAATCAAAGTGGTGCGGTGAGACCCATCCATAACTGTTGAGTTACATATACATAGAGAGAGAGAGGGGATCACATTAATAACACATTTTTCTGCTGCTCAGTGAGGTATTTGTATGGAGCGGCGATTGCATTATCTTTTCCTGAACTTTTACTCTGACCTTGCTGCTATGGGCTTTATGGCAGCTCTGCGGTCTAGGAGAGTTCAGACACAGGGCTGTGGAGGTAGCTCACCAAGTAAGCTTTAGAAAAGCATCCTCATATGTGTAATGATCGTATGAGAGTATACGCATCCGTGATCAGAAAAGATATTCTTGGAAAATTGCCGTAGTGATGGAGAAAGTATGGCAGACTCCAGTGCTGCAAAGTAGCAGCTAGCTGCTGTTGGGCCTGAAAGGTTAGAATGCAGACGTGTATGAGAAATAGATCAGTGAGAGTTTGTCTTTAATGTCCTCAGGAGGAGTATGAATCTGATGTCTCCTTCAGATCTGTTTTCAATACACATAGTGCACTCTGTAATACAGCTCAGAAGGAGATATGACCTCATCACCTACGTTTGAAACATCTGTCCCGTTTCTGTACTCTGCTGTAGTCTGAAGTGAAGGGCAAGCTGTTAAATCTTAGAGGAATGGAAAAGGGGGAGAAACGGTTCCAAATGTTCGGGGGGGAAAACAACCCTATTCTAGTAATTCCGTGTAATATCCAGTGAATCTTACTTGTGACTGGATCAAACTAAAATGAAAATAGGTTTCTTTGTGGAGGAAATTATTTACAAACCTATGGGACAGTCTTAAACCAACTCTTTTAACATTTGGTTTTTGTATCTCTGTTTACCTCCCTGTCATTATTGAGATACTCACACCTTGCTTTTCAGTGAGGTCACCACATTTTTTTAAGGTTCAATTTAATCCATAACTCAAGCATGATTTTCAGTTAGACAAACAAAAATGTGTTGACATATTAACTCAGTTTCTGCTCACTTTTATGCATTTTGCAGATGTCATTTTATTGGGAAAGAAACTGTTTAATATATTTTTCTGAATATGCATTTTAATTGCCTTTTCTAAGCCTTTGGAATAGGTACTGCAGTTTCTATCAATATTAACAACTTTAATAATAATAATAAAAAATTATCCAAAACAGAGGAAAGAACCATCTTCCACAGTTCTTAATTTTCATATAATGCATCTAATTAAAAAGTTTGAGATTTAAAAATACTAAATTTCTTTACTCAAGTTCCTCAGTCAAGAATTAATATAATGTAGGAGTTTTTTTCCTGTCCCTAATTTTTAAGCAGTAGAGGGCAGTAGTATTAAGATAATTGTCAGTTACTTTCTCGGCGAAAGCTTGAAGAAATGAGGAGGAAATTTGAAGTGCAAGAAATGTGCTGCTCCGACATCAACCTTGTAAACTGTCGTACCGTGGGGACAGAGACACATTCACAGCGTGAGTCTTTCTGCATGCATTGCTGACATAGGGTCTGTGTGTGCACGCGTGTGTGCTTGTGTGCAAACGAGAGAAAGGAAGACGACCTTAACTTCTGCGCCAGCTGCTGTAGTAGATTGAAAAGGCTTTTTCTTGTTTCAGCACATCTGCTTTGAATAATATGCATGGAGAAACAAACAGGATTGTTAGAAGAAAAACAACAAAATTAAAAACCCAATATAGTACAGCTGGAACTTAAAAACTGCTTGTATGGTTTTGAAAAAAAAAAAAGATTATTTCTAACTGATACTTCTTCAAGAATAGGTTGTACTAAAGTCTTGCAGGTCTGCTCTATTTTCAGGAGCAAAAATGAAGAGCATAGTTTTGAAACAAAATGTGCTTTATGCAAATTTTGCGTAGAAGCAGAATGTATTTATGGATAAAGTAAGATTGCTTAAAATACTTAAGTGTGAGCATTTTAATTACAAGAATTTTCTTTTTTTTTTTGCTTGAAGATAGTCCTTTGTGCCCATACACTTTTTAATTGGGATTCCATAGAAGAGGTGTTCTCCACTTTGACTGTTCCTCAAAGTAGATCATCAAAAACACTCACCATACTTTTTAGTTCTGAAAACTTAGTCTGCTAGAGAAAGTAGTATTTTAGCAAATTAAAATTGAGAAATTTTAATTTTAAAGCAGTTTAGTGTATTAAAACTTACAAATGTGTATGGATTTAAAAAAAAAAAGTTTGGGGAACCCCCCCTACTACTTGGGTGATCAGTAACGTACAAAATAGCTCTAGAAAAATTAATATTATAAGAAAAACAGTAACATATTTGGGTTATTAAGTATGGGTAACTAAAAAAGTAGCTGTAATAAACTGTTAGGTGTAGTTTAACTGCAGAATTTAAAATGTGTTTGTAGAAGGTTTGCACCTAGTTTGTAATTGTAAAGCAGGGTAAGACACTGTCCGGTAGGATAGCAACTCATTTCCAGCGGTCCTTGCTGTCATCATTCTGTATAAGATTCCTGAAGCAAATCTGTGCAAATTGTTTACTCCAGGTTATTATATTTGATGATAGAACAACAGAATTCTACCCCAATATGAGGAGACAGTACTTGGGGAAAATACAGGAATTCAATGGCAGTCAACAAAACATAACAAACTAGGAAAAAAAACACAGAAGGGGAACTGCTACTTGAGAGAGATTGATGGGAAAATACATTCTCTGTAGTTACAGAATGCAAAACTAATTCTGATATTTAATTGAAAATGCCCTATGTTTTTTACTACATAACATAATTTATCCACTTTTGGGGAAAATGATGAATGATTTAGAAGCTCACTGAAAGTCAGCAGGCCTTGCTCGATAAATGAGTTAACATTTTTGAAAAACAGCTATGTTGCAAATTCCAGGATTCTATATTGTTTCGTTAAGACTTAAATTCTAATGCAGTTAGGGTGACAGGACCATTTCTTTCCACGTCTGTGCCACTGAGTTGGGGGATCCTTCTGCCTTTCATCTGTCTTGGAGAGCCTGAAAGTGAATGCACTTTTTCTAACAATGAGAATATGTACTGGTTCTTTGTGTCTAATTGTACTTCTGTCCCTGTTAATTATGTGAAATTTCAGAAATGAGTTACTGGATGATGAAGTAACTGATCAGTACAGAAAGCTGTAGCAGATATTGAAAGCCACCATGATTGGAAAGTAGCTTCAACTTTTATTCTTACGGTTTTAAATTTCGAATTGTGTAAAATATTTTCTTTGTTTTCTTTAAAGAATGGAAAACCTGAATGTTTTGCTAGCGTATTTTTTAATCTTCTGTTACTTAACAAGTGATTAATAGGGGTTTTTTTAATTACTCTTTTTAGATTTAAGTTAAAGAAAAAAGGCAGGAAACTTAAAATTTTTGTTTATTTTGGTGAGAGTTTCACTGCATTAACCTGACCACATCCAGTAATTTTCATCACTTTTAAAAATTCCTTAAAGATGTATTGTAACTCTTTTCTTAAACTAAGGTTTGTTTAAAAGGGGGTGGGAGGGACGACCCTGGCAAATTTTGAGCAGTGTACAAAAAAGGATACCTCGTTGCTGCTATTTATACAAGTGTTCTCCTTCACCTTGTTGAGATTTAAGTTGTTTTTCTTTCCATTGTGCTGTCTCCATCTTCTCACTCATTTATGGTGCATGCTGCTGGGAAGGCAGTAAAAAAATCTTTTGTACCAGAGTGTCAGTGGCATCACATCCCTGCAGACGTTATTGGGTCGTAAGTTTTGTTTACAAACTGGCTGCATTTAGTTTTCTTTCTGTGCCATTTTGTGCCAGAAGATACTGTTTTATTTTATGGAGAAAACCGGCTGTGTCCATGTCTGATACATCACCAAGAACAGTATCCTGAACTGGGTCAAGAGGAAAAACTTTTTTCCAGCAGCATGGCCCATTCTCAAATGTAGTAATGGTTACACCTGACTGCCCGCAGTACTTCAACATTTTCCACTCTAAGACATGTTTATTACTACTTTTTCTATTCCAAGATGTAGCAGGTATACATTGGCATTCCCTTGCAGTAGTTTAGTCCTCTTGAAATTCAATGTTATTTCATTCATCATGATGGATAAATATTTCCCCATTTTCAGAGTGCTTAGCGGGGACTTCTAGAGCCTCTGCCTCTTTTCCATATGTTATTTAAGTTTACATGAAATCGGTGGGAGAACAGACAAGGCAAAATGAGTCCTTGCCCTGGTATATGGAGAAAATGTACAACTCTGCTTTTTAGAGGTTTTTGTTTGGTTGTATCAAGTAGTAGTGGCACCATTTCCCAGACTTTTCAATTCTTAACTAAAATTAGCTATCTAAATGCCATGCTGCTAAGAGAAAAACAGTAGCTTAGATGAATTTACTTTCTTTGTGATATTGCCAGCTATCGAAAAGAATCTTTCATTGGCCGGTTGCTGATCCTGAATGCTGGATTAACTTGGTTTCTTTTAATTAGCCTTGAGTAGGGACTGATTAAAAGACTGTTTGCAAAATTAGCAAATACTTTTGCGTTTTCTTCTCTCAACTTTAAAGCAGCCTTTATTCGATGATGAAATAAAAAGCAACATCTTTGTTAAGTGTGGGATGGCACAAGTGGTAACTACTATATGTTTGTGCCCTTAAGGCACAAATGAACTGATCTGATGTGTGGTGAAGTTTTCATGTAAATGTAATAGAGGGTGGAAAGAGTACTTTATAGTGCTTTTCAGAGAAATGTATCCAAATAGATTTTACATGTGGGAAAGGAAGGAAACAAGGAGGAAAGAAACAGGCTTAACTAAGTTTATCAGGAGCGGAAGAAAGGAATTGCTGCTTTGGAGATAAAGCAAATATTAAGTCGTTCTAGTGTACTTCAGGTTTGGTGTGTAGATATTTATATGTTGTAGTCTATCAAAGGTCATTAATTGTTGTTGTTAATCTGCAGTTCAGCACCTGGTTTAAAATGTGAGCTTAGGAAATCACGGGCACGTCTGCCCTCTGCTCTCTGTCTCCACTAAAGTTCACTAATGCTCATCGGGTCTGTAGTACGGTCCGAGACATAAAGCCATTTTTGATTTACCATTTGGTAAAAGGACAAGCGTCTTCAGTCCACAGTGATTCTTGAAAAATGCTCAACTTTCTTTTGAATTCCTCATCAGCCACTTTGTGATTGTTATTTGCTGGCATTTGCTCTGCTTTTTTTATGTGAAGTCCGTGATCTTGTCTTGTGGGCAGCTGTAATTGTGATGCCTTTAATTTTATTGTGATAATGCTTTGTCTCATCCAGGATCTTAGTATAGCGCCTCAGAGAGAACATTTAAGAAAGTTTGCAGTTGCCTTCCAAGTCAACTTGTTTAAGAATTTTTTCCCCATCTACTAATTGTCATTAATTACTATACATCAACAGCCACACAGTGTTTTGTCTTGTGGTTTTTTTGTCTTTTCTAATTTCGGACCCAGCCTACCTTTATGTGCTTAAAAAAAAAAAAAAAAATCTCTGCTGAAGGCAAAGTAAACAAAGTCTCCGGCAGCAAAATCTCATATTTATGGCATTTTTTTGGTCATTTCAGCTTTTGGCAAAGTGTAACAATAAAGAAATAGCCTCCCATTAATAACAGAGGATTCAAATTTGACCCTGCTTTCATGCTTCATTTCAGTGACGCAGGTAAAGATTTGTTTTGGGACCAAACAGTAAATTCCAGCAGATACTTGGCTGTAAGCACATAATATAATGTCTGTGTTTTAAACATAAGAGTTTTTCCCTAGCGCTTCTCAAGATTTAGACATTATGTCACACAACTATTTTTGTCTTCTGTTCAGAGGTCCCAGTTCCCAATACAATGTCTCTCTTAATGACCTGTGGAGCCTTGCGCTGTTACCTTTCTCACATCACAAACTTGGTTGTTTTCCTTTGGCTTGCTGGTCAAAAGTAGTGAAATGTAGAGAGATATGTTAAAACTAGCCATTATTTTAATACTGATATGTATTAGGATTTTTTTTTTTCTGAATTACTTGTTTCCATTTGTAGAAATGTTCTGACTGGTAGAAAGAATTAATAAAGGTGTTTTGTTAATCTCTTATAGGTACTTTCATTGATACAGTCCCTGAGCAACAGAGTTCACAGAGTGATCTGTGGTGGTTGTAAAGCAAGGCTGTTTAATGAAGGTTTTGGAAAAGGATAATATTTTCTGTCATCTTTTTTTATTTTCCTCCTAAGAGGGTGCGTCGTTCCATTAAAATTCCATTCAAGCAGACAGGAGCATTTATAATGCTCCAAAGAATATGTTCTCTATTTTGGAGTATATTATGTTCTTTATTCACCCAAATCTTGTTTTAATATTGCTGTAAACTTAATAAGAAGAGATGAGATATGAAGTGATAATCTTTTAAATATAAGGAAAAATAATTTTCTCCACCTTCATAGAAGGCATAGGTCTAAGCTGTCTCTTATTAGAGATTTTGGTAATAAAAATCTCTGCTTGTAGAATAGCAGTCATCACAAAGCTATCTTGCTGTGCTAATCTAGAGAAATCATTTCTTTTTTGTTTTGTTTATTTTTTTTTAGTGCTCTTCATTTATGATTTTTCTCATCATGTGGTATGAACCTTGTCTTTATGCTGCAGATTTGCCCTTATCCCATCGCTGTTCTACTTTGTACACTCTAATAGTTCCATGCTCAGTTATTTTAAATATTAGGGATGCCTCTGGCATCATGTGCGTGTTCAGAAATCACTGTCCCATGTTCCAAATTCCAACCCAAGAAGGAGTTTTGGGAATGGTTGGTACAGTTGGACTGTCAATGCCCATGAGGGGTTGATACTGGATATATTATAATGCTAATATCCTTGGCTGGATACCAACTGCTTGCTTGCTGCTGGCCGACCCTGGTGATCGCTGTTCAACGTGGAGAGATCTCGTTTCATCCTGATGAAAATCAAAAGTGTGTGCATGTGTATGTGTTGTCAGGTTACTAAATGGCAAGTAGAAAGTTCAGGCCATTAACATAATGAATCTTTCAACTATGTTAAGTGCAACAGTAAATCTTGATGACTTAAATCTGTTTCCAGATTTCCATATTGTCTGCCTAGGTTAAATGATCGATGGGATTCTGTGGTATTTCACAAACGGTGGTCATGACTTCAGAAATCTTTTGTGACTAATTTAGGTATGTGGAGATGGGAAACGGCTCCCCTTTTTTGTCTCCTCTCCGTTAAAACAATTGCTTTTTGCCAAGTTTGGTCACAACAGCTATCCCTTTTAAAAATGAAACTACAGTGGCTCAATTGCAAACGAAGAATGAGCTTATCTTTTTAGAAGAAAACCTGTGATCTACACAGTTTCCAGGGGTTTTACAAGATAATGTTAAACATAGTGAGGCTTGACCAGTTCATTGACTTTTATGTCTGTTGTTCATGTATTTAATCCTTTCCATAGATCAAATATATTTTCAGTCCAATTTTACAGAATTCTTAAAATATTTCAAACTAGCTGAGTAAATATCTCATAAATTGAAGAAGGATGATCAAAGAGCATAATTTTGTGATTTGTATGCTGACTTGGAAAAAAAATGCAGGATGCCATATAGTTCAGTGTATTTTTTAATAGTTAACGTGTGTTTCTATTTCATGTGCATACATTAAAAAAAACTACAAGATGACCACTTTGTTGCTTATTTTAGACATTGAAATCCCACATCGACAGCACAGTTTTCAGTTCTGATCTCAGATGCTATTTTAATTAGCTGAGATATAGTCACTTTATTCAGAGTACGTCTCTGTATTGCTGTGAGTAACATTTGGAAAGTATGTTTGGAAAATCATCTACTGTAGCTTGCCTTAGCCATTTCTTTAGTGTTCTGTGAACAAAATTCTTCTTTGTGGAATAAGTACTTTAAATTATGAACTTGCTTCATTTTATTTGATCCAGTCTGCTGGGATTAATTGTTGTATACTGGCTCCATCAATTATTCAGCTAGAGCTATCAGTTCATGGGAGCAAAAAGCAGTACTGCTTTACATGCAAATATTGTTTTTCTTTGAAAGAAACTCTGGGCTCCAACCAGGGTTGAGCTATGACTGAATCTGTTTTATAAATTGCTTCACTTTTTTACAACTATTTTTATTCCTGAAATATGTCATTCCATGCTTCTGGAATGTTGCTAAATATTTGTGTTAAACAGCAGAAGTGTTACAGAGTTCACCAGGAGGAAGTGTTAGAATTAAGTTATTTATCACGTTAGTGTGATTTTCTAGTTAACTGTTCTGTTATAGGTTGCTCGTGATGACAGTGAAAATGAGGTGTCTCAGTCCCACAGTAGCGACACAGAAGTACCACCATCTTCAAATCCAGCCCATCTTACACTTAGTTTGTGTGTGGTTTCCAAGAATCGCTCTGTTTTGCTTCTGAGTTGGTACTACAGTGTTGACTCCAAAACTAAGTCAGTTCATGGGTTTCACTGGTAAAGAGGCTGAGGGTTGCAGAAGTTGCTGTAATGCATCAAATTCAGTCAGAGGCAAAATGTCAGTGGTGCCAGTAGGTCAGTAGATGTAACAGCTAGCAATGAAAAAATACTGGTCAGTACTTCTAAATTCCAGAACTATGCGGTGAGATTTTTGGGTTTTGAGTTTTTCTTTTAGCAGAAGGCAGGTATTACAGCCTTTCGCCTAAATAACAGTAGGAAGACAATATCGCGCAGTTCAAAGATAGGACATCTGCTATGCTGTAAGTATGAACAAAGGAGATTTCCGTGCAGAGAGGAGAAAGCTGTAAGAAAGACCGAACCAGAGACCGTGCTCTGGGAAATGAATGAGATTGTTTCAACAGTGGCACAGTGACTTTTGTTGTTGACTTTGGTGGGATCATGTTTTCCTTCAAGATAAGTTTGTTTTATAATAGGTCAATATCCAAAAAAAGACCTTGTCAGATGGCAGAAATGGGTTGTAAGCGTATAGAAAAGAGAACGTGTCCCAGTGTTGCATACAGAGGTATGCCAAAAGTCAATAGTGAAGATAAAATTTTTGCTTATGATAGTCACTCTGCGTAAGTCTCGCACAGCCTTGTGCTAACGGGTCGCATTTTGGTGTGAACCCACATTGTAAGTCTCCTAAAGGAATGACTATTCTGCCTGTATATCTGTGCACTACCAGAGAACAGGACACTGATCTTCAAAGGTGTGTGGTAAAATACCAAATGATTTTACTTTTTGGTGTGTATTTTTCATTGTCAATGGTGGTATGTCAGAGAGACGCTATCTGAAACCTGAAGAAAGGAGCGATCAGTGAATCATCTGTTCTGAATTAAACGAAATATGACTTAGACTTGCGTAATGGGAATGGAACTGTCAAAACCATTTGTCATTGGCCTGATTCTTTTCCAAGTGATGCTAACAGTTTTACCATTATTTGGACTCCATTTGGTTCAACACTGAATTCTTAACAACAACAAAAAATCACTCGTGAGTTTCATGAGTGAATTGCATGACCGTTTATGAAAGTATATACTTAAAAGCCCCAAACACGAGGAACAGCTGCTCCTTCTTCCATGGAGACTTTCCACATTGAGATGATTCTCATTTGAGTCCATGTACGTTACTTGGAGTTAGATAAGTAGTAGTTGAGAGAATCCAGGATTCTGAATGATTGACCCAGAAATGGGTAGATAAAACTGTTCAGGGGGCACTTTCTTCTGTTCTTTTAGAAAATGCCATTATATAAGAGCATTTATTAGGTACATCAGTTGCAAATGTCTTCGTTAGAAGTGCTCCTTTCCTTTGGGAAAACTTAATTTAGATCACTTGCTTTGAAGAATACAAGTCTTGGCTTACCAATATCTGGGACTTTCTGGAGTTACTTTATTGAAGATACACAGATGCTTTAGTTTTCCGTACACTGAACAGTGTATTTTTCATTATTATGGGAGGAAAGTGGAATATATTTGGAGACTGCTGTCAGACTTGATTTTTTTAAAAATGTGTCACTGACCTTTAGAAGAGCAGGATTTTGTCTCGCTGAAGATAGTGTGGATCGAGGCTGACCTGGTTAATGAAGAAGGAATGACACCCTTACAGAGTCGGAACATCTGAATTCAGAATTGGGTCCTCTTTTTCTGCGAACCTATCTTTTTTTTTTAATAGTAACACAACACATTTAATAGCTTGCGACAACTGCTAGAAGCCACAGTTAATATTACTAAATTTTAAATGTCCTTCGCACCGTACAATAATTCCATATCACTTGATTTTCTGGAAAGCTCTGACGAAAACTTGCAGCAAAGCTAAGTCAGAGGAATAAAGGAATTCCTAGAATGTTGCAAAATAGTTGACTGAATGGGCAATATTGCTGCTCTTGATTTCGTTGCCAGCAGCAGCACCACGAGTGCATCAATATCAGTCTCTCGTTTCCTGCAGCACTTTTCAATGTGCAATCACGCCACGGCGAACCGTTAGCGAAGTCAGTGCTTTGTTAGCTTTGGTCAAGGCTGATGACTTCTGCGGTGTGTTGGAAGCCAGCGTCTTCCAGAGTGACGTACCGACATTCCGTGTTTTTAACATAGTCTTAATCTTATTTCCTGTTCCATTGCATCAGACTAAGCCAGATTGTTTCATAAGTATTTATTGTTCGTTTTGTAATTTTTTCCCTGCCTGAAATACTAAGCAGAAAAGCTTTTCCTTTCAGCCTCTATCTAAAATCTATATAAATTGTAAAATTATAGCAGTGGAATCCTACTTCTCAGACTTTGTCAATACTGACTGAGAGAGATTTTGACGTTCCTCATTGTTTCTCTCCTTAAGTAACTGACATCTCCAGACAAATCTGTATTTTTTTTTTTCCTCCTGTGATGAAAAACTCACATGCTTTTAACTGTGGACTAGTGCGTAATTGTAAAAAAGGGAAGTATAGTTCATAAAGAAAATCAATGCTATTTAAATTATTCCCTGAAAGTGAATAGTGCCTCTTTAAATCTGTTTTGCTTAGACCAGGAAAACACAACTGACAAGTTGGTGGTTTTCCCCAGCTCCAATTCTGTAATGGCACATGGCATCCAGCAGCTCTTATTCCGAGCATTTGCAAACACTAATGATCAAGAAAAGAACTTAAAAGTCACAGACTTCAGCCATTGCGGTTAATTGGTTTGTTTTTTATTAGTCAGACCTTGATGTCAGTACAAGAACTGACATTTATTTTGAATTTTTTCTGAATTCATACAAATGCCATATTAACTCCAAATGTTGGATTTGTTGAGAATTGCGTTTTCCATTTCAAGTAAAACATTTTATTAAAATGATAAATTGTTTTGTCATCTGTTCGCATTTTTACTGTAATTATTATTAAAGCAGAAATTGGTGCAAAATGTTTGAATGAAATAAAAATCCTTGCTTTTTTCAACCCAACTGAGTACAAAAATCAAGAGCTAAAAAATCCCCAGACTTCCTCTTTCCTGATTTGGAAAGTTCTTTCTGTATTTGGTTCAGTGAGGAAAAACTTCAATATAATAAGCAGTAAAAGTAGGGAAATAATGGGAGTAAAAACACACACACACTCTACTTCATTTTGCGGTATTCAAGCCAAAACATGTCAAAATGAAATGTTTTTGTGAGGTCAAAACTAAAAGTAAAAAATTGTTTTCAGTGTTAAAAAATAATAAAAACTCCAGTCTGCGTTAGAATCATCTTTTTAAAGAGTATGAACTTGCACAGTAATAATAACGATAGCTGCCTCCTGTGAGGCTGTGATGTATTTAGTTTTATGGTCCATTAAGTTTGATGGTTTATGTGACACTACCTGCTTTGTTGTTGATAGCATCTTACTGGAAGGAATGATTTGTGCCAGGCTGTGTAAGCAGCAAGAGCTCGTGTTTAAGAGTTGTCTGTGTTAAGTTTTACTAACATATGTGGTCCTTATTCCTGTGAGATTAAGAATAGGTAGCTATCCGGGTTTTCTCAAGCGTGTTGCCTACGCAGCTCTGTTGCAGGTGCTAGGGAAGTTGAATTAAAAAACCCCAGAAGATAGCGGCAGCGACTTCTCAGTTGGGACCATGCTCAGCATGATGCTGCGGCATTGAGTTTGTGATGCGTTCTTAGAGAAAATTACATTAAAATTACGCTTTTTCCTTCATATCTGTAGTTGTTATGGACAGTGCAAAGATTAAGTCTGTAGCGAAGAGGAGAACTGTTTTGAGAATAGCTACTTCAAAAAGGAAAAAAATTTGGAGGAACAGTTCCCATATGCCTCTCTCTGTGAAGCCTATTACTGAAATACTGTCGGGGAATGATGGTGTCATAGCCAGCACAGCAGTTACGAAATACAAACCAACTTAAAATTATTTTCTCTGAGCAATAGATGCTGCGAGGAATTAAAAGAACAGTTTAAAGGCACAATTTGGTAGCTGTGTGCTTTCTCAGAAAGCCCGTATATGCTGTAAAGGAAATCTACTGTTGAACAAAAATATTTTTTCAGTGAACAAAATTTTACAATCTAATAATAAAAAAAGAACTATAGGGCAAGGTTAACAACGAAGTGGTGTTCTGGAGCATCCGGAGACATTGGCATTCCTCAGCAACGTAGATGATTCTGGCTGGGATATTATTGCAAACACATAAACCGTGCTTCCTAAGCATTGTTACGAAACTTTCACCTCGTGTCATAGTTGAGAGCAGCCCTTATTACTGATCAGAGAAAATTGTGCTCCCTCCATTAGAAAATATATAGTAAATATATAACACTTCAATATATATACATATGGGTATAAGAGAATTTGGTTATATGAATTGCACCTATGTCATCTGGATAGCAGAGAAGTTTGTCATGTAGAAGCTTGCAGCATTGATGGGTGTGTTTTGATGTTAAACATGGGCAGCACTTCAGTTACTGAGCCTTGAGTGTTAATTATTTCCTTCGTCTTCATATATGTCGGTGGACACTAGGCAACGTTTCTTCTAAAATCTCCGTTTTAAATTGTGGAAGAGATGTAACATGTCTTTTAAGCTATAATGTTCCATTGTAGCCTCAAAAATATGAGTTGAACAGAGAACTCAATGAAATGGAGGACCCAGATGCCTTTTTAAATGAGGTTGGATTATTAGATGCGTCCCCTTAAAAAAGCACATGCCTTATTTTTATATTTTGGAATCACTGTTGATAGGTAGCAGGGAACCTTTGTTTTTGAGAGTATGGGCTTGACAGAAGCCAGCTCTTTGACTTGCACAGTGTTTGCACAGACTCCTCTGGTACTAGAATTTTGTATTCTGTGTGAGCTGTAAATTTAAAGTTGCTTTAGAATTATTTTGATTCTGGAGTTTTTTTCCTGTGGAAAACCAGGCATGGATCTTCAGTTCTCAGGATTATATAGCACTATCTTAAGAATTAGCTTAAATAAAAAACTTCATTTTTGTCCTGTTCTTTGGAGCTTTTTTGAGCTGCCTTTTTTTAGGTCAAAAAGTAGACGTTCTCTACTCTCCTACATTTTATTTACAATAGTCATCCATATGTCTAATCAGGGGATGGTTTCTCCCTCAGGATAATCTTTGGCATCTTTTTTTCTTTAGTTGCTCCAGGAAAAGTTTGGCTCCTTAAGAATCTTCTTATTTTGGCTGTGCTTTGGTTTCCCCTGGTCTCTGTTCTCATAGCCCCATCAAAGGCTGCCTTCCTGGCTGTCCTGACATTCCTTCTTGGTTGTGCTTTTTGCTGAAACTTCAGGAATATATACTGTGCCTAGTGCCTTTGAAGTATGCTCATGCCACTTTCGTATAACTGGTTTCAAAGACCTAACAGCCTTTCTCAGATTCGGAGTGATTTGGGCAACTCGGTCCCTTGGGTTCCGTAGTGACTGCCAGGTAAAACTTCAGCAGCTTGATCGCTGTCAGGCTTCCAAGTCTTTTATCCCAGTGCAGGCAGGAGCACAAAGGTTCTGGCACAGCACCATAAATGTGATCTCAAATTATGACTTCATGTAAAAATCACAACATTTGTGAGTGGTAATTGAGATCAGAAAATACAAGGGAGTGCCACTTTTTTTTTCTTCTCATTTTCTGCATGGTGGTTTGATATTCCTGTGTTTGTGTCATTTCAATTGAGTTGCTTGAGACTGCTTTCCTCATCAATATCATCTTTTTCTTTATAAATCAGTCCTGTCAATGTTATGATATATATCTCATATAGTCAGTCCTTCCTCCACAGCCTTTCTTGGTAGCAACATGAGAGCTCCAAAATACTTATTTCAGGAAGAAACTTAATTGTGCCAGGTTGTCATGCTCTCACCAGCAAGGTGCAGTGTTAGGGACAGCTCCTTTAAAAGCCAAGTTTTTGAGATAAAATACATGTAGAGAGTTGTGAAGGTTATGTTGTTGTTTTGCGTAGCTAACTTGGAACAGGATGTATAATTAAAAAAAACCAACACAAATGTGCACATGCGGTCTTTCGAAAACCTGATTGCTGAATTCCATGTGGCACGAGGCATAAAAAGAAAATAGAAGATATCCCCAGTGGGAGAACGGAGGATGTAAAACACGCGTCGGAGTTGAAACTTCCTAGGTGTACAGGAAAATTTAAACAGGAATGGACTGAGTACAGCAAAAAGGAATACGGTTGGATAGTAATAGCTGCTTTTGACACACTTGAGACACTTAATTTTCCTTCAACTCCGTAAGAGGAAGGTAACTGTGAAATTGGATCGAAGAAATTGGAACAGTGCTGCGTTCCAGTAAGATTGGAAACACAGGGGAGAGATGCATTTTTACCTTTGAAGAGAGAAGGTGCTGAAAGTGGTTGAAATCATAGAAAACGCTGTGACTAATCAAAGTCTCAAGAACCATTTTTTCAATTTTGAAGGATTTTTTAATTGTTTCTGTGAGAAGAGATCAGATTGTGATAGCAGTCTGATGGAAGAGCCTCAGAAGCAAAATGCTTTTTAAAGCAGTAGAATTTGTCAATCAAAGCAAGCCACTCAGTTTGTGGTAAAAACTATGGATACGGCTCTGCTTGCTGTGGGCATGAGGAGGAATAAAAAATAGTACAGGAGAAGAGACCTGCAGCTGCAAACCACATGGATCATAGAGCTGGAGTCTAGCAGAAATATATGTGTTAAATATTTTATTTTGTTTAATCAAGCAGCTCTGCCTCCTCATGAGGACAGGAGGGTCATAACAACAGCCCATAAAAAGCACAATTACATTTTTATTTGCATTTTAATCTTTTTTAAAGAGACGGTTTTCTCAGATTATCGTTTGAGTTCAATTCAACACCAGAGATGCTCTGTTGAAAATTACAGCATGGTTTTGATAGCACAGAGCAGTGATGGCCAATAGACAGCCCAGGGGGACAATTTGGCCTGCCAGAAGTATTTATTGACTGGATGCGTGGTCATTGCAGCAGTCTCGTCTGTATTCATATGCTAGAAAAATATCTTTTGAGTCTCAGCAGCACTGTCACTATATTTGGATATGTACTCAGCTGGGAGGAAAGGCGATAAATAATAATGCTGGAGTTAGTCTGACTTATGGTCAGTAGAGCTTGTGTACTGGAAAGGGCCCCATGGAGAAGGCAGAAGATGGCGTGTGGCTTGAAGCTCAGACGTTCAGGCTGTGAGTCAGTTTGTGCACTGGGGGAGGACTGGGAGCAGAAAGAGGAGAGGGTAACATCTGGAGGTAAGGTGGGCCTGGGGACAGAAGGAAGAGCCAGGGCAGGGAGGAGGAACGAAGGAGCACTGCTTTTCTGTGGTTTCTCAGCATGTGGCTTGTGTTGGGTTGAACAGATCCAGGGCTAGTAAGTGCGGGAGGAGAGGAGCTGCATTTGGGTGTCTGGAATAGTGGATTTCAGAGGCAGTACAGCTGAGTTTAAAAGAGAGATGAGAAAGAAATCTCAATGTAGAGTGTCAAATCCATGTAATGTCAGTAACATATTTGGAGAAACACGAGAGTATGCAGAAAGGTCACATTAAAGATGTAGCTACTACTACTGTGCTGCCTAGATAGGCTAGGAAGAGATGCAGAAGAGATTCCTATGTGAGAAATTGTCTGAATCAGCAGCCTAAGAATGCTGATGGGTAAAGATAACTTATGGACTTGATTGTAAATCCACAAATTCTGCCGCGCCCCCCACCCCAACCAACCAACCAACCCCCTCAAAACACCACCCAACCCACAACATAGGAAGCCCCAGGACTGTGACATTACCGAAATGACTTAAGCTTTCTGACTTTGTACGCTTCTTTTACCTCTGTGTAATCAGAACCAAAGCTCAGGAACTGGTACGTATAGTTGCTAAAAAAATAATTACGCACCGGTACAGTCAAAAAGAGGAGGAGGTTTTGGCTTTAATACAGCTATGTGAAAAGTTTTCATGAGTCGTCTTTGAGAGGCCAGCTGACCATCAGCCACTAACTGGTATTGCCAAATAGAGCAAATGGGTGATATCCCACTAGAATATAAAGATTGCTCTTTTGACTGCAGATATACGATTAGCCAATGAAATACAAAACTATTAGACATTTTGTGTTTGCAGACATTGTTTCTAGAGCTTTTGCCAAAAGCACAGTGGAACAAAGACCAGAGTTAAATTTAGTACATGTCAACCTGATCAAAACCAACTATACACAAACAAAGCCTGTCCAGCTTCAGACACAATGTGGCCTGCAGTTGCCAGAGCTACCACAGAGGATGGGATCTTGCAGAAAATACTTAAAGCTGTTACAGCAGGAGGCTTGAGGCAGCCTATCTCCAGTGTCAGTGTGTGAATTCAGCAGGCCTTGTAATGACTAGAGGAGGTTTTATTTAAGGTGGCAGACTAGGGTTTTCATTGTTCTGTTCAAAACAAGTGTTTAAAAAGATAGGCTATGACTGTTCAATCTTTTTTGTTTATTTTAATCCAAAAGTTTACGGTAGCCTCAGATCCATTAAAACCTTTGCAAACCAATCTGTACTGAATACTGTTAAATTGCAGAATAGCAGCAGCAATGAAGCATTGAGTATCGCCTCCTGACATTTTGTCCAACAGAAGAATGAAAACAAGATTGCCTACACTGCATAGAAAGTGATGTCTGAAAGACTTGGACTGAAAGATGTCATGAGACTAACGTATTAATAATGTTTTTGGTTTTGTCTTATGAAAATGACACTGTCTGGGTCTGCAATGGGAAAGAACAGTTACAAGGAGCAGGGATGTCTCATGAGCTTGTCCTGTGGTTGCGTGTGAGAGTCGACCCAGATAGGCATAATATACAGTAACAGAAGATAGATGCACAAGTTCCAGGAGGAAAGAAGGTGATTTTGCCAGAAAACCTTTCAAATAGGCAGGGGCTATAGGATGAGACCATGAATGCCAAGGCGGGAAACCAGGGAGCAAGCCCCGTTGCCTTAGCAGTACCAGTACTTCAAGGGAGCCCAGAAGGTTCGAGCACTGGCACAGAGAGCCTTTTCCAAACTGAACAATAAGTAACTTAACCACAAGGTTGACTGTAAATCTTTCACGTTATGTTAATGTTGGTCTTTAAATCTTTTAACGTGTTTCTGAGTTCTGACTTGGAAGGGGGACGTGATGTTAGGGACTTTTAACAGCTGAGCTTCCCTGGCCTCGAGTCTGGGCAAGGTGTTGTGAAACACTTTCTGCCTGTACGCAGCCAGTTGGAAAGAAAGGCACAGTGAAGCCATGCTCCAGCAAGTGTTTCAGCACTGAGTGAGCACAAAACCACCACATTAGGCCAGATCATTCCAGCTCCTTAAATTTTCCTCTTGAGCTGATCTTTTAATTTAGGAGAAATAAACTCTTCCAGCTGTGCAGAACAACCTGTGTTATCTTGTCACCTTTCCCTTTGAGTGCTGCCTGTCTGTATCTCATCAGCAGGAGAAAATGATGATCAACGAATCCTTGCAGCTTTCATTTCTTCTTTGTGAAGAGATAGATCTGTTGATAAACGTTTTCACTTGTTTTGTGTCAATTAATGCTATGAGATTGTTCTTAGAGTAACTTCAGACAGCCTTTATCTTTTACATCTTTATGGTAGTGTTTGTGTATCAATGTTTACAGGGAATTGTCTTCACAACAGACTGTGTATTATCTCTAAAGCAGATTTTATTCATTAAGCCTCTTTCAACCACAGAACTGATCAGAATATGAAGTATTTCACAACAGAGTAAACAAAGGCAAGTTTGCGGTCACAAGTATCCGACATGTTCTCCCAGAGAGGCTGGGAAGCATTGGTTTCACGTTCTTGTCATTGCTGTGGCTTTTAATTCCCATTGCTTGCAGGCTCGTTGGAGCAGGCGGGGTGAGGATGGAAGATACCATAAATTTCTCAGCATTTAAACTTGGGGAGTGTGAATCATTTCTTTCTTGGAATAACTTTAATAGAAAACTAGAATCCAATCTGATGAGAAAAATGTGCAAAACCTTTTCTTCCTTTTTTTCCTGTTTAAATGTGTTTTTCCAGACTATTTTTATCATGAATGCATGAGCACTTTGAGAAACCTAAGAAACTTTTGAGTTGTAACGCTTACAGAATTAGAGCACTGTAAAGAAGTATTTTGTTAGGAGTTTTTTTTAAGGAGCAGTAGAGTTCCAGCCAATTAGAAAAGAAAATTATTTGTGTCTGGGATAGTTTGCTTTAGATTTTAAACAATTTCTGCAGCTTATGGAAGGTTAGAAATTGCTTGGATTTCCTTCTGAAGAGATGTAACGTCACTTCTAATATATTTTACAGCAGCATTAGATGTCAAAAGCATAAGAGAGCTTATATCTCACAGAAGCAATGCCAAAAGTATAGCAATGTGTTCAGTAATTCCCTGGTTTTACAAGAAGCAGCGGATTATATTGAATCTTACTCAGTTACTATGTCATTCTTTGGATGTTTTATCTTGATGATTTCAAAATACTGAACAAGCGAAAAACACAACCGGCTCAGTGAAGATCAATTTAGTGACTCCCATTCCTAAAAGAAATATTGACATACTTTGTTGTTTTAGGACTTGAATTTATGGTTCTTGGGGATGTAGTCCATTCCTTAATGTCATATAATCTATCGAGTGCTGGACAGAAAGCCGAAACTACTACTTCTCAAATCCTGTGCCTGCCATTGCTAAGTGTAACTAGAAAAAGTACCTTCACTATTGGTACGAAGGAGTACAGCCACTAACCGAGTCTGTGAAAAATGTGAGGCTATTACTGCATTACGAAACTTCTTAATATGTAGTAGTTTACTGTCATAAGAACTTGAGCCAGTCCAAAAAGTTTACTTACAAAACGTGAAATCGTACAACGCGCAGTCTGTCCCAGCGCAGAGCGAGGGTTCACAGTAACCTGCACTCTTTGCGTAGCTGGAGGTCGAAAGTTTCGCTTTCTGTTCCCCCTCCGTTGTGTGTGAAAAGGAGATAACAAAAGAGGTACCTTGAATCTGGCTTAGTGATTCTGAAATTGTAGTCTTATAAATTATTATGGTGTTCTTAATAGAACTGAATTCATTTTGCCAGGTGGGAGTCGTTCTAACAAGTTGCAGGAATTGGGAGCAAAACTGTTCATTTCTAAAAACCTGAAGTGATAACATTTCTAACTCGGTGTAAACGACCCTGATGCTGTTCTCCCCCAAATCTTTGGGCTTCCTTGGTACTTCTAACTTTGGTGAATTGAGAGATTGACAGTTAATAATCAGGAAATTGTTCATCTGAATGTCACTTCTTTTTGAGTGCATTTTTTATCATCTCTCTTACTGTCCAGCACCACTTTTTCACTCCGCAGGACTATCCAGTGGTTTTGATGCAGTGGTGAAAAGGTAGCTCGAGATAATCCAATGCCAGCTTAGCCCGCACCAAGGAAGTGCAACTGTGATTATGATCACTCATGCTATTATTGTGGGCATTACCTGTGGTATGTAGCTCTCACATTTACCGTAATTTTGTTTGGCATCTCAAGTTGCCCAATACAGAAACCACTGTTACAGTGCGGCTTGGCAGAAGCAAACCTTAAATGTCTTCCCTGCACCGTTCCAGTTTTAGGGCACCTTGAGCTGAGTAGAAAAGGTTGGGACATGATTTATGTAGGAATTAATGAAGACCAAAGAAAATGGAGCAAGAATTCTGTTTGATTTACAGAATTACAATGAGTTTTCACATGATCTTTTACTCCTCGGTGACAGACAGTCGAGACAAAAATCTCATCTTCGCTGATGAGACTTGGATAAATGTCAGTTGGACAACTTTGGTACTTATCCATTGAGGAAGTAGCTTTTGAAAACTTTGAAGGAATTTATTTTTAGACAAGTATTTTCTTGAAAGTAAATGAATATATTTAGAGGGCCAAGCTCTAGTTGTTACAACATCTTTGACTTCTGTAGGCGCTCTGCTGCTTATTTAAGCTCCTTTAAGATCTTTAGCAATTAGGCTATACTGTGATAAAGCTATGTGTTCTTATCTTGTCTCTTCTCTTAGCTTAGAGGAAATAATTTGTGCATTATATCAGGGATAAGAGCTAGGAAGTGTGAAATCTGATCCCAGTTCTGCCACTTGGTGACCTATAGGAAATTGGTTCACCACATCATTTCAGTTTTCTTGTCTGTGTGATAGGTAAATGCTAGTCTCGTCTGTCTTGCAAGGTATTCTGCAGCTCTTTAAGTATTTAAAAACAACACCAAACCTTTTAATAAGCTCCTCTATGTATCATTTTTATTGAAGTAAAATAAAAATTAGGTTATCTGGAGCTTACAATAACTGTGAATTTCAGATTAACTGTGAAATCTTTCTGCTTGAAATCAGCGTATCCCACTTGCTTGGGAAGATTTTCTATTCCATTATTCATTACAGGGGCCTTAAAATTATACTCCAGTGACAAAGCCTTTATTTATTTTTAGACAATTGGCATCCACTTCTGGCTGACCTAGAATGTTTCTTTGATGACAGTGTCTGTGATCCAGCTGGGTTTGCTGAATGGTTGAATAAACAAAGACAGATAGTAAAATGTGGGAAAGAAAAGGCTATTTTTATTATATTAGAGAATCTGTCCAGCCAACTCCAGGCCTGATTCGAAATGTCGTATCTGTAACAGTACACTTCAGTTAAGTGCCCTTGTGGTCTCCATAATATCTCTGGAATTTTATCATTATTGGATTTCAAGGTTATGAGAAGGCTAAGATCGAAAAAGTTCAGAACGAAGGTGGTTCACAAAAAAGGCAATTGATTTGTTATCTGTCCTCTTCCTTCCTGAAGTATGTAGGTTAAATACATGGAAGTAAGAGGATAAGTCTAAGCTGCTTGTTTTCTCCCTTACCATTTTTTCATTGTTGTTTTGTTTGCTGGCTATTTATGTTTTATTGCAACAGCTTCAAAGTTTAACTTAATTTTTGGATGATAATGCTGCCTGTGGGCAAAAAACTCCAGGTAGTAGAATAAACAGAAGTCTCTTGTTTTGACTAAAATCAAAAGGGTATTTCACTATACAGCATCATGATCCAAGTTTCTCTCTCTTATTCAAAAAGAAGAGCCTAAAACAGTTATTGGTTGCCACGTAAGAAGGTGTCAGAGGGCAAAATTTGGCCATGATTCAAATTTCACTGTAAATTTAGGGGAGGTTTATCTGTTATGTGAGACTTAAGACCAAGTGGCAAATAACTTTCTTGCATGTATTTAAATTTAGTTTCTACTTGACAAATAATAGATAGTAATGAGAAGAACATCCTGATATTCTAGTTCTAACATCTCAATTGTCAGTTATAGCCTTTGCACTAAATGCAGCTCACAGCAACTTCAAATTCTCACTAGAGCTGCCGGCGAAGGAGGAGACCCAGCAAGTCCCGTAATACTATGGGGTGTAGTAGCATCTTGGGCCAATAAAAACCATTACTTCCACTGTAAAAAGCAATGACACAGCTCAAGAGTTCCAGCATGAATATTGTCAAAATATTTTAACAGGAAAAACAGTTGGTTTCACAATTTTATTTTTTTTTAGTGGTCATTGCACGTCTGAACAAGAAGCCATTTTTAGTAGGTGTAGAATAATCAGATGTGCTCTAGCTTTTAACTACGGCTGCTGTCCTGTCAGTAGAGGGGTTATTTCTACCACATGAAACAATTAAAGTACCCGCCAAATGCTCTGCAGGAGCATTCTACAATCATAATCATCATGTTTGTCTTGGATTAGGAGCTTTAAAGGATTTATTTAGAAGCCTTTCTGTTTATCTGTTTCCAGAATGTTAAAAATGGCCTTTCACATATAATATGCTAAGCTCGATGGCTTCAGTGTAATTTTCCATGGTTCATACTTTCTGCAGTAATAAATAAAATGTAATAAGAATAAATTATAAATATTTATAAGACTATTTCTGTCTCTTATTAGGTTCTTATGATTTAGAATTTAATATCCCAGCCAAAGCTTCAGTCAGAGCTCTCCTCTTTAACATCAAAATGACTGCTCAGAATTTTACAGATGAAGACTGATCTAGTCAACTGCAAAAAAAACTCACCTGTACCAATGCCAAGGAAAGCATCCGGTGAGATAGACCAAACAAAGTCAGCAAACCTTAGACATCCAGATTAGGGTTAGGAAGTTCATATGACCCAAGCACATTCCAGCTCCCATCCTTGTGCCCCTGTCTCTCGATGAGTCACTCTTGTGGACTTGGTTGCATGCCAGGTGTACCAGATACGTTTTTTGAAAAATATTAAAGGGGAAAAAAAAAAAGAAAAAAGAATTCTTAGGGTTCTAGAAGAGTTGCTTTTTGTAAGTGAGTAACTTTCTATGCTTAAATTCGTATCACAAATAATTCCAGACTATTTACTTTAACAAATATTTTCTGAATGTTTTTCTTGTAAAATTTGGACTTAATTTACATGGAAAAGAATGTGGTTGATGGTGCTAGAAAAGAAATAAACAGTCGTCTTTTAGTTTCTGAAAAATATTTAGTCCCTCTTATTTTGTGCCCAGACTGAAACTGAAATATCTCCTTAATTTGGCTTATGCTGATGTACAACAGTTTTGTTTTTCATTTCTCTCGTAAAACATGTTGTTCTCAATGTCATGAAAATCCATCCATATGTACGTTCCTCTGTGGTCGTTCTTATACCTCATGCTCCCAAACTGGGAGTTGTATTTTGTATCGGTTCTGTCATTTCATGTGCCTCACACTGAGGGCTTAAAAGGCAATGTCTGCTTCTTTTCACCCCTCGTATGAAGATAGAGCATACTGAGATTTTTCTGCAGTTTGCATTGCTTTTTGATTTAGGTACTTTTATACATCAGGGCAGTGAAATTAGGTTTTTCAGTTATTACTGACAACCTCTTAAGATTCTTTTAAAGCCGGGGGAAAAAAATTCTTGTGCCCACAATGGCTTCCCTGTTGTCTCATGGATTCAGATTACCACTTTGAACGTGAAAAAGCCAAGCAATAGATAAAAGGCCATGAGTACCTTTACTCATCTAGAGGGAGCCTTGTATCCCAGGAAGGCCTGCATCTGCAGATATTTCACTTGACAAACCTGCAGCGACAAGATGGTAGAGTAGCAAATCTCTCTCTTGAACAAGTTGATGATGCTAACTACAAACCCAGATGCCACGGACATCCCCAAAAGACTCTGAGAAACTCAAGAACTCTTAGGTGGCTTGCCTTTGTGCAGTTCTTCAGCGTTAAACAAGGAGACGCTGTTCAATGAGATAAAGGACTAAGCATGCTCGAGAGGTAAATTTGCTTTTCCTTCCACCCACATAGTCCTCTTCCTCTTATTAAATATTGGCAGGGTTGCAATAAGGTAGCAGCAAAACATTGAGTCAGGAAACTGATGTGTAGAAGACTACAAAACCCATCTGATTTCTCCCATGCTTTTATCCATCCCTTGCCAGTTCAGGAGCACCAGTGGTATTCTACTCTTATGAGTCATCCTTGACCATATAATGATGGTAGGGCAGAGTAAAGCAACAAAGAATTTGCAACAGGCTTACAGAAGCTACGGGTTTATACTGTGCGAACCTGGTTGGCTGTGGTTGCTGAAAGCCCTGAAATCTCAATATCTTTGGAAAAGTTTCCCAATCAGTCCTGCTGTCAGCATCGTTTGTAACTACCAGTGGTTATAATGTGTTTGCTGTTACCTGCCTCTTCATTGGTGAATGTCTTCTGATAATGTTTAGATCATTGCAGGGGTCCTTGGATTTCTTCTCAGTTGTTTTTCAAGGCAAAAACAATTTCACCCCAAGGGAGACACTTGGATACAAGCTGCACTTTCAGTGTGTTCTGCCGCTTGGGATTGTGTTGGCCTTGGATCTTAGTAACAGTTGTAACAACGAAGCTGGATTGTAAAACATGAGAGCAATTCAGTGACAGTGAATTGTTCCAAGACTGCTAGCAGCCCTCAGCAGCTTGTGCTTGGTGACAGTCCCAGTACAAGCCCAAGATTCAGAATATGCAGCTGTACAGATAAAGAAATATTCAAACATTTTTACCTTCTCTCTTTTTTTCCCTAACGAGTTGGAGGAAGGAGGAGCTGCTCTGCACATCCCAGAGCTGTCAGAGTTCCAAGATGTTCTGCAGGAGCAAAGTATGGATAGTTCACATTTGTCCTCTTGACTTTAATTGAAGGACTCAATCCTTGCAGCTCTTCTCTTGAACAAGTTGATGACACTAACTTCAAACCCAGAAGACTGGATTAATTAGGTAGTAATCATATGATTCTGTGCCAGTGGTTTAAGGTCAATAATGGCCAAGCCCTTTGTTTAGATATGTAGCAGACTTGCAAGCAGCTCGTTTTCTTTATAGGCAAATTACTCCCTGATGATGGGGAGGAGCTGTTTTGCTGCTGTTGTTACGTCAGTTTGAGCATTGGCCTATATGTGTTTGCTGTGGCGGTCACATCGCGGTCAGTCCGGCTGCTTGCATCAAGCTTTTCCAGCAAAAAATAAGGGCTGTGAACCTCCTGGCTGAGGTGTCCAGCTCTAGAGCTGCTCTGCTGTGGTTTGTAACCTAGAAGGCCTTTAGGTGACTCTTGTTGGCAAGGCTGTTTATGGTCTGGTGAAGTCGCTTAGTGACTTTCTAAAATAATCTCTTAATTAACAATGGGCTTTTCTGTCAGCTCAAAGCATCTGCATTGCTGAAAAGCTCATCCAACTCAACACGTGTAAGGCCGTATTCAGTAAATTAGAGCTAGAATTGATTTTTTTTTTTAAGTTCCAAGAACTGAAGTCCAAATGTCACTACTGTTGACAGCACTTGCACCAGTACTGCAGAGAAAGAACTTACCTTGCAATAATTCGGCTAACTTGAGATACGTTGCTGGTGTGCATATTCCATAGCCTGTGGTCTTCAGAAGCTGGCCCGCCTGGAGGTTTGAGGGATGATGAAACTCTGCACCGATCAGTGCTCTCTGCCTCTCCCCAGTGACGTGGTGCATCTGGAGCAGTAAACCCTGCACGTAGCTCGCAGGGTCCATGTGCAGTGTTAGTCAGATGCAGCATGTTGAAGATCCCTTGTTGCGGGGAAGAGTCTTGTGTTTCAGAAGTATCCTGGCAAAAGATATCACTGGCGTTTAGTACATCATTAACTACAAAATCTAAGAAAAAGTTTATCTTTGCATGTTAACTATCCATCATGTTGGGGAAAAAAAATACTCTACAGCCTAAGTGGAAAAAGGGAACACTTGGTAATAACTTTATTAAAGCTGATTTTTGCAAAGCTTTAATACATTCCTGCCAAAGAAGAGAACAGGTTGGATGCTTTTTTTTGTTAAGAAATGGTAGAATAACAAATGTTTTTCTGATCCCTTAAGTAATTTATTCTCTGGGCAACATTCTTGATTGATAACATACATTTTTTTTATTTTGAAGAATGATCCAAAAGCTGTCCAGAAGATAATGGATTAAAGGAAATACAGCAAAAATACCCTACTGAATATATGCTTTCTGTTAGTTATTTTACTATTTATTAATATCCTGTACAAATTTTTTAGACCCATATGGGTGGAGATAGGATTTTACTGTATTGGTAAAATATATGGGCTTACATAAAACTACTCTCTAATTTACTACCATTGTTTTTACTGCTGTGTCTAGGCTGAAGGATTTTAAAAAAGAAATTTTATTTTCTTGATGTCAAACACGTATGTAAAAAAAAGAACTAACAGATTTTGGTTTTTTTTTCTGCAGATTTTACTGATAGAGGGGGAATTTTTTTTCATGAACTGCCTTGGTGATTTTATCTGACATTGATGTTTGTAGAATGTGCAGGTTATGGGGTTTTGAAATAGTGTTATTTGGATGTTGTGTAAAAATTCATAATGCATATGTAGGAAGAATGCAATTTTTTTTTATTAAACTTAAAGATGAACGTTTTCTAAACTTTTTATATTTTAGGGAGTGATTAGAAAATAACGTTTTCTCCTATACCTGTTTGGCAAGGAGAGCCCTATGAATTTAATAAGAACTTTGCATGCTAGAAGTTTGAGTATATAATGTCTTTGTTTTCTTTGAGCTGCTTTTCCAGCTGTGTCTGCTATATTTCAGTTGACAATGTTTAACTCTGTTCAGCAAAGTAGTAAGAAATAGGTATTTGGAATGAACATCCTGAAAATTGTAGCTAGCAGACAGTGAATTGCTGTAAAGAGGGTGCTCACGTTTCAGGAGGAATGTTAGAGATGAGCCATTTTAGGGTGAGGAATTCTTCCTGACACTTAGTTTAGATTCTGCATCACACCCTGAGATAGTGAAGAGCATGAAATGGGTAAGAACTTACATACTTTTCTATTATCTGATAATTGTCTTTTAGTCTCTTAGCTTTCCCAATTGTGTTTTGTTGAAGGTGCAGTAAATTCATCTGGCAGGCTGTGAAATCTAGGTTAGCAGTTTTTAATATTGACCAAAATTAATATTGTTGTTCGTCACTTCAGCTGTCATCATACACCCCTTTGCTAAAGATATGCTGTGCTCTGTAGTATTGGTTTCAGTAGTTTTGTCACATATAAAAATAACTTCAAGTTACAGCACTTAGATGTGGTTTTTAATTCTAGGATGAAGTCTTTCATTTCAAAAAAATCTTTCTGCTGCTCAAATTCAGTTTGGAATTTTTCTTAATTTGCAACAGCAATGAGGAAAATAAGTTGACTGTTTTGGAAGCCTTTTCTATTCCTTTCAAATATGGCTTCATTTAAAGAATATTCCACTCTTTTTATCCAAACAAATTTTTTCCCCTTAGCACTCTTGTCCTCTTTATCCTCAGCTCACCCTGCTGTGCTTAGGTGTTATAGCAGCCGTTTCTGGTGCTGTTTGCGTAGCGAGAGGACTTCAGCAACATGTCAGCGTAGTAGCATGAGCTAAAGAGCACAAGAGATGTGTTTAAGTGTGCGTGGTGGGACTCGGCACGGGTGAACTTAATCTTTGATAACTGGAACTGATGTTATTGGATACATAAAACAAGTGTGCTACAAGAGCTGAAATAACTGTCAATTTGCATTTGGAAACTACTTACAATGCTGTAAAAAAAAGCAAAGATGAAGATTTTTTTGTCTCATGATGCTGAACTAAATCAGTACAGTGTCAGAAGATGTTTTTATTCAGTGCCACAGTGCAGCAAATACAGCCCGATTGTGTCTGTTTGCCTTCGTAATCTTTAAACTTTCCAACCCGTCTTCCACGTGAAAGAACTTTTAGGTCACCGATGTATTTTACTACTTTTCTCTGGGCCACTTTCTGTATTTTCTTTCTGGTTTGTTTTTGAGATTGAGAAGCTAAAATTGAATGCATACTTAAAGGCATAGCGCTAAATACTATTTTACAAAATGACATAACATTTTTAATTTCCTTGTTTCCCCGTGCCTTTCACATCTGTTTAGCTTGACGTTACAACCTCTGTTTAACTGCGTTTCTTTTTCGTGCATGTACATAGTTAATTTCTAAGCCTACGTGGCATTAACTTGCACTTGTTGGGGATGAATTTCACCTGCCGCTATGCTGCTTTTATGTATTGCTAAGTTGGTTTGGATTCTTTTGCAGAAGTTTCTGCTATAGGTTATCCTATTGTTATCAGAATGGTTTGTCACGTCCCAGGATGTGCGTGTTGTACTGTCATCCACCTTTCTGAATGTTAAGGTTAAAAAAAATTCCTGACAATTTAAAAATCCTATAGTTTCTCTCCTAATATTGGGAAATTGATACAGAGTTCTTGGCTAAAGATTTCCCCTTTCACAGGTAAGCTGACTAGCTACCATTCTCAACAGAAGTTGTATTTATACTGTTATTAAGGTACACTTGAGAAGAAAAGCATTCTGTAAGCAGTATATTTTGAGTAAAAGTATTGTGGACTACTTTAACGTACTCTTTTTTTCACTAGTAAATATGACTACAGCTGAAATGAGGACTGTTTTCCCCCTTTTAAGTTTGTTACTGCTAAGCTGTGTAAGTTCTAGATTTCTGGCATTTATCTTTTTTCAGGAGTGGAAGTCACTCAAAACACTCATGAGGAATTAAATTCATTTTTTAACATCACTTGAGGGGAATTAGATACATCTGCTTAGATTGTTCAGTCTTTCTAAATTGCATTAAATGCTCTTAAACAAGAAACACTCAACATCCAGCTGCCTCGGACAGGACGCAGAAGGTAAAGCTGTGTGTTTTTAAGCAGACATCCCAGGTCTCTGCAGATTTGGGTAGTAATGTTTTGTGCTGCAACTTAATTTACCAACAGCACATAGCAGCTTTGTGCTCAGATCTTCATTTTATGCTAACTGTGTCATCGCAGACCTCAGGCAGACAACAAGGAGCTTGAGAGCAAGCTCATGGATAGCCAAACTTGCATTTACAAACTGGGGATAGATTTAGACCGAAAGAGAGCTCAGACTGTAAACTTCCCTCCTCCTATATGCACGTACACAAGAAAAGAAAAAGAAGTCATTGTTTTAAATGAGGAGATGCTTGTTCTGTGTGTATTTTCGTAGCACTAGCTGCAAGGTTTTGGAGGAAGGAAGAGAATTGTTTTTGTACCTGTCATCTCTCTGCAGATAGAAATAGGTTATCAACACATTTTCAATTATGTGTGGATAGTAATGCATGCAATTATGTACAGATGAGGTACAAGCTAATAACTGAAGACACAGAATTCAAAGTAAGGAGACCTAAGTTCTGCTTGTGTCTGTAATTATTCCTGTGCTCTTACTAAAACAGGAATAAAAAAAAGAGACACTATTTGCCTAATCCGGTTTATATAAACCATAGAGTTGAAGCAAAATTCAATTTCTTGAGCCACAGCTGAACCCGAAGGGTTTGTTGATACAGAACTGAGACTGAATTCCTTCAAAATACTTTGTATTGCTGGTTCAAAATAATGAGCCTGCTAAAAAAAATATATATATCTCTAGCCTTTGCACAAGGCATCCTTTCAGGTGCAGAACTGTTTTCACCTGGTGGGTCTGTAGAACACTAGCATCCTGTTGCTTCTCCCTCCCTTTGTCCCTGTGAGCCCTTGATTCTGCACTGTGACACTGTACATACTGCAAATGCTAGTAGGCACTTTTTTTTTCTAATGCAAGAATTCAATCGGTGATTACCGTGGGCTCTAACTAGAGTGCTCTGAGGGAGGGATTCTTGTCTTGAGCGCCGGCAGTGCTCCCCAGGCTCTCCCCTAGCAATCCCACTTTTAAATCTTGCTGTGTATGCGGTTCTGAGCACCTGGTCTGTATGCATGAGCATGCGTCTGTGCTGTATGTGCATGGTCTTGGGTTTACAGGTGGGAGAAGAGGATGCCAAGAGGGTTCAGACCATATCTTTAACCCATCCTTGTTTCCTTAAAAACACCACTTGGGTCATTTCTCTACCTGCTAAACCCCGCAAGCTGTACTTGAGCTCTGACAAGAGGGTAGGATTGGGGGAGTTAAAGGTTCCCTTTGGCTGAAGCCTCGTCCTGTGAGTCTTTCCCTTTTAAAATTTTGCATTTTCAACAGAAGACAATTTCAACTGAAATGAAGTTACTAACTAATTAAATCACTGTTTGCCTGAAACATCAGTGCAGAAATGCAATGAAAACTGATCCAAAAATGTAGTGGTTTCATGTCCAAATTTTAAGGCCTAATTAACTAATGTCTGCAGGGGTTTTAAGATTCTTTGGTTGCAGCTGGATTTAGAAGGGCAAAATAACAGTAGCAGGGTGCTAAAGAACTGCTAAAGAATTTTTTTGGCATTGTGTGTCGGTTCTGCTGAATTGACAGTTCAAAACTTGGCATTAAATGAAAAGATGAGCTTTGGACCATATCCAGAGTCACCAAAGTCGCTGGGTCAGGCTTTGAAGAAGCTTGAATCCAAGTATCTCCTCAAAGGTACCTGCTGAAAAGGGCTACATAGGAGCTAAGGGGACTTTAGTTTATCTGTGGCATAATTTTTTTTAATTTTCTGGTTTTACAGTTGTTGAGTATTTTTTCTAGGTATAGACTTGTATACTGTTATCTCTGTTTTAAGTTTATGTCTTTTTATGGAAAAAATTGCACGTTAAGCTTTTTCCTGTGAAAACCCTTGCCAAGCAAATCCTTATTACAGTTATCCAAATGAAAGGCCATTTTTACAGAGAGACTTCTCCATATATGTATTCTCAGACAACTCGCAAACAGCCAGCCAACAATAGCAGTGGCATCTTTCAACTTTAACCTTGTGTTCTTTAAAATTTGTTTAACAAAAAAAGAAATTCTAAGAACTTCCATCTTTTCCATGAAGTGATTCTTTTGAAAACTCGGATAACAAAAGACTAGGAGAAACGCGAGTGTTCAACTTTTTATTCTGTATGCGTGAAAAAAATCCTATAGCAAAAACATTTTGTGTAGCAACTTCCAGAAGTATTTGACTATCAGTAATAGTTTGCCATACAAGGCAGAATAATACCAACTCAATATTCAGGGTAATTTGTTATTTCTCATGTAATGACAGTGTTCCTTTCAGGCAAAAATGTTCTTGTCTTGCATGCTGAAACAGCACCAGAAATTTTGGAGAGCCTAGGTAGCCCAGGGAATTAATGCCTTATGGGAAACCCATCCCTACCAGAATTAGTGGAAAATAAAATTTAAGCCATAATGAGTCAAGAAAATGGGTTTGGTGTTTACTAGTTCCAAGAAACACCCTAGTAAAGTCTCAAAAACAACTGTACATCAGTTCTGAGTCTGGCAAAGGTGAAGCGTGGCCAAAAGAGGCCCAGGGCAGCAAGAGCAGGACAAATATCCTCTTTCAGAACGATCTCAGCAGGCGATTGTGCTTTGTCTGTCCTGCCTTTTTCTGAGTACTGGACGTGGAATTTTTCCTCATCACTTTTGCACTCATAATCCTTCAATATTTAAAATTATGTGAAAATCTCTCCCATAAAAACTACTAGCAACTACATTGAAAGTTTCGTTTAAAAGGTGAAAGTTAACTCCAGTTTTGCGATTGTGCCTGGAAAGGCAAGTGACCTTGTTGCAGCTACAATGCAAGTGCTCACGAGAGAGAAAGATAAACAAGAGAGCCTGCCTCGACTCTCAGTCCAGTGCTTTGAGGGGCTTGGCTTTACCTTTTTGTAAATTTAATGAAAATCCCTAAGACACAGCTATCAAAGTAAGCACAGGTATCAGCAATATATAACTCGCTCCTGTTTTTTTTTCCCATGAGTCTTTCATTGGTGTGTATTTGTGTAGATTGATGCATTAAAATTGTAGCAGGTTCTGTTCCAATTTCTGTGTAACAGAGTGCATTGAAATGAAACCATAATGTATTTGAATGAAGCTTTTCTTTTGAAGATTTTTCATGTAGTTATTTCTTGCGGCCATTAGCTACAAGTATTTGAAACTAGAAACAGAGCCCAGGAATCTCCTAGAAAATAATTCTTCATCGGGGACAGGCATCAACTTCCTCTGAGAAAAGGAAACCTTAAACACTTAATGACTCTCTTAATTAAATTTTCAGTAATTTCTCAGACTGTTGAAAATGTGTAGATGTGCTTGATGGATATGTTAGGATATTCACTGCAGGAGGCGTCTAGGTAAGTGAGAGGTTTTTTAGATTTTGCTTTGGCAGCATTTCAAAAGGGATTGTAAGTAGATAAATGGAAAGCGCAAGTAGTGTTCACAAAATGCGCGTATAGGTTACACTCATACACGAGATGCAAGCGCTCTTGGCTTTCTTTGCTTTTAACACATGAAAAGCTGCATTGTGCTTTAGATGGTGGTAATTAAATAGTAGATTTGTGATCCGTGTGCTAATATTGCATTGCTGTATATTGTCATGCAAGAAAGAATTTGTGTACTCCTGTTGTATGATGATTTATAGAGCAGTGGGCTGTTTATTTGTGGCTTAGTAACGATACAGGCCGTGGCCAAACTCTGCAGTAATTAAAGGGTAACATCAAGATTGTAAGTTATCATTTGAATGTTAATCTTCGCAGAATGCCTCGGGACTTTCCCTTCTCTCTTTTATTGAACCTCACGTGTTGGAGGTGTGAAAGATGGAGGAAGAAAGCAGTATGTCCCCTGCAGGTTCTGGGGATCATACATCTGCAGCATGATTTCAGGAGCATTTTCAATCTATTTCTCATAAAGCGGAGGGTGCTGGTTCTCACTCCAGACCTGGACTTGGTTTTGGCATCAGTTCCCACATTCCAGGAACATTGCCTCCTGGAGCGAGGGGAATACCCAAAGAGATTTGTTTGGATGGAGGTAATATACAGTACTAATAGAGTTATAGCTGGAACTGGCTGGCCTCCAAAATATCAAAGCATAACACGGTCCAGGCATTATTACAAAAGGCTGATGATGGGAGGGAGTCCTTTTCTATGGCTGTCTTAGAGGGGGACAGAGCGAAAGTAGGGGATTACAGTCAATGGGCATGGGGTTACTATATACAGCAAATAAAGCTTTCTATTAAAAAGGGACATATAATTGCATTAGAGAGAAAAATGTCTGTTGTGGACATTGATTATAATAATCTTTAAGATGCCATTCTAGAAGGTCAGATTTCTTACAAAAAAAAGTGCATTTCCCATGTAACTTTTAGGAACGTTGGCACTCCTTTGCTGGCTTGGAAGACTGAACAGTCGCAGGGCAAGTGTGAGATTCATTGCATTCAATGAAGACTGCTTGGTTGGATGTTACATCCAGGGGTGCCTGCAGCAAATATTTAATAAGCATTGCCAGCAGTAAGCACAAAGCTATAGCAGGTGATTGTTGTGTGCACCGATCTGCATTAAAAATGTGAACAGATTAATTTTTAAATTATGTTTTAAAAGCATAATCCAAAAATTGCAGAGTCGTGTATGAGAATACCTTTGATAATACTGCTGAACTCATCCTTTAGAGAGAACCTGTGTTCTTTTGGGCTTCTCTGTACAAGAATACTTCAAAAAGCTTATCTAAATTAACCAAAGATATACATTTAGTGGATTATTTTAAACCATAATAAGCCCCTGTGTGGACACTATTTTACAGAATTCAAGCGGATTTAATTCGTATATCTTAATTCACATTTGAGTCTAATTAGATTGAATTTAATGAAAGTCACTTGAATTATGAATGAGAGTGCTGAGGGATTTAATGTAGTTTAGCTTATCCACTGAATTTTTTTTTCCGATGTCCTGTTATAGATAGGCACTCTTAAATGTTTAGTTTTACATGTAACAGGACAGTCTGCTCTGTGTGGTAAGAATAGGCTTTTCTGAGCCATGACTGTGTAATTCCAACTGATCAGAAGTACCACGCAGTTTGCTTAGTCTGCTTAGTCAATGTAAGAGCAACAAAATATTCAATATATACTCACTATTTGCAGGACGTGTCACACTGCAGTTGAAAAAGGAAAGATCCAAGATTTTGTGTGCACGTGCGCTTGTATATGTATTTTATCTTAACTCATCTGTGGCTATAGCTTTCCTAATAATGTTATCTAAAGGTGGGGAATCGGGAGGCAGAGTGGAGGTATTAAAGGAAAAGTGTATAGTTACGTACTTGCAGAAAAAGCTATTCTGGCCTTGGACAGGATACAACTTTCTGTGTTTACCTTAATTCTAGAGGTTACATCACGCTACCACAACTTTTGGGGAGGGCATCTTGAGTTTCCCCAGCTTCTCTCAAGTGTCCCAGCTCCTGTGTCTGTTACTCATATTCTCAGCTGAATTGTTTTTTCTGAGTGAATATTTGTTATTTATACTCTTCATGCTTTTATTTCATGCTATTCCATTTCAAGCTATTGGGAATTTTGCCACTGAATTGACAATACCTGGATCAAACCTTGAAGTTTTCAGCTCCAGCTACAAAAAGGCTCATTATTTTAGTCGCTTGGTATTTTCTGCTTCGTAGGCTCAATAGTTGTTAATAGTTGAATTCAGCATTTAGTGACTGCTTGTCATTGTGTGATATGTCAGCTCAGGGTTGCGTTTTACGAAGATACATATTACTATGTTGTATTTCATTGAAACTTCTGTTCTGCGCTTGGAGCAACACAAATCTTACTTAGATGAGATAAGAAGTGGATTACCTTTTTCTGTTTTCCTCTGCAGTTGAGAAAATCCTGCAGTCATGCTCCTGGCTGTGTTCTTTCTGCCTTATCAGGCCAGAGTTGAAGCACTCCCAAATACTCTGGGAAAACCCTTTTACGGTCCCTTGTATGTCCTCTCAGGATTCAGAGTCCAGGAATGAAATATGTGTGAAGTGCCCTCTGAGTTTTGGGAGGAGGTAGAAATTGGTTCAAATTGGCAAAATGTGCATGTCTGACAACAGGAGGACTTTAATTTTTTTTTTTTTTTTAAGAGAAATTAAGAGCATATTGAACCACTTTCCCTAATTGGCCGAGCTAGTGGAATATGTATGTATGCATACACACACACACACATATGCGCCATATAAAAAAACCGGAGTATTGGAAATATTTTCACTCTGTGACAAATGTAACCGTTTGTTACTAATTTTTAATAGGTTGGAGCTTGCTAAACAGTGCTCCCGAGGCTGGGAGAGTCAAGGGGGAGAGGAGTGGGATTTATTATCACGAAAAGATCATCTCTGACTGGATTTTTGCCCTTCTGTTTGCTATTCTTGCAAGTCACCTATGAAAAGGAAAATAATCTTCATGAGGTAAATCAAGCAGAAGATAAAACCCTTTTATTCTTACAAGGTTTTTTGTACGCATAATGCTGTAGAACACATAAGAACGGGGTGTTGGCGAGAACAAATGCTTTATAAACCTTGGTATATTTGCTCTGAGAGATGTTGTGGAAAAAAGTTGCGAAGACTCTCTAACTACGGGAAAATGATAGAAAAGGTTAAAAAAAATAAAGATCATGAGAAGAGGAATTCGTACAGACCAGGTGTTGTGAGCAGAGCAGTGAGGATAACAAGTTAAGTTTTAAACCACAAGATACGCTAAATTAAGCAAAGATTCCACAACCACAGCTGATCTTTGGACTTTAAGAACATGGATTCTTTCTGTGGACTTAATTACATTAAGGTAGAAGTTATGTGCTTTTTTTAGAAACTTTCTAGAAGTAATCTTTCAAAAATATTGCTGCGTGCGTACACTGATGTACCACTTAATATTCAACAAATATAGTGAATATAAGAAAGAGCATCTGAAGCAGTAGAAAAACTTCTGGTCTGTATATATATGCACGTGTGTCAGCTTTTTGTTGTTCAGTCTGCACAGATTCTGTGTTGGTTTCTGTTTTCATTACAGTTGCAAATTAAATGCTGTCCAAATAATCATAATTAGCACATTAGAATTTGCCTGCCTTCAGCTGAATGGAGAATTTACTTTCCATGGTAGTCGCAAAATTTTCCTCTTTAATAGGATAACAAATAATGTTTGAGATAGTGTAAGGAATATAACAATGCCCATTTTAAAGCAGAACTACTTTTGCTTGATGATGCATGATTTAAAATCCATAAATTCGCAATTAGACAGTAATTGCAGTGTATCTCATTAACGATATTTTGTGTTACTCCACCTTTTGCATTTTAACAGACCTCAGGAAGAATCTCGAGGGACTGATCACAGATATTCCGCATTATTACAAGGTGGATGTTGTTATAATTTCAGAAGCGCGTCAATTAATGAGGACTTTGTCTTTGAATTAAAGTTCCTTCCACATGCAGTTCTTTGCCTGTCAATATGTCTCTTTAATGGCAATCATAGTTACCGTACAAAAAGCTAGCCAAATTTATGTGCACCTGCTATTTAGTAGTAAAGTTTTGAGTACTGAAGTACCAATGAGCTGCGTGGTTAATAGCAAACAAAAATCCCAGACAGTGGTTGTGTGAATATTTCCAACAATGGAAAAGCATATAGCCACAGACAAATTTCAGCTGAAGCTCAGATTCATAGGATCCTGTAAAAATTGAGAGAAACAAAGCACAGAGGAAATTCCAGGACGTAAAAAATCATCTCGTATAAAATTTCATATTCTAATTGGTTGCCTGCTTGCAGAGGGGGATAGGGATTTATTTCCCATTTTAAATCTGTTTTTAAGTGCAGGTCTGACAGTGGAGTCGCTGCCAGATATCTGTAGCTGCTAGAAGCAGCCCATAACCTTGTTTTTCATCTTTGAAGCCTGTATGTCTCTCAATTTTCCAAATGTCCCTGTAAGGAAGTAGTAACAACCTCGTAGAGGTGAAGAGGTGGAAGCAGTGACTTGCCCTAGACCACTTAAGTTGGTAGGGAGCTGAGATAAGAAATTATGAATTCTGGATTTCTTGTCTACATTTTTGAGCGTTTTCTCTGATTCATAATAGATTTTGTCTTGCTTTTATCAAGGAAGAAGCCAAAGCAGCTTTCTTGCTTTTGGAGGAAAATGGCTTAATTCCTTTCTGCTTTGCTTGAGATCACATCTCAGCCCTTCTTCCTTGCTGTCGAGCTTATGACTAATAACAGAAA
>NW_008824673.1:300766-317783 GCF_000699105.1 Pygoscelis adeliae | reverse complement strand
CTTCCGATTTTTCTTCTGTGAATTAGTAGAACTTGTTTTGCTATGCACAGAATTATGTAGGAAAACTCTTTCAAAGTCCACAGTCCCCTCACCCTGTCAGATTTGAACCAGTTATATATAAAAACCACTGGATTTTGACATTCGCCTGTGTTTTCAGAGCTCTGTATGTGGTGCAGGTTACAGTGCAGTTCTCTGAGTTAACTGTGTTCAAATGCTTTGTGATTCTTAGTGGACAGAGGACCTTGATGTATTTGCGATAGGTTTTTCCCCAGAATCTTTGGGATGGATTTGATTTCCTTGTTACACTTCAGATAAAGGAATTCTCCTTTGTTATGTTGCAAATGCAATCGTTTTGGGAAACTTTTAATTTAGTTGACAAAGTGAAGTGACTTGTTTATTCCAAATTATACACACACACATATCTAAGAAACAAAAATAGGAAACAAGGATTGAAAGGTTAGGAAGCGCCAATTTCATACTTTTCTCTGTTAATACAGAATTGCCCTGGCAGGCTGTATACCAGCTACAGGCTGCAGGAGCAGTGTGGCTGAGGAGCAGGATAGCCGACTGTTCATCCCATGGAGGCCCTGTCTCATTCATTTAATAGAATGACCATCCATGAGGGCAGGATTTAAATTTGCACTAGTGATGGCAAATGTGGCACTCTACGACTTCTGTTTGATTTACAATCTGAATAATCTGCTGTTTATGTCATTGTGTACCATTTATTATACTGGTTTTCAGTATTGATTTTTGATGTACAAATTCCTTAAAAAAAAAAAAAAAATATTCTAGATAAGGTACATATGCCTGTACAGCAAATTCATGCCTCCTTGAGAAAACCTTGTTCATAACCAACTAAAGTCCAAAGACTTCAGAAGTACTTAGTAGATTCTTTGCATCCCTTCTGAAGTGTTAACCAAATGTTAGTGGAAGCAGCCTGAGGTCAGCTATTGGTGTCTTTTAATGAGTTTGGTTTTAATTTTAATATCTGTACTAGAAGTACTTGTTTGGTAGCTGCAGAATGTTTCATTCATCCAGCAGTTGCCTACAGCTGCGTATAAAAGAAGTAAAGGAACCTAGAGGCACTTGTTTTCAGCTAAAATCAGTACTTGCTTTCAGAATGTTTTTATTAAAAAATATCCATGACAGCTTTGGAATATCTTCATCCTTGTGTTTTATTCACTCTTTCACATCGTTAATTTACAAGCTAATGAAAAGGTTATGATCACAATAAAACAACATGGAGCAATAAATTACTAATTACTAATGACTATCTCTAAAAATACTTGGCAGTATTTAGCTAAATACTAGGTGAGATTACATTGTATGCTGTTCTGAGAAAAGGGTGTAAGAACAGAGGACCCACCTGGAGTTTAAGCTTCGGGTCCCCAAAGGTCTGTGTTAAGCTAGTCTCTGTGTGCCCAGGTTAAGTAAACTCAGATTGCTAGATCTGGGTGCAACAGAGCTTGTTGCTTCTTGACAGTAAAGCGCGCCTCAGGGCTTTGCAAGTGGAAGATACAGCTTAGTGAAGTGTTAGGTATCCTGCTAATGCAAGGAATAACAATTTTTGTCTTCAGTTGTAAAGATAAATACTGGCAAATCCCGTTACTGTAGCTGGGGATGTCGTGTAAAACAAGTGTTTAATACATAATTTTAATTTTGAAGGTTTGCCCTGTTTATAGAAGCAAAAGGGACATGTTTTCACTTTTGCCTTTAAGCAATACTGGGAATGGGGTGCAGTGGTCTGTCCTTCAGAATATCTGGTCAAGGCTTTTATACGGACCTCTCATTTTACTTGCTTAGCATTTTTCATTATTGTTGTGGCTGTAATGCTTTCCCAGGTTACCACAAAATTCTGTACTTCGACAGAAGCACTCTATAGAAGAAAAGATGATAACATCATTTAGGTATCTCTTTAAATTTAAAATGCAATGTGTTTTACATAGAAAAATTCAGGTGGTTTCATTACATAATAAATCTTTCCTAGCCTTTGAACATTCCTTCAGTTCAGCCTGTCCCATAGGAGTCCTTCCACAAGTCCTTCCTCTGCATCGTGTTTCTAAAAACATGCGGCTCGTCTTGAGCCAGTTTCCACAGTCTTGGACACTTTGCTGAGAACATTCTGTATCTGGGTGTTTCCTATTTACCTGGGATACCAGTGACTTAAGTCATTGACTTACTCGACAATTATTCACTCATTAGCCAGATATTTCAAAATCCTTAAGTTATTCAAATGAATTTTTGGTCATAGTGCCACCCCGTAAATCAAAAAAGCAACAACATAGATGTTAAATAAACCCCCATAAATATTCTTCATTTGAAATTCTTGGCTTGTATAAAAATAGACAATAATGCTGTTAAAGAAACTGAAAGCAGAACTTTCAAAATGAGGAAAATTTGTCTAATCCCCAAAAATTGTTGATCTGATGCGTTAGCAGTGTTAGTCATAGGTGACCAATAGAAATTATATCCTATTAAAGAAATTTTTGGACCATTCACTTTTGTTACCACTGAGTAAGTGAAAACTTGAAAATGTTTAGGAGATTAGCAGCTTATTACTCATTTTTGTTTGTGCTTTTGAGGTCCACGATAGATTTTATCTAATTAAATTTTGAAGCAAAATCATCCTCCCTTTCATTTTCTTTTTAAACATACCCAATCATCATTACATGAAAACTGGTTTAACTTTCCAAGTTGCCTGGCACGTTTAGTAGATCAACTTTATGAAGGTTTTATCGCACTTTTTTTTTTTAAAAAACAGTGCACGCTTTTCTTTTTCTTGGTCTTCTCTGTCCCAGTCTGTGTGGCAGGTGTGCTAAGTAGTTGAAAAACCTGTGCGTTATCCCAGGGATGGTGATGGTTTACGACTTCAGGTGCTTGTCTAAAAGTGACCTGCTGAAGAGAGATGGGGTGTGTGCGTGTGTCACGAGTGGAAGGGGGACGACAGAGGACCTGGAGCACTCCATCCACACTACCTTTCTGGGCCTGGCTACACTAGCTCGGTGGCCAAAATCCGCTAGTACTTCAATATGAAGCAGCTGAGCCCAGAGGAAGATGGAGGCCAGAAACACTTAGAATATTGGATAAGCGTGAGAAATTTTTGGTCTGTAAAGCTCAGAGCTGCCTCTTTATTAGCACGTAATTTAACATGATTTGTATCCTTAATATCACACAGACTGAATCCTCTCTCACCCTTTGGTTTGTTAGGTCGGGTTCATTACTTTATTTTCCTTGGATGGAAACCTTCCCCAGTTATCAACCAGTGAACAAACATATTTAGACATGAGACTGAGTATTGTTTGTCCTTTCCTTTCAATCTGAAATCTAATTTCCAGCCGCAGTAAAAACAATAAAACTGATGTTTGCTTTTCCCATTTTTTTTTCTCCAGTGATAAATATGATGTATTTTGAATTTTATCTGTATATCTAAAATATTCCATTGGAAGCTTTTGAAAGATAGCATTGCTTTTACTGCACAGCTGGCTCGTGGTCAAGTGGTTTAAGCTGTATGTATGAATAGAAACTTTGTTGTTTATAGTGAGTACATCCGTTGCTGATGTACTTTGTAATTTAGGTTTAGAACTCAGTGTAATTTCTCAGATTTTAACTATTTCAAATTGTTTCTCAACTTTTCCCCCTCTGTTTTAAGTTTTTAATGAATCTGGCACAACAAAAACTAATTGCAATTCTACCTACTGCTAAATTATCTTAGAATCTAATATTTCGTCAACATAATGTCTACAAATTTTCTCAGCTATTTCTCAAGATATAAGTCCTGTCCACTGTGCCCTGTGTTTATCGTAACATACAGTAACACATTTTTATCCTGTGTTTTGCGTACAATAACAGCAGTGCTTGGCAGCAGGGTGGGGTGGTTTGGGTTTTTTTTTTTCCTTGAGTGCCATCAGTATTCCACAGTAATTTTTATCCTGAAGGTAGTCTGTTGAGAACAGATGGGGTCACTTTGAACTTTCCAGTTTCTCAATCTTTATAGTGGAATTACTGTCTCTTGCATCCTTACTCTCAGATTCTTTAGATAGATATTTAATATGTGTATGAGCACTGAGATGCACTTTTCCCGCGTGATATGCGTAAACATTTTCAGATTCATTCTTGTGCCATTATTATCATTTTATCCACATTACTTTCACGTGCACCTTTATCCCCTTCAGTACAGAGCCGTTTTGTTGCTTGCAGTGCCCAAGTACTTAGAAACTTTCCTTGTTAGTAACACGTTAAGAAGTTTCAGACGGGTTTTTCCAATGTCAACTGAATTTTTTTAATTTAGTTCTTGCTACTTGTCTGAAGAAGTAATGTTTATCAGTAGTAATGTTAATAAGCTCTCTAACATATGATTTTGCTCATTCTTGAAAAATACAAAGGGGTGCACAACCTCAGGTGTAGATTTGTTCCTTCGCAGCACAGCATCATGTGCTGCAGGAGCACAGTGACAGTGCTGCTCTGTTTCCGTAGGTAGCTGCTATGTTCTCGCCTCTTGCTCATTGGAGACCCTGAAAAGTCCAAAGGGAACTGTATAACGTAACCATTTCCCTGTGTCCTAATGCATTAGAAATTCATTTATGAATGGCAGCAACTGCAGCTATGTTTTATGTAATGAGATCTGTAATGGTTTAAAGACGTGCATCAGTCTGTATGGAGCTGGCTCGTACTCTCAAAGGAGCTCTTTGTAAGTAAAGCTGTAATAGGTCTAGGACTGGCCTGTGTGGGTCTCTGCAAAGACCGCAGTAAATGTCACCAGTAGTTTGGTTCAAAATGACAGTACATTTTTACAGTGGTAGAAATTGGCAGTGTAACAAATTCTGAACCTAGGGAAGAAATATCAAAGGTTGTCAAAGGTTCAAATTATAGTATTTCAATTGTAAATGTTACTTATGACTAACCTTACCTCACCAAAAAAAAAGTTGATTTTTTTTTCCTTGAGTGGCCTCTTGACATTTTGGAACATGTTAATACAGTATTCAGCAAAAAATCTGGTGCGAACCCAGCAATCCAGCAGGTCATTGGCCCGAACAATGCTGGTATTTGCCACTGCTGTTCAGAAGACGCACAGGATTTCAGAAGGGAAGAACAGTTGAAAAAATCTGCAAATCAGATGCAGCTCAAAGGGGCAAGCCAGGAGCGCGTTTGTTTTGAAGTGACAAACTACAGCTGAATTCACCGTTCAGTTCAGGTCTGCTCCCCAGTAGTGTAGAGAGGCAAAGTACTGAATTGTCAAGCCCTAATAATAAAAATTTGGGAATTGCAGGCAGAGGGAGATCATCCCTGGACAATGCAAAAGTTTGCTTCTCTCAAACTACCGGTGTGAAGGACTTGAGCATGTTCTGCACGCAGTAAATGTGCAGGCAAAAGCTGCTGCGCGTTTGCCACGCGTAGCTCACGCACTCAAGGGTGGGACAAGGTTTCATAGTCTTCTTCATCTCATTATTTCTAGCTGTCTACCTGGACACTCAGGCAATTAAATTAACATATAGGATGTTGCCATTGTTATGAAAATGGCTAGAAATGTTTGTTTCCATGTATTTTGAAGATTAATTTTTTCACAAAGCGTAGACTCTCAAGCCTATTAGAAAAATTTACCTGTTCAGTGTTTGCCTGCTAGATTCTGTCTACCATCATTTAAAATTTAAAATCTAGTTATTAACTAGTTTTGGTTTTTTATAACACTGGCTAATCATGCTCTGTGATGTACAGTGGTTTATTATTTATCTCAAATGCCAGGATGGATAATTACAGAAGACTTTTTAATCTGACTGTGGTTGAAAGGGAAAGAATATTTTTAAATTAATCTTTTCCAGTGCCATTTCGTTACTTATCTCCTCTGTGGCTTATTTATTATACAATGGGTTTCTTTGTGCTTTGTGTGATCTAATTTCTAAGTCATATATGTGGGGAAAAAGCAGTATGCACATCAGTAGGTAAATAAAAGCGAAGTATCAGAGGGAATACTTGGTAAGCTATAAATCTTCTGCACCCTTGGGGAGCCTGTTTTACCCCTTTCTTCTTTCCTGTGCTTTTATCTTCTTGATATGGCAAATGTGTAAGTAATGCTTGATAACCTCCTTCTCCATAAATCCCATTTCCCCCCTTCTCTCCAAAAAGCATCCAAAAGTGTCAAACTTTGGATTTAATGGAGGTTGTGAAATAACTTTTGTAGTATGCAGTTGGGAGTCCTTGCACTTTGACTCTTGTGATTACAGCAAGATACAACCACAGATTTTTCTAGAGGAAGATGTTGGTACCAGGAGGAGAATAGGTTTCTAAGAACACCTTGGTGTTCGGAAAGAAATTACAAATGTAAGAGGAAATATTTCCAGAATTCCCTTATTAACCGTGAGTTCAGGGCCCAAGTCTGCCGGTGTTACTCAGCTGGAGTAATTTGGTAACTGAAAGTGGTCTCACTGGCTGGTACACTTCAGCAAGGTCAGTCAGGGTGCCTGTCTTAGTGATCTTGTTTTGCTGAAGTCTAATATGTTGAATTTTTAAGAAAAAAAAGTAGCATGTTCTGTATTAGAGATGAAAAAAATGCTTTTTATGAGCACATGCTATATGGAATCTTTATATTAATAGCATCTTGACATTTTACACTCCCAAGGCAGTCTCAGAAACAATGTGAAGGCTGCAAATCTGGTTTGTAAATGGTGTAACTTGTATCAGGACCAGATTTGATAAAGTCCAAATATTTTGGGGTTTTTTTGGGTTTTTTTTTGTTTGTTTGTTTGTTTGTTTTGTTTTTTATAATGCTGGATCCATTTTAAGCCTTTATGCATCTCTGTAAGAACAGCCAGCCATATAGAGTCAGACTCGGACTGCAGGATGTAAAGTTACTGTGTGAATAAAAATCTGATAATCTAAGTCAAAATAATTCATGCATTAACAGGATGGAAGAAGGAATAACTTTTGCTGACGCTTCTTTAAACTCCTTTAATAACATTTTACGAATTACTTTCAAACTGAGCTCACCGTGGTCCTTGCTTCATGCTTACCTCTTAGCAGCCTCCAGGATAGCATTATCAGCTTGTCACTTTTATTGCTGCTTTTGATTTATGTTTTGGCCGTCAAAGTTGCCAAAAGAAGATGATTTTATATACGAGAGCATTCTGTAGTTTCAGCTTTCTTTGTTCAGCAATTTCCTCTATGCACTCCAATAGCCTTAGTTTCCTAAGCATTAAAAATTTCGTTACCAGACATTTCTACTTCCCATGGACTAGAAAGAAGAAAGTTTTGAGTTGGTCAGGGAAAAGATCGTCAGCAGCCCGGGGAACATTTCTGCAACACACTAGTGTTAGACGCTTTGATAATTCCTTTCTGATGTTACGAGAAAACCACATTTTAAATGTCTTTGCTTTAAAAACTTGTGTTTTGATTGTAAAAATAAGTAATTTTAACCTTTTAAAAGCAAGATTTTATGCCGCTCTGGTGAGCTTTAGTTCTAGTTTCCAGTTGTGGGGCCACACACATGCACGGTGCCTGGTTTGGGGTGTGATTTTTTTTTTCCCCTCCTCTTCCCCCTTCATTGATACAAACTTTTCGGTATGTGGGTAGAACGTTAGTCAAGTTGAACTTAATGCATACAAGTATTACTGAACAAAAATATGTGCTTCTAGCATTTATTTTAGGTTATATGCTAGTTTACGCTATCCCAGCTGGGTATTAAACTGAGTTACAGAACTGGCAGTATGTTGGGGAAAACCAGATGTGTACTCTAAGAAAACAATGGTTTTGGGCCCAGAGCTTTCATTGAAGTCTGCTTCAAATTCGCACTCCATATTCCTCTCCCTTTTCTCACAGAAAAAATTGAGAGTTGTTCAAAAATGCATTTTAAAAATCCAAATGATGATCGGAAAGTTTAACATGTATGCAAATGCTATCTGGATATGACTTCAGAAAGTAAAGACCTTTGGCTGGCCCGGAGGCTCAGCTGGTAGCAAAATATATTGCCGCATGGGAGACCCTGATTTAAGTTCAACCACAGGCCGTTGATGTCTGGAAGCTCCACATAGGTGAAACTCGCAGCTCTACAGCGAAGTAGTAGAGGATTTGGAGACAGTGTTACTGATGGATGGTTCCTGTAATTACATCCCAAAGTAATCGGCTGCCATGGATTTCCCTGAAATGGAAAATGAACACAAATGGGCGAATAAATGACAGCACACGCAGGTAAGTGCACAAAACCTTGGAGAACCACCGAGACTGGTGCTCTTGAAGGCTAAAATTGCCCTGACAATAGACATATGGTTGAAGTTTAATTCACGGGGGAGAACAGGCACTCGACTACTGTGCCAATTGTTTTCCACCCCCGAAACAAAGAGATTTTAATGATTTATAGCAGAACAGGGTGTATGTGTTACCTAATGTGTTTAGAATGACTTGATACAGTTTTCTAAGCAATGCAGGAAATGAAGTGGATAAACAATCACATTTTATTCTTCGTTGTTCAAAACTTAAACAGCAGAGTTTTGGTTATCATCTGTAATATTACTTTCTCTGAAAATGCTTTCCCATGTAAGCAAACTTGCAGAACTTTGTGCCATAGGCTAACACATGCAAGCAAAAAAGAAATTTTGAAAATCACTACCAGAAAAATGATTTTTCTTGTGTTCTCAATGTGGAACGTAACTGGCAATTCACATTTTTAAGAATTTGTATAATTCTTAAATGTCAGGTTACTGGCTCCAACTTGAGAAAAATAAATAGAGGAGGAAATTAATTCAGTAACCAGGAATTCATTTGCAAAATTGGGAAAGTATCATCTGCGGTACCATAACATGTAGTACATGATTTAGTCAAACAAACTGACACTCTGTTAGGATTCATTTTCATTTTATGACTTTAAATTAGAAAAAGCATGTTTGCATCATTGCAAAGGCTGGTGGGAAAGAAGCCCCAGTTCCCAAGCTCTTCTCCAGGGTATTGGAAACATTTGTCCACTGAGTGCCTTGGCTAAAGGGAAAGCACATGTGAAGTTACGTTACTGAGCAGGCTTCTGAGGGAGAAGCCGAGTAGAAATCATATGGCTTCACGTGAAGAGAAGTGTATATAACTGATGCCTTATCTGTGACCTTTGATGGAAATCAGAGGATGGTGATTTGTGTTAGTCTAACGTTATTAAATTTGTCAAAAAGATGATAGTTTTAAAAACGACAGTGGATATATGTAAGAACATCCACTTTAATGAAAGAAATCAATCATTTTTCCTAGTTGCTTTTGTCTGAGAACTATTGTCTGAAAATGTTTTTGACGCGAAACGTAAGATTTTCTGAGGTGGAGCGTGATCTATGGCTTATAATATACATTACATCTGCCTTTAGTTTTGGTCATCATTGGAACACACTGAGCAGTTTACAGCGACGCTATCTTTTTCAGTGTGAATAATCTAAATGAAGTAGATAAAGCTTCTATTATTTTGGATTCTTTTTACATGAACTTTACTAGTAGATAAAAACCAAGATTAGAGATACAGTTGGGTATTTTAATGCTCTTCCTACCGATATCCTGTAAACTTTTGTACGGGTATTTTGAGAAGTCCAGGCGTTCTCATATGTTTTTCTTTCTAAAAACCAGCCATTTCATATATTTATTTCTGTCCTAAATTCTGGAGTACATATTCCCCTTACAAATGTATATACCCTACTGTGATATGAATTGAACTCCTTGTGTTTGTGTACCTTGCAGCTGTCTGCCATTCCTGTCTATCTTGAGATTTGGGTGGAAAAACAAAACCAAAGAGACAGACACTTTCAAGTTATGGATTCCTTTCCTGTCTATGCAAATCAGAGAGCATCCTCCCTTAGGGCTCGCGTTTGTTAAGGGGAAAAACCCTGAGTGTTTGAATCTGCTCTTTAACTTCTGTCAAGTTTACACTTCTTCTTGTCCCTTCTGGGATTTTTTTCTTGAATGGCGTCTGCAGTGTTGGTTTTTGTGCAAGTTTCTGTAAGAAACTTATGTAATTCAGGTAATTCTCGGGAGTACTGCTTTCTTATTTAAGTATTCTTTAACTGACAAGTACTGGCTTATAACTTTCTCCAACTTCTGATTTATAGTTCAGGCACAGTTACAGTTAACTCCTCAGTGTGGTTGTTCCTACCGTTCTTCTGCTTTTCTTTTGAAGCCATTATGTACTTCTAATACTGATTGATATAAATTGAGCTGCTTACATCATTTCATAATGAAAGTGCAGGAGGTAGTATATTCATTTTCTTTTCCTTAGGACTTTTCCTGAACATTGCAATGCTATAACTTTTCTGTTCCTCTGTGTATAAAAGGCTCATGCCATTGTTGCATGTGCTTTTTTTTTCCCCATCCATATTTCTCCAACTTAATAGGATCCTGCAGTGTACGGTAGGAGCAGTGTTTTGTTACCCTAGCAACAAGAACCAAACTTTCAGATGTTATTTTGCTAGTATTAAAAAAAAAAAATCACTGCCAGTTATGATGTAAACATTTGCAGTTCCCCCCAAATGTCTTTTCTTTCTGGAATCAAAGTAAAATCACCGTTCGGAGGGGAAACTGATAAATTGTTTCAGACGTTTTTAAGCAAAATAACAGATGTGTGTGATTCTGGTAGATCCTCAGTGGTCTGGTCTTACTATTTTTAAGTGGCATATTTACTACTAGCCTCATCAGAGGAGATGTACCCTCTCATCAGCACTAAGAGTCCAAATTCTAGTTTTAAGTTATTTATGAAGGGATTGAACGCTACTTCTGCTGCAATTGCCTGAAGACTGTAGCAGAATTTAATAGTAAACGCTGAAAGTACTTCAGCATTTGTCTTGACCTTTTGTTTTAAGCGTAACTAATCCCATCAGGAATTTGAGACTGGAGGATGGGACCAGCAGGGTGACATTTAAAGCCATGTTTACATTTATTAGACTAGCAGGGACTTGTCACATAAAAATGTACAGGAAGGCAGTCCTTTAGGACTGAGTTATCCTCTCCCTCTTGGCTAGGTTATGTCACAACAAAAAATTTCCCACCAGCCAGATGCTGTGTGAGTCACCATTTATTATTCACTTGAATAACCTTTATCAGTGCTGGTCAGTCAGAGGGAGTCTGGGTCACTCATGTGTATGACTTGTTTCTTGAGCTTTTGCACTCGGCAGCTACAGCTTAGTAAGATTTCTTTGACACTGTAGTGTTTTTCTCTGAACTATCCAGCCATTTCTTAATAGCACTCAGTTGTGCGTTGAATAGAGCCCAAAAATAACATTCTGTTGGAAAAAAAACATTTAAGCCAAAGGCTTCTTTAGTATTGCTCAAAATAGTGAATTATCATAGAGAGATTTAATTGTCCAGTCTTGAAAAATCTTTCTTTTGGAAGCAGTTCTATCAATTTTACCGTACTTACTGCTAACAGTAAGCCATTTCATCACAAAATGTTGCAATTGGGCAGATTTGAATAATCTGTACCGTTCTTAGACTGAATTAACTCAAAAGATTTTGCAAGCTATAACAGAATGTCGAATGCTGAGCTGAGCTGAAATGCTTAGTTACATATTTCTGTCTTTTCTTCTCTCTTGCCAAAAAGTGATTGGGATATATGAAATAATTTTTGGTGGGTTGATTACCTGGCAGTTACATCTCCGTACGCGTGCAGGTAGCTCATACGATGTAAAACATTGGTTCACCAGAAAAGAGATACAGAAAAGAGATTGATTAACCAGAGCCTTGCCTTCAGAGAAGGTGGGCATGAAGTACCCAAACTACCTAATTTAGGGAACTCTGGCAGGTGTAAGTACATCAAACTACCTTTTGTGTAACAACTGAAATTAAACTGTAGGTTACGGTTTGGGAAGTAGCTGTGAGTTAACCACAAAGTTGTTTTGAGAAGTTGCCCTTGGTGGGCGATTTAGTAAGAGTATCTTCATACAAAAGATGAGTCGGATGTATGATACAGATTTCCTTACAAGCCTCATACTTCCGAATAGCCTCCTTAATTTGATACAGTGAATTTAGATGAGGTAACTCTTCTTTCTGTAACCAAGTAATTTTTACTGAAATTACATCTGCAGTTGAACTGCCAATTAATTATAATTAAGTTTTGCACATATGCTAGTTTAAAGTGTATTTTCAGTGGAAGTCTGTGTTTTGTTTTGGTGTATTTTACATCATTTTGTAGGGCCTGAGCCCATCTCTACTTGAAGTCAAAGGAAGGGCCCCACTTGGCTTCCGTGGGATGTGACCCCAAAGCATCTTGAGACAATACCTCTTTCTTTCCTTTCATACCCCTTGGTGCTGGCAGATGCATTACTGTCCATCTACCTGCGATATTGAGTTAAAATAAAATACTGCTGATGTCAACGTGGACTGCTTACATATAGGATTTCATATAATCTCATTGTATTTAGATCACATGGTACAAAGCTTGATTTAGGCTTTTATTTCTTAGTAATTAACTTTGCATCCCTTTCAGCCAGTGTAATAGTTCACAGATCAAGTTTTAATTACACTAATTACCCTTTTGTGTTCAATACCAACCACTTCTCAAAGGAGCTGTTAGTCTCTTGAGGGACCCCCGGCTTGCCATGTGAGAGTACGTGTGTTGACCCAGTGAAAGTGTGAGATGCTTTTAACAACTGCACCTTTGTCTTTAGGCGTTCACTTAAATTTTGGCAGGATGCATTTAACCTGGAGAGAGATCATGAGCCTTATGGGTTTTTTGTATGTTATGTGTTTTTTAAATACTGTATATGAAGAAAAAAAAAAAAGGGTCAGATTGCTTATTCCAGTTGGACTGGGCTTAGGAAAGGGTCAGAGAGAGAGTGGTGGTGAGAGCAGGTGGCTTTGGGTCGTTTTTTTTTTTTTTTTAAGACAACATGAACTGTATTAACTTGGTCTTTTTCTGCCCCTTATGTTTCTCCAGTTTATTTACCAAATTAGATGTGAATGCTTTTCAAAGACCCCAGAATATTTATTTGTAATTTTTTTTTTTTTTAAAAAAAAGCTTGTGCAGGGAATGTTAATAAAGATCATGAACCTCTGCCACGCTTTCCTTTTCAAAACTTCACGCAGTTCTGTGCACCTCATTTTTCTTTGCTCAGGGCCTATTACAACATTTCGCTCATGGCTGCTACTCTCCATAAAACCAGAGTGCTGGAAAGTATTGGTGGTTTTACTGAATAGAGTTAGTCTTCAGAGGCAGAGGCTTGCTCCTGGGGCGGGCTGAGCCCTGCTCTCCGTGGGGATCACTGAAACGGAGATCTTAGGAAACAAGGTGGTGTGTTGTGAAAGGGCTTTTGAAGATGCAGATGGTTTAAATACACTAAGCCACAGTTTGCCATCACTTATCTAGCTCAGTCCAACCGCAGTAGCCAGAACGATGGACATTTTTGTAAAGTTTGTTTAAGTAACCACAATAGCTGCAGTTGGTGTTCTGCCTTTCTCCAGGTTTTGTACAGGCGTGTTAAGGGAATCTCAGAGTAGACATTACTGAGTAGAACTGTGCTGTGGTATATACTCAAAGTAAAAGCAGATGAGATGGTTTATTATTTGTTATGCAAGGAAATAATGCCGCTGATAAAAATGTACTCTGGAGTTATTCTTTTCATTTTTCCACCCTCGGTAGAGCTGAAATCAGTTTCACTTTTCATGCCTTTTAGTTTGGGGAATTTAAAGGAGGTGCTCTCAGTTATATGACTCTGTAGGGGTGTTAGTTAATGAAGTTTTGACAGATTTAAGGTCACATTTTGCATGGTTCAATTCAGCACACTTAGAAATACACAGCAGGGAGAGTTCCTTTCTCTGTGCACTGCTATATATTAGACTTTAATATATGCTGAATTTATTTTTGTATTGGCACATTTTATGTAAGAAATAAATAGCAAATTTAGGTACAAGTTGTTGGAGTAAGGAAAGGACTTTAAGTAAAGCTTTATGAACTAGATCATTAACTTCAGAATGATACCCTGATCTTTAAGAGCAGTGGATCCTTTTTATGTTGTTTCCAGTTACCTTAGATCAAACATACTTTTATTTGAAGAGAAACGTATTGGGACATTAATGGGAATATATTACCTTAACGTTACCAAAGCTCTTGCTGTGTAATTTTCTGCAAAACCCTTATCATACAGCACTGCAATATTTGAGGACAGGTGAGTGGAGCAGTTTGATTTTGGGTGATGGAAACTACCAGCAGGATACATGATTGAGGGACTCTGACTTTGGTAGCTGCTTCATTACCACTGGGTCTCTCAGCACCCTTATTTTTCTCTTTTCTTCTCTGCATAGCCCAGTCCGGAGCTGGTATCTTGCTCAAGTGGGAAGGGGACTTAATAGCTGAATCTTTTCTTCGGCATTGGTTGCTTTTATGTTTTGATGTGGCCCATCTGGGCACAGACGTTACGAGGAGTGTGTTTTTAATTCAGTAAATATGCCCAGTTTAGAGGAAGTGTTTAGAAGGTAATTAGTAAAGAATTAAAACGTTAGCATACTTAATGTGAATCAGCATTATTTTATTAAAAATGAGCTTGATTGACAGTATACTTATTTGCTTTATAGTTCCAACATGTTGTTCTGCTCAGTTGAAAATGTAGCTCTATAGCAAATGATTGAAGCCAGTGTTAAATTTATTAAAAATAATTTAGTTGATATATTGAAAACAGTAATTTTAAGCCTTACAATTTGTATTTTCTAGAGTTTTCCCACAAATATCTTTGACTAATGCTATTCAGTGTTTTAATCAAAGATACGAAAGAAAATGAATAATTAGTGATATGTAAATGGCGGTGTAATTAAATGCTACATAATGAAAGTAACAGGTCATTTTTACACTCTGACCTAGATTACTAGATAGGATTGATTCAACCTGCCTTTTAATAAAGCGAGATGCAAAGTAATGTATTTTTCTAAGAACAAATATTCCAGAATTATTTTTTTATACCTGTGAACGTTTGGTGGCCTGCCTGATAGGATAAAATACAGTCTTTCACCTCCCGAACCTTTTCCTGCAGGGAGTAATGAGAAGACATAGAAGACGGGGCAGTACGTTAGATGCTCCATGCTAGTCTGTCAACTGAAGTATTTAAAATAAAGAGATGTTATACTTCAAAAAGCAGCTGTGGTTTTCATGGAAGTTGCTTTGTGTAAGGGTCTTTAATTTATGCCATGTAAGACAAACTAGACAATGATCAGCCCTTTGTAACGGTAAAATAGAAAAACCTGTGAATTTCTGGAAACTCTCTGGTGGCTGGATATGAAACACATTATTGGAGTACACATTACAGCCTAGAGGGTTTTTTCTCTTGGAGTGATGCTGGTAATAATGAAATGATAATCAGAACAAGTTCAGCTTGAAATGAGAAATTAGTATTTGTAATTATTTTGGAAAAATGTGAGTGGTATGTATTTTGGCTTTTTCCTTTACTTAAGTGTGATCTTAGTATCTTGAAGTCGGACATACAGCAGCCATAAAAATGCACCTTAAAAAGAAGAGAGGCCTCATATTTGGAGGCTTCTGCTTAAAAAAGGGTTGCCAATAAATGATTTAAAGGACGGGTTACATCTTCCATGTGCTTGCTTGCACCTCTGTTTGCTTCTCATCACTACTGAGAGAGAAAAGCTGCAGATACTCTCAGCAACACTGTGGGCCATCTGTCTTCCTTATCTCTTTGGAAGAGGAACTTCCAGTCTTTTATTGCTATTAATATTTTGAAAAGTTTGGAAGATAAAACTTAGTCCTTAAAACTGTCTCGTAATTCTATCAAAATACTTCTTGTTTAATTTTAAGTACAGCATAGAAAGTATGCAGCAATATGTAGTGATCCTTCGTCTGTATTGTCAGCTGTATATTTGTTCTGAAGAATTACAGGTTGAATGTGAATTTATTTCTCTGCAAAGATAACCCATCATCAGGCTATAGGCATTCTTACTTTATATACCTATGGGATAGATAAATGTAACGCAAGAGTTACCGCGGTTTTCAGTGAATACTGCTTGATCTTAACATGAAGATGACTGCTTCTTCGAGACCAGTTAGGTCAGCCCGTCCTTTGCTGCTACTCCTTTTTGTCACGTTAATACTTTAAAGCTAATTTCATTGGAACTGGACTGTAAAATTACTAAAATAACTTTGCATCAGCCACCATCAGCTTTTCAATACAGTTGGCCTTGGTTAACTTGAACCAATGGCCTAATGAGGACAGGGTGTAAAGTAGATCATGTTACCCAATATTCCTTTATACTTTAGTATCCTCCGTACTGGGGTTGTTTCCAAGTGTTGGGTCTTGATCTGTTTCATGAAGCGAAATTAAGAACTACAAAAGATAATCTTATGGAAGAAAAAATTGGTTTTTTCCATACAGCTCCATTCTTTTGTCATTCTGTTCCAGATTCCTTAGTAAATGCCAAGGTGACGGAGACCTTGATTAATCTAAGTCTCTGATGTTTTCAAGGAACTCAATAATTTCTCATACTAAAAAGTTGTAAGTTCTGCACCTAAATACAGAGTCTAGTTGCCCCAGGTAAACTCATCTGTAAGCCTGTAAATCCACTAAATAAATAGCGGATTGGCACTAAATAGAGCGGATGTTTTTAGTCTTAAGGCTCCATGAAGAAAACTTTAAGACTGAAAAGAATCAGCTAGAGGGAGTTGCCTTATTTAAGTGAACATGTTCATCAGCAGAGCTTCTTATCATTTGAAGGAGCTGTGTTTGCTGTTTGAATGTATTCATGTAGTTTTGCCATCAATGATGAATGACAGTGTAAGAGGATGATAGGCAGGTGTTTTCTTAATTTTTTGTTTTCTAGGAATCGGCTAAACCCATAATCATCCTTACACTTTTGGGCCCAAACTGTCCTTTTTACCAATGTTTTAGCTAGGACATGTCACCGACATCTTTCCTTTTTCCTATGCACAACTCATTTCTTTTGTGCAACATTTGCTGAAACGGTTACTTGCTGGCTGTAAGCATTACAGGATTTTCAGATGTGAACCTTCTATAAACAACCACTCTTTCAGTGATTCAAAACCTCTTTTTTTTTTTAAAGAAATGTCATCTTT
>NW_008824673.1:285313-300725 GCF_000699105.1 Pygoscelis adeliae | reverse complement strand
AGAAATGGAAAGAAGTGATGGAAAAAAGACACCAAAATCCCAATGTGTCTTGTTTTTGAGCTTTTTATAGGTAGGCAAACATATGTGCTTGCCTAGATTAATAAAAAAAGCTCACCACAACAGTAGCAAGAATGAGTTTTAGAAGGCTCAATCTTGCAAGGAGCAGACTGAGGAATGTGCTTTTTTGGTAAACAAGTTTCAGCTGTCCCAAAACAGTTACCTATTTTTGAAGGTTGGGGTCTAGAGAAAAGCTTTAAGTTATGGGCTTCTAGAAGAATAATTCTCAGTGATAAGTAAGATCAGCAGAGGACGTGTTATGAATTGAACCATGGTTGGAAACGATGCTTGAACAATTTTGGAAGAAACTGAAGGAATACCTATTACATTTTAATCTTTTTAAAAAAAAATTATTTCCTGCCCTGGCAGTTGAATGTTAAATGGGAACTATTAGTTATGGGCTAAAATGGTCTTTAAATGGAAAGGAAGGGAGCAGAGAAAGTAGCTGGTTTTGATTATTACTACTGATTTTATTACTACGTTTTATATGGCAAGCATCTCACTGAAGAAGGGATGAAAAATAGAAATCCAGGACCTTTGGGCTCAATAGCTTGCATGTCCCAAATCATCAAGATTTTGAAGAGGGTGATAGAGGAAAAAAGGTGGAGAGGGAAGGAAAAAAAAAAACCCACCCCAAAGAGAAAGGCAACGATTCACGTCAGTGGGATACCACTGCAAGGGTCTGTGCTTCTGCTACAGTTGTGATTGGGAAGCGTGGGTTTGTGTTAACGTTGCTGTGAGGAGGAGGAGATAACATATGTGTGGGCACAATATGCTTTGAGTGGGTAGGAGGGAGCTGTCTGTCCCTTAGCTCATTTTATCAAAGCTGTCAGCTCTTGTATCTCTCATTGAAAGCTTACAGAGCTTTAAAAAAAAGAAATGTTTGGTTGAAGAGACTCTGGTTCTGTGTTCACTAACAATGCCAAGAATTCACACTTCATTTTAAACATCCGAACAAAATACTATTCCTTCTAGTATTTCTAGGACCATTTAAAACCAAAACTAATAGAAATGCATTTGTATTTCTGTCTGAAGTTGTTAGGGAACATAGCTGAAAGGTGATGGAAATAGTGAGGGAAGGGGCTCTTTCACGCTTGCTTTTTAGTTTAGGCGAGTTGTCTTCACCAGGCTCACCGTGCAATGTGGTAATCTTTGAGGCAACAAGGTTTGGGACGTGAAGGATTGCAAAGATCGGGCCAGGTCACATAATGGACTTGAGAGTATTGGTAGCTTCAAAGCATTCTCAAATACATACATATCAAAGATATTCTCAAATATCTTACAGGCATTTCCTAAAGTATTCTGATTTTTCTTGATAAACATTTTTCACTAGGTTTTCTATATGGGGAAAAGCATGTATCCGTGGTTCCAACTGCAGGCTGAAAGAACAGAAGAATTTAGCGAGCTGCTCTGTTCCAGCTGTGCAATTGCTTATGCTTGCAGTGGAAATAATTGTGCAATGTAAAAAGCGGGCTCCAGCTCCGTGAGAGCTAAAGATCTTGTCACTGTCAAGACAACTTTTCACCGCTGACAGCAAGCAATAATAGATGACCAAACGTACTTTTTCTTAGTACTCCACTCAGTTATTTTACAAAAACGTTTTTTGGTCTGCTTGTTAATTTTAAAGGCAGTCTTTTTTAGGATCGTTTTCAACATTGACTTGAACTCTCACTAGCCCGAGCTAGCTTGAGCGACGCTCCATGTCAGATACTTCTGTGCTTTTGTGCTGAAGTAAAAGGGAAGGGTGACTTCAAGCTTCCTGTTCTGTGTGTGTGTTTAGAGCATGTTAATCAATTTTGTTAGAAGTGAAGTTTATTATTTTTCAGTTTAACCATACTCTGTTACCTGTTTTGGACCAGTAAGGCAGGATGGTAGAGAAGCCCAGGGAATTGGGAAGAGAAGTTTGTTTTCGGGGCGGATTGTTTATTTTTTTGGTACAATTCCTTTATTTTAAGGTCAAGAGCAAGTAGGAATTACAAAGTTAAAGTATTGGTCTGGAAGTCAAGTGAGAAGCCAAAGAAAAGCCCTATACTTACACCTGCCCCATTTGCGAAAGGCTCTGCTACCCAGCCCCTCCACGAATGCTGTGATACGTAATGCAAAACTGCAAATTCAAGCAGAATCCAAGGACCGTAACCAAACTTGCCACTGTTTTTGCCCAAGTTGGGCTTTTTCTGAACAAAATATTTATCAATACTGCTGTTTGTGAGAAGTAGAAAGGGTGACATCAGTGCTAGTTCTTCAGCATAACAAACTTTTAGCATATTTTTAAGCTAAGACAGAAATATAATAAATTTATCATAATCTTCAGTAATGCCTAGAGAAAATGTAATTTATTGCTGTTTTTAATGTCAGTTCAGTTGGATTCTCCTATCTGGATATGCCTGAGATTCATGATAAATTGTGTTATCTTATGAATACAGCGTGATTAGTTAAGTGATATCTTTAGTAAGCTGCAGGTCATCATCGTGTCATGTTTGACAGAGGTGTTCAGACATACAAAGAGGGATCAAATGTTCCAGGCTGAGCCTGAGATTGGGTTGATCCTCTCTTTGGCTCAGCAGATTAAGCACAAGGTACTAGGCCAGTGAGGCTACAGAAATAGCTTTATTTCCAAATCCCTTCCAGAAAAAAAAAAATGGGTAAAGATGGCAATTCTCCCCTTCTACTCTCATCCATTTGTATCTTTATATCCGAAGCTGTACAGTAATTCAAATAGAAACTGCAAAATAATAATTTTGTTCAGTGCTGTATATAAACTCTGCAGATATTAAGAAGAGCTTGTTGCTCATTCCTTCATTTAAGGTTCAGTCAGATGGTTTAATTTAAGACTGGGATCTTTTCCCTGTTCTTGCTTTTATTCTCATTAGTTCAGTGACAGATTATGTAGCCAGTTAGGCCACAATAACAAGCTAGGCAGTATTTAATGAAATCTAAGACAGCTATTGATGTTAGCATGTATTAAGTGGAAAACATTAAGAAGTCTTTTTCAGCATTAGATTGTTCTTCTTTTAGTTTTCAAAGTCCAGACAGATTCTTTTTTTTTTAAGTGATTTTAAACACGTATGAAGTAGACTGTTGCACGATGGACAAATGGATAAAGAGAAGCCTAAAGAAGCGAAATGGTTCTTAGTTTTGAAAAATAGCCTTTTCCTGGCTTCCAAGCATCCTAACATGTTTTCTAGCTATAGGGAATAATACAAAGGCGGCGATTAGTAGAGAATAAGCATATCAGTGCGACATTCAGTTTGGAGCCAATCACCTCGTTTGCAAAACCCAAATAGTTTGACATAACGCTAGTGGAAATGAATCTGCCTTGCTTGGCCACTCACCTTCCATTATTGAATACTGACGCCTGTAGTCCTTGGAGTCTGCACAAACAGGACATGACAAAGAAGGAAAACCAATACTAATTGTGATTTTTTTTTTTAATAATGTTTAATGTCTTATCTCTCCAATTTATCAATCTGTTTTTCAAACTACAACTGGAAACCAAGCAGTGTATGTAGCTATCACTGCTATAGTCTTGAATTGGGATTGGAGCACATTTAAGCTTAACTGAGTTGGTTTTAATCTGGCTAGTGGGGGGGAATGGAGCAGCAGCAATCAATCTATGACCTTGTCAATGGAAATTCATAAATACCTGGGTTTGTCAGCCCCTGCTGATGTTGGCATGTCGTCCATTTTACCTCCATGAAAACTAGCTCAGCTTCGTCATTACATACTATAAAAATGCTTCCCATTTCTTTGTGAATGAAAGCTTAATTAGGAATAGTTTATCCAGCAGGAAGACACAATAGAAAAAGCATATAACTGTTTGCATGAAACCAATAGGGAAGTGTAATTTGACAGCAAGAAGTATTTTATGCAAGTATTGCTGGGGTTGTTTTTTTGTAGACAGGATGGTAAGGGTAGATTATCACTAGGAATCTAATAGGTTTGGTATAAGATCACATATAAGAGAGTTATTTGGTCTTCTCCAGAGTGTGTGCTATAAAAGGGAGTTCTTTAGAAGTGCTTTGGAAGGTGTGCGGTTGAGAACAAACAATAAAACAGGGAAGCTGGTACTGTTACAAGTTTTAGGCTTCTTTATTGTAAAACAGTTTGTATGTGAGAATGATGGGCTTGTTCACAGTTGCTCACATTTGTTCTGAAGTTTGTAGTTCAGAAATAAATGAGAAAAAATACGTTTAAGACCTGCAGGTAATCAATAGGACAGACTGTGATGTGGTTCCGACAGTATGTATCGTATAGTTCCAAAACAAATACTGTAGGATGAGAGAATTTTGCTTACTCCTGTAAAAACAAAATGTAGCATCCTTTTGCAGTTTGATGCTGACTGTATCTCAGAACACCCAAGATCCCTATAAAATCCTGACAACACCCCTGAAGGTCATTAATGGAGGTCACCTCTTTTTGCCTCCCACACTCCCTAGAGAAATTCTGGTCTACCCACTCCTTCATGGCCACCCACCCGCAGATCAGCTGAGAAATCATACTTTGTTAAGAAAAACCTTTAAGAATGTTATTTTTGTTCTTCTCTTCCCTTCGTTTAAAAGATGTCTTTTGTTCGCTGTAGTTCAAATACCATCGTTTAAAAGTACGTCATTCACGGCATATAGAAATTACCACTGAATTTTGTATATTTTAGCTGAATTTAAAAAATGAGATCGGGGACTTGTCGTTATTTACATGCATGTATTTTATTCTGATTTGTGTTTAAGAAAGTAAATTAAAATTAGTCCAATCATAAGAATGTTTTTAAGCAAGCACTTTTAGATGGATCAACTGTTCTTTGGTTTTTGAAGCCTATAGGGGACCTATAGTCTTCACCAGTCAAAATGCAGATGTGTTTAGAGTAAGCATTAATTAGCAGTAATTCTTAAATCTTCACCTTCATATACGATAGGAATAGAAACATTACTATAATAAATTGTCAAAAGTTGAATGCCTTTGGCTGTGAGGAGTATCTTGGATCTGTGTCTGTAACAGTAAAAGCATTACTCAGTGATACTGTTGTGTGCTAGTGACATTGTCACACTCTTAGTGTAACCTGCGCAGTCCATCCCACTTAGTCGTTGCAATAATCATGAACAGAATTATGAATCTCATAAGGCAAAATGCGGCGAGCATCTAGTGTGGGAATCTTTCCATATGCGTACCATGTCCTCTCGGAAACCCACATGATTTAAAGCAAGTGTTACTGACAGACAAGTTTTCTTGTGTTTCTTTTTAATGGTCTTTGGTTTTGCATCTGTTTTAAGTTAGATGGTTCGTATTGCATTTCTGGTTGTGGTTGTTTACAAGCTGCTTTCTCCATTGCTTTCCCTGCAGGTGTTGCAGGGTGCTCAGCTGATAGCTGTTGCTTCTGCTGAGCCTGCGTCAGGGGGTGTTGATGGATCCCCGCTCCAAGGGAGTGATATCCAAGTCCAATATGTGCAGCTGACACCAGTGACAGACCACTCTGCGACTAATCAAGTATGTATATATATGTTTTTGCCATTTGAGTGTACTTGATTGAAACATCTGTCAGATGAACTATTTATCTATCCACAAATGCTGCAGTCCCAATGAGTTTATGATCCTGTTTCCAAACCGTAAAGAAAAAAAAAAATCTATAATAAGAAACATCATTTTGTTAAAGGTATAAATGGTCTTTGACTATCCCTGCTTTTATGTTCTTACTCAGTGCCTCTAGAGAATAGTTATTTTGGTCATCATTGTCTTTCTGCATCCTTGAAGGCTGAGAGCCATGTTAAAGGACAAGGCAAAAAACTTGCTTGGAATCTGTCCAAAAAGTATTTTTCAGGCTGAGGTTTCTCTTAAAAATGTTATTCCCTTTCTGACAGCAGTTTTCCAGTTATTTTGATCAACAGCCTGGATTTCCCACAGGAGTTGCAATGTTAGCAATTGTAAGTGAACACTTGATCCTCTCAGTTACGGTGGAGGAATTATCTTTTTTCCTTTTTTTTTCTTTTTTTAAAATCAGTTTGAACAGTCATGTATCTGAGTCTAGAAAAAGTTTCTCATCAGCTTGAAGTTGTGACTGGTGACAACACAAGAATGCTGACTTAAAAAAGTTGTCAGAAATTTTTCTGAAGATGGTTACACATTCTTCTGGGAATCCCACTTGGGGGCTTCTTTTCCAGAGAATGTCAAGTGGTTGTGAAAAATAAGCTGTTGCTCGCTAGCCAAAATATAATGGTATCCTTAGCAGCCAATATTAGAGTAGATTTTTGTCCGATACCTACCCAGTTTTGTAGAGGATTCTGATCTGGCTACAAACATTTGGATATTGAGTCTCTTGAGGGGAAAAAATAAAAAATTGCGTAAGAAATCAAGGGAATCGTGTCCAGACTTTGCGTGCATGAAACTCAACTGCTTAGTGCTTCTTCCACGGACAAGGCAATCTGCGGATCAGTTCGCTAGATGAAGTTAGAGCACGTTAGTTACCCCAGTGGCAAAGAGGGCCTCAAACAAAAGATGGAGCTGTGTTGCATATTGCCAAAGTGCCGTCTGCGCTGGCTGGTGCAGTTAGGGAGGCCAGAGCTCTACACTCTCTTAGTTGCCCCAGTCCACGCTGGCTCCCCACTTGGATGCTACAAAGTGCTTTTCAGAAAAGTTATGCTCCCTGCCCAGAAGGATCAGGCTGCCTGGCATGTGAGTGTGCTGTGCTGTAAGATTACACTCTAGTTTTCTGTACACTGATCTTCCCGTGTAGATGAGCCCTTAATAGTCATTTTCCCCTCTTTGCTAGATTTGTCTCTGCACTAACCTTCTCAGTATTTTATTCGTAGTCACTTGTAATAGGACGCTGGACAATACGAGTGTCGCTACAGGGATCGTGCCTTATTTCTTATAAACCCTCAAGTACTGCTTGTCCCATGCAATTAATAAAGCATTTAGGCGTCAGGTAGTGCGAGGTGTTTCTCGTGCTGCTGTTCTCACTCCAGGCCTGGGAAATTCTCAAGTTTACCTCCCGTGGACTTTCTCCTGGGTCTGTTCCTCATGCCTGTCCTCCTTTCTCAGCTACCACCTCTGAGGAGCAGCAGCAGGTTGTGGAGTTCGGTTATAAACGTCGGCATCCTTCTCCCACACGACTGGCAGCCACCAGAGGAGTTACTTTTCTCTTCAGGGACACTTTGCACCGTGTTAGGTTTTAATATTGTGGTTAACCACAGAGATTTATACAAAGCTGAAGAGAAGCAGAAAAGGAATGTGAAATAAGAAGAGTATGAAAGGAAAAACAGACAAGACTAAAAATAAGTTTGCCATAAATATTTCCTCAGTTTACACAAACAAAAAACTAAGGGTCTGTTAATGAATTGGAGGACCCAACTTGGTATTTACATTACTCTGAGTTACATGGATAGCCCAATAGCTTTTTTGGCTAAAGTTACAGAATAGTCCTACTCATCTTAGGTCTCTTATCTGAAAGGAAAAGTCTTATATGAAGGGAACACCCTGTCAGTGAGGCTGTAGTGACACTTTCATCTGTTTTCATATGGTTCTTTGCCAAGGTACTGAGATGTTCTCAGTGATTTTGAATCTGTTTATCAATCAAAGCGTATAAAAGCGGAGTTGTTTATCCACCTGGGTTGGATGCTATGCCCTAGACAAATTCCTTGTCTGAAACACCACAACTGCAAATTTATTTAATGTCTGAAAACAAGACACCAGTTTTCTGACCTTTTTTTCTTGAAAGCCATGCCTTTGGAAGCAATCGCACATGCAAAGCTGAAGGTAGGAGTGAGGCAATTTGAAATGAATCCCTTGTCTGGCTTCAGCTGAAGCAGACAGCAATATACACTTCAACTTAAGATTTTCAATGTATTCATGCATGATTTTGTATTTGCAAATTAGCTGTAGACAGAAGTATTAGTAGCTAGGATTCTGATAGTTTCTTAGTAACCCTAAGCCACATATGTGAACACAAACTATTAATATATGAACAGTGTTTTGCTGGCATAAAATTGCAAATGCATGTACAGAGGGAGGTGCGGTTTGAAAACAGATGCATTTTGGGGATTTAGGTTTAGCTGGCTTGTTTTCATGTCTCAATAGCATTCTTACTTATAGCTGCTTGCAAAATTTAGAAGTACAGAATGTGATGATGACAAAGAATATTTGGATTAATTCTGTGCTCAAATTCATATGCTGGTGGTAAATTTTGTTAGATTTGGAAAAAAACATAATTCCAATTCTAAAGCGTGCTCGTAATCCCTTTGGGCAGTCTTCTACTTCTGGTCTGAACGTTGGATAAATATTCAGTATTGCTGTTGTTGCTATTATTTGATAATTATATTACTTCAATACAGTTTTCCTCTAATGGGAAAGAAAACTTTGGTCACTTGAAAACTTACCTGCTATCAAATTTAGCAGTCTGATAGAATTATTCACCGCTTTGGCACTAATTTATTGAAATTTAAGTAAACACCAAATTACCTGTAAAGTTGAACAGGAACAAATCTTGTAGCTGTGTGCAATTACTGGCAACAAGGCAGAGAGGTGAAGAGAATTTGACAAAACAACCTTAATTTAGGAGCGATGCTTTATAATTTTGAACCTCCAGTATTTTCAATTGAATATATAAGTGGTGACTGTATAGTAAAACCTGAAGGATGGGAAATTTAGTTGAGTTTCCACCCTTGTGTCTTTGTGGATCATCTTGCAGATAATAGGCTGAGAGCATAAAGCAGGACTTTAAGTAAGACTTTTTCATAACAGAAGTACTGCCACAGAAATAATTCTGTATCCAGGGCGTTACATAAAGCATCTATTAGATGAATTTATGGAGGGAAAATCCATCAAGGGCAGATCTGTGGAATCTGTGGGAGTGTGCAGGAAAACATCATTAAATTCTTGCCCTTTTCTTGTAGTTTATCTATGCTTGTGATATTGGCTGCTATCAGGGGAAGGCTTATTGGGTGTGATGGACTTTATCCAAGCCGATACAGCTGTTCTTAAATGCTATTCATCTTATAGCCCTAAAGATGGAGTTTGTTTCATAATCTGGGTTTCCTTACTCCAACTAACTTGGCTAAAAAGACAGTTTGCTATGGAATTATCCTTTCACAGCATTGTCAGACCACTGGTAGGCAGTAATTTAATTTTTAAGGAGACTTCCTTGGAAAACTCCAGTCAATTGTGTTTACTTTAAATTCTTTCACGGAGGACTGTTTTTGCTTGGAAAGTGAGTAGAATCAGGCCTGTAGGAAGAATTTTCTTTGAGAAAAAAGTTCACTATAGTAGCGCTATTCTCATTTTACACAAAATAGAGAAAGATTGCAGTGGGTAAAGTCAGCAGTTTTAGACCGTATCCTGCACCAGCTGGGAAATTCCAAGCACAGGGCAAACAGGTAGTTTTACTTTCCTTACCTACAACAGTTCTGTCGCTCTGGGACTTCCTACTGTCTTTTCTATGATCACCCTTAGTGGACTTCCCTTCCATAACACTGTTCAGCTCTGCCTTGTACCCCTGAGCTGTCAGTACGTACCTCGTGCTGGCACAAGTCCTTCCACAGCTTCGGCACGTGTTGTGCCAGACACGGGTTTGAGCTGGTTTCTTTTTAGAGCTGGTTCTTTTTTGGGAAGAGAGAGGGAGTAGTTGTTTTCTATTTGCTCTCTTCGTGCCACTCGTGATTTTATAGATCCTTACCATGATTTCATTATTTTAGCCTTCTCTTTGCAGCCTGAAGGGCGTTAGTCTACTTAGTCTTCATGTGGACTCTCTGTTATTTTTAGTGCCTTTGTAAGTGTATTCCCATTTCAACTTTGTCATAGAGCTGATATCCATGCAGATTTTGCACTGGTATATACAAGAACTTGATATTAGTATAATTTGTTCGCGTTCCCTTGGCTACACCAGTGGAAAGCACTTTTGCATTGATTTACTGATTTCATGTTTCCTTTTGCAGGGCACTGATACCCTTCAATCAGCAATCCAGCCGGAGATGCAGATAGAACACGGAGCAATCCAAATTCAATAAGAGAATTGCGAAAACTGTGTCAACCGAGATGTCAGTGAACCACAGTCAGAAGTTAAGTGCAACAACAGGAGAATGGAAATGCCTATTAGACTAATGGTCACGCCTCGAACATCTCCTGCAAGTAGCAGAGTTCTCATGATCTGGTTGTCCTCACCTGGAATAGATCAGACCCATTTACAAATCGGAGCTACATCACCACATCAGTTGAGAATCTGGCCTTCAGAAAAAAATACGTGGCCTGCCCTTAGGTACACTGAAAGAGAAAAAATTCTTTCAGAAAGAGAGAAAGAAATCTAATGAATCAAAACCGTGAGACTAAATTAATGTTTCATCCTGTTCATTTCTTCTGTGAAATTCGCCATTTGAATGTCTGCAGGTATCTTAGGAAGTGTATTGCTGCTTTGCAATACTTGCTTTATCACATATAGAAGATCAAGAGCTCAAATATTTTTCACTGTTTAAACAGCTTTTTTTATTTGCTATGGTGTTTATAACAAAAATGGAAAATATTTAAAAAAAGAAAAATCCCATAATTGCAAGTATTAGCCTTTTGCTGGTGTTTTCTGTTCAGTGTAATGAAAACTGTATTTGCAGAAGACTAACAATTTTGTTTGTACTGTTGCTTAACTACTTTTCTAGGGGAAAATGCTTTTAAATGCTGTAATTATGCATTTCTAATGAAAAATAAATGTGTATTTATGAATAGTGCAGCTCTAAGTTGCTCTCTGCCTTAGGAATGAATACAGTTTGACTGGACTCTGCTGTAAGAGTGTGGTTCTGCAGTATTTGAAGACAGACACTATCTGGCAAGCTCTGCTGTCAAACTGAGAAGTAAGATTAAGTCTATACGGAAGATATCAATCTTAGATCATGTTATTATCTAAATGTCCCGTGTGAGAAAAATGTGATAGTTAAGCTTTTGGGTCTGCAAAGCCTATTTTATACAATGAATTTATGAAATCATTTTTTGAAAATGTGAATGAATCTTCCGAGTGCTCTACTTCTTAGTTCCTCCTACCTCCTTTGTCCAGCGATTTGTGGCAATACCTCAGTCTGGGATTCATCCATAAAAAGCTGGGCTGCAAAAGTCTGATACCGGTCTTGTTATCCAACCTGCAACAGCAAGGTGAAGTCCTCTCTCCGCTGAAACTTAGGGGAAATTTGATACCAGTTTCAAGAAAGCTACATTTTCATATTTGCTAAGCTTGAGTGGAAAGGATACATGTTTGCCATAACCTGATTATCTTAATGGTGCACCTTTTAGAAAAATACAGAGTTAACTGGGGGAGGTGTTGCTTTGTATTTGTTTTTCAGCTGACTATCTATATGGTTATTGTCAATATATGGCTCATAATGCATTTGATGTATTAATGAATGGTGGGGCATAGCCACAAATTCTACATGGTTGAATTCAGGATAACATTTTTTTTTTTTGTTATTATGAAAGGAGAGGTTAAGCACACGCAATTTCTGGGAACGTTGTCCCTGGTAAGTATTACACTTCATGTAAATTCCTACTTCTCTTTGGGATATTTCTTGACGCACAAGTACAATGCAAACTGAACCGCAACTTATTGAATACAATGTTTGCAACAGGCCAAGAATTTGGCTACTCTTCAGTTCCTTTTTTTAACAGTGTTTCTCAGACAGGGCAATGTTTGAAAAGCTTGGCATCCAAATAGAAGCCTAAAAATAAAGCAAGGCCTGTACATTTTAGCATGGCTGTCTAATAATTATTTATCACTTGGAAATGACAGTGACAAAGCTGGGATGGCAAAGCTGCTGCGTGCTACTGCATACCACTCTTGTTATATTCGTATTGGCCCCAGCAGCATTCTTGTGTTCTTCAGAAAGTTTTACTCTTACCCAGCTTTCCTTCCGCGTCCTGGGTATCTTCTGCTTTCAAGGGGAACACACATGCATTTAAACTGTAGGGTATCTGTCTTTGTTTTATGGTGCAATTAAGAATTCTGTTCTGTTTGCATTTTTCAGCTCAGGTACAAGATGAAATTGAGTTCAGGAGAGGTTTCCTTTAGCCACTAGACTGCTGCATGCTCAAGTCTCTTCTGCTAAAAGTGACTGTAAAGGCGTACCATATGGTGAAATAGCATTCACTAGATTTCAGGAGAATGAAATCTGCTTCACCAGTGTGGAATGGAGAGTGTACAAATCAATTGAAATAAATAGGTAAGGAGAGCAGCTTATTAAGACCCTCCTGTGCATTCAGATGTTAAGACTGCGTGTTCCTCAAGATGCGAATTGTTGTCAGTGTTATGTCAATGTTTATTTACATTAGTCTAAGCTGTGTCGCACTATGTTTATACTTAAGAGACTTCAACATTGAGCCAGGTATTCTATGAGTAATCCCTGTCCCCGTTCCCTTTCTGTAGATTTTATGTCCTTGGAGGATTTATGTCCTTATCCAGGGAGGAAATGCCTTCTCTTCAGGAATGCTATATGTGTTTTCCAGACATCACAGGGTGTGTCATGTACAAATAAGTCATTCCTGAGAAGAGTAATTCAGGAATGAATTCCCTTCTAGGAAATGCTTGTGACTGTGCAGAGTCTGTGAGGTTCTGTGCAAGTATGAAGAGTGTGTTCATACAGAGATTATCGTAGCAATAACATATCAGCCTAACAGTAAGAAATCCTAAAAGTCTTATAAGATAACTCAAGGAATGAAAATCTTGCAGGGGTACTGAGGGTTTTGCCTGGCGCTCTGTTCAGGTAGGTTAGCGGTGTTTCACCGTGGATGTAGTTCTGCCCTTGAGGACTGTTTGCCCATTTCAGTAGGGCAGCTAGAAATGAGTTATCATTATGTCTCCTTTTGTTATTCACAGCTTCTGCCTTTTTAGTAATAAGGTTGTTCTCCCCTCAGCAAACCTTCTAACATCCTCATTTTTAACTGTTCTTTTTCTCCTTATGCTGCTTTTGTCCAAGAGGCAGAGATAGAGAACATATGACCATTCTTGTAAGGTTAGACTAGGATCAGCTGCGTATTTTATTTGTAATTCATCTTGGGACCTGCAGAATACTGTTTTCATGGGTTTGATTTTGTTTTGTGTAATAATGTTTAGGCATGCAGGCTTTGGGGGAGGAGAGCCTCCGGCTACCCTGCTTGGCCCCATTGGTTATTTTCGATATTAAGTTCACTATAGCCAGGACCTCACCATTTATCTTGATGTTGTACTAGAATTCTTGACATGTAGTTACGGCTGCACAGACAGTACAGTACCATTATAATGACCTTTCAGACCATTTAATCCTGAATCCCACCTGAAAGAGCATCCATCTCATGAATTCTTAAGGGCTTCTGTGGTCCTGATGTAAAAACTAATCAAAATATTATGGTTTGATGGATTGTACAACTAGAAATGGGTCTAAAAAAAGTGAAGGATATGGGTTATTTCTTTTGTGTGGTTTTTTTCTTTCTTTCATTCCTTGTTAGTTTTATATATTTTGTCTTGCAAAACAAAACTATAAAAATGAGTGCCCTTCTGTGACTCAAATAAGCTGGAATGCGTTCATTAGCTGCATTTTTAAGCATTTCAGTATTGACAGTTTGCCTGTAAAGCAAGGAATTTTGGCCAAAATGTTGCTCTAGTGCTTGTCTCTGTCACAGAGATCCTGGCATGCGTACGGGTATGCTCTGGTGGCCCTGTACTTCATTGTCCGCTTCACAGAACTGCTGTGGAGTTCCACGTTAGAAAATACAGTGAGGAAACCAATATCTACCACCAAGCCCCCCCCCCCCCCCCCACCCCCAAGTCACTGGAGAATCTCACTCTGCACAGACTTCTGTTGGCAATCAGTATTCCTTCTGAATTCCTAATTATCCAAGTACTGAAAATTTAGAGCCGTAACTATAATTCAACAAAAACTGTTTCCCATTATCAGAAATAAGAATGTTCCTTTCATTCACTGCAATCCCAAAGCAATTCTATAAGCTCTGCTGATTTAGGTGAGTACTCGACAGTCAAACCTCATTTCCTTGAATGAAGCCGGGAATAAGAAATTCATTCAGTTAGAGTGGGGTTTGGGGTAAACTGAGATTGCTTTTTTAATGCCCCGGTACAAATGGACATACTTGATTTCTCTGCTAAACAAGGTTTGACATATTTAGAGGTTGTTTTATAGCCCACAAAAATAGGAGTAACTAACCGTACAGCAAGTGGAGGCAAGAGGAGTCGTGCAGAGCTGAAGTTAGAGCTGAAGTGCGTGGGACGTGATTGCTCACGTGCAGTGTGGCCAGGGCAAGGGGTTAACACTCCTCCTCTTTCAAAAGCTGTCAAGGGATTTTTGATCAAGTCTTGGTCTTTAGCGTGATAAATTGGATGGAACTGGATGAAAACCTATTTTTCCTCACCTACAACTTCACATGCGAAGTTTAAATCAAGAGCAAATGTCTCCTTTGTTTGACTTTTTTGCCTTTTTTTAAACTTACATGAATTCTACTTTTGAAAGCTTTCTCATGTTTGTTTCCTATTCAATTTTTTAAAGTACACGTTTTACAAAGGAAAAATGTCTTCTAATGATATTTAATAAAATTTTATATTTTGGGCAGAAAATTATATTTTTAGGATTTTGTTCCTCAGCGTGGATATTTTTAATTCACTGGGAAAAGTTCTGTTCTCCTTCCGGTCCCGCAGGTTAATCTGTGGTTTTGAATGTTTAAGTAAACTGTCCAGTTTCATCTCTGTCCATCAGCTTGGGTTGAGCGTGAGTTAATATATGCTACATAATCTTCCAGTAAATATTTTATTTCAGATGTTTCATACCAGTTAAAGGAAAATTAATCTGGTTGTGAAACAGATCAACGAAAGGCTGGATGGAAAGCTGAGTTTAGCCTGACATCTCTCCATGCTACACTGTGATGCCAGCTGTAAGGACAGACTGTTCATTGTCCCTCACTGTGCCACAATCTGGACGTTTATGGTATTTAATTTGAAAATAATAAATATCCCTGTTTTCCACACTGATACCCTGCTTTTCTTAAGGAATGTTTGGGATTTCTGTTTTCAAGATGCACTGAGGTTTGCTTGCCAAGCTGTTGAGTGCATCACATCAGGATTTGAGAATTGAAGCAAGTACACTGAAATCAAAGGGACTTTCCTCTTTTGTTATTACCACAGGGAAAAATATCTCCTGTATGTATATTTAAAATCAGTTTTTAATTGACGAACTGCATATTACATTTATCATTGGCTTTTTGGGTAAAGCAGAAAAAAAATTGGGAGCTGGCCAGCATCATTTAACTAGCTGAAAAGTGCACTTCAGCTTGCTTGATGGGGGGTGTGTGTGTGTATGTATATGTGTGTGTGTATATATGTATATGTGTGTGTATATATATATATATATGGCTATCT
>NW_008824673.1:273224-284619 GCF_000699105.1 Pygoscelis adeliae | reverse complement strand
GTAAGCACTGCTCAGCAACAACTAAAACATCGGTGTGTTATCAACATTATTCTCATGCTAAATCCAAAACACAGCACTGTACCAGCTACTAGGAAGAAAATTAACTCTATCCCAGCCAAAACGAGGACAATTTGGCAGAAAAAACAGTTGTAGATATTACCTTATGCACAGGGAAGAAGCTCTCTTACTTGGCTTATTTAACAGTTACAAAAATTGCCACAGTTGGAAATTATGCATCTGCCATTAATTAGCAACATTTTCAGTTTAGTAACCGGATTTTCCCTTGCTGTTCCTACGTGGTAGCAAAATTAAACCTTCTTTTGCAAGTACCCAGGTGAATACATAAGTCGCTGGTACTGTGAATTGCACTGAGAATTCTGCTGACTTCCAGTCTAGATTAAACAGCAGCTAAGCTTGTCATCTGATGCCTTTCCTCCCCAAAATGCCTGCTTCCATCTCCCCAGTGTCATAACCCTCTTAGGGCGGCCCTTCTCTAATAATCACAAATTGGTATGATTTAATCAGACACAAATGATGTGCTCTTTCTAAAGCAGGGCAGGCTCAGTTCTGCTTCCCGTCCTGGCACGTGTGAAATGCTGTGCTCGCTCGTTGGGGCCATCTGCCTTGCATAATTGCTGTTATTTAACAGCAATTTTATTACTCAATCCTACTTCAACTCTCTGAATCCCCCTGCTCTAATGGGCTCCCTGCTCTCTTCAGCAAAACCGGAGGAGAAATAAAAAAGCCAAAATGTTTGTAAAAGAGGAGGTGGGAGGAATCAAGGAAAAGATGAGAAACAGTTTGTTGATTTCTTTTGAATCCCTTCCTCCCTTTTCATTATTCAGGTTGCCTTTCGCTCCTTCTTGCAGTTAAACGTGCAGCCCAGGGAGGTGGTTCACATTGAGAAGTTCTTAATTTTCTGAAATACAATAGTGACAAAAATATCCTACTTTTATCCAAGGGACAGCAGCTTTGGAGGTAGGCAGGGGTAAGGTGGAGGGTAGAGGTTTGGGTTTTTATTTTGATTTTTTAAATTTTTTTTTTATTTTTTTTCTTTTAGTTTTTATAAGCCTTGTGTCTTCTTTATACCTTACTATGTTTTAAATAGTTTGTAAGCATCTGGGGGGACTACATCTGCGTTGGGTTCTGCCTGAAATTCCTTTGAGTTCTGTTAAATTGACCATTATAATGAAACTAGGACCTTCTCTGGCACATTCTGTCTCAGAATTAAAAAAAAAAGTGCATCTCCATGCTTTCCACCTCCGACATTTTCCTACATTTTCATTGAAACTTTCTCGTGTGGTAAAAGGCTGAATGCACCTTAGGGTTTGTGAAAATAATTTTTTCCTTTTGTTCTACTTTTTGTAAAAGGTGGAAGGTATTAATCTTTTGTGCCAGAAAATCAACCTTTGTAGGAATATTCCCATAAGAAACTTTGGCCTCTGTGAATGTCTTTGCGCGGATTGACAGAGTTTTCCACGCTGATTCCTGTCTTTGAGCAAATGTGACACACTTGGCGCTGATAAAGCTTCATAGATAGTAAGTGGTTGAGTATTTTAAGGAAGGTTTTGGTGTGTGGTTTTGCTTTTATTTTGTTTTAACCTGCGTCACTTCACTGATGTGATTCATGGTATGGAGCTCTCCGTGCTGTACAGAAGTAAGCCTGATGGAGAAATGTGTGCTTGGATTTGAGCTCCCTCTAGGCTTTTGGCTCTGAGTCCCTCTAAATCTTTGCTGCTTTAATCAATGTGCAGATTTGGGCAAATAGAGGGTAAGATTTAAAAGCCCTTGACTGGAGTGTTGCTCTTGGGAAGAAAACACTGGCTAGTGAAGAGCTCTTCAGTTTGGGCAGGGAGGGAATTGCAAGAACCATAAGCCAGTCAAATTCAGGTGGGAAATGAGGCACAGCGTTCGGCAGCGTGTGTGAAGGAAGATTAATGACTGAACAAACTGTCAAGAAAGGTGGATTCCTCATCTTTAGGTACCTTCTGATCTTGACTGGCTGCCACTGGCAAGGCTATCACCAAATGCAGCCCCACGATACAGTGGCATGCCTCGTGACGGTAACGGGAGTGTGCCTTGATCTACGGCAGCCTGGCACTCTGTGTAAGTGTGCAAGGGTTATCCCGTGGGATGCTCATGGTTCCCACGGTCTGCAGCTTCACCAGTCTCACAACGATATGTCCATGCAGTAAAGCCCATAGTTCTTAAATCCATTCCCTGGACTCAGAGGACATTGCCTCTGTTCTCTCCCTACATAGCACATGATGTAAAGCACAACCCAATAATGTATGAAATATCCTAAATTCAAAAGCCATAAAATTAAAATGTATGAGTAAAAAGTATAAAAGGTTGAGAGGTTTGCTGACGTCCTGGTGTCCTGCAGTTGCTGAAACTTGCAATGAGAAGCTACCCAGATAGTCCTAGGAATGGGACTAGCCCATGCACTCTGTGAAGTTTGATATCTGAGATATCAAACTGTTTCTTGCTCATCTGCCCTTGAATAAAAATTCCTTCTGGGATGCAAATCTGGTGGTTAGTTAAAGAAGAATAAAACACACAAGTCAGACACTGGAGGGTTCTTTTTTTTATTTTAACTTAGTATCTGTCCAAGCACTAGCACGTGCTCTCCAACACTCAACCTCTTGTTGTGGCCCATCACATTGCACCATGAAAACAAACGTGGGGAGCAGTTTCTCCATCTTTGTTCAGTGCCAAGTAACTGAGCAGACCAAACCCAGACAGCAGCAGAGGCTGGCATTTTTGTTAAGTCATGCAGTCTGTAATTCATGAAGGTATCAAGTTCTACCTTAGAACAAGTTTTCTCACGGCCATCGCTGGCCTGCTTGAAAGCTCATTCTTCTCTGATGAGAATGTTCTCTTTTTCCCTGTTGTTTAGCAATGTTCTGGTGTAGGTCTTGGGTGCTTATTTCTGTAGTTTATACGTCTTTTCCCAGTCCCATTCTCTATGGTTTCAGCTTTAATCAACTGAAAATCTTAAAAAAGAGTTTATGTTCTGTATCTCAAGCACTTTTCCTACTTCCAGATTGCAGCTATGAGAAAGGGAGACTGGCAATAAAGCACCCAGAAACACTAAACCCATCACTAGTTTGTTACCCTTGTTCTGGATTTACTAAACAGGCTTAGCTGCCAATAGAATAAATTCCTAAATAAAGTTTGTCAACGTGCTGAAAAAAGTCCAGAGCAACCTCATGTCTTTCACGCAAACAACTGACTGCATTGACTTGGTCAGGGATAAAATACAAGCAACAACTCACTGATGTGGATAGTGTAATTTCTGTCTGCGCATCTGCGCTATCGTAGGTAGCCCCGCCAGGCACAGTTGAGATCCCCCAGCGGAACAGGTTGGCCAAGGAGCGTCTGCTGCCACTCGGGGGTATTCCTTCACCCTAGGTAGTTGAAATCCCTTTAGTGCTTGGAAGCTTATCTGAAAACAGATACCTACATGGAAATACCAAATGGACATAGCAATGCATGCCAGTGACTGACGCCATTGTCTATCACTTGCTTAGACGTTGTGGGGAAGGATGAGAAGGAAACTTCATGTTGCATAAGTTAATATTTATTCTATCTAGGGTAATCAGTCTTCCTTATCTTAATAGCTGCGTATCAGAGTTTTAATGTGCCTGAGAGACACAAGGCAGGTATCTTCACAATTACCGATGGGGAAATTCTGGAGTAGTTCATAGCCTGGAGATAGCAATAGCTCCCACTGCGCCAGTGCAGCCCAAAGTGACCATATATGCTGGCTTCAGCAGCACTCGCCGGCGTCCTTTGTGCAGCTACTGGGTCTAAGTTACCAGCAGCCCACATTTCATTCCAGGCAGGGTATATAGCTTTCTAGTTTCCATTCTCAGTTCGTGTCCTTTTACTTCGTCCAGAGAAATACACGATGGCAGTGGAGTCTGCGATGCATCAGAAATGCTGGTTCTGGTGCGTAAATAGAAGCTGTACATGCAAGTTTTTACTATAATGGCTGTGGTCATCTGTGTGTGCCAGGTTTGCTCGAAACCTTCAGAGCAGTCTGAACTCTGCTGTAGGGTGCTGTTTCTGTGGGTCTGCGCAGATCTGAGGAAGATGATGGAGACTGGGTAGCATCTGGCGTGCCTGGCTGTGTGACGGGACTGTCGCATAGGAAGCCTTTGGCTCAGAAATCAGGTGACAGTGGCAGCTATTTCATCCTGCACAACTGTCCATGGAGGGGAGAGCACATGTTCTCCTCCGCTTCGTGGCGCTCAGTCTATGAGGGTTGAGTTGGGCTAGAAGTGCATTTTACTGGGTTGCGACCAGTGAAACAGAAAAGCTATAGGTTCTTGTGCACAGATGCTTGATTGTAGCCGACAGCAAAAGTCTTACTAATGAACAATGCTTCTGTCTGCAGGTGGTCTGGGAACCGAGGGAGGAGGGGGGGGTTGATAAAGATCATAAGAAAAAGAATTCAAGACAGAAACAATTAAAAAAAAAAAAAAGACTTGAAATCCCTAATCCTTTGGGACCAGTTTCTAAGGGTCCATAGTTAAAAATACCATAATTAAAAAGAGCTTTCTTATAGCACAGAGTTAATAGGGAGCATCTAAGAAAATACTTTTTTTTTTCTCTTAACGTGCTGCCTTCCCACTTCCTGCTTCTCTGCAGTCTTTGTACCTAAGAGTTTTTTGTGGATGTTTACTAGACACTTCCAGCAGAAGGAGGGTTAAGTACATGAGAAGGGGGTGGAGAGGGAATCCCAGCTTGGAACTTGAGACTTTCCAGCTGAGAAAGAAAGATTCAGAGATGCAGACGTAATCATACAGCACCGCAATCAACTCCTGTGTCAAAAGAAGTCAGGAAAAGCACATAAATAACTCCACAGCCACACTTAATGTAGTGCAGGACATATATCAATAATGCCACCACTTCCTCCAGGGTGAGTATAGAAAAGCTTCCTATCTAAACGCTTGCAAAATGGTTTAAATACTTTGAAATGGCTTGGTGTAAACTTCAGAAATTGAGGTAGCTTTGAATTCAAATTATTTGGTACCAGATCAAGTAGATACTCTTTTATCTTATTGCAAGTTTTGGGTTTCCTTGCAAATAGTCTCAAGAAATAAACTGTGGTTGTCTGAAGCATAATCTATGTTGTTTCCTGCTGTAAATTCAAAACTCCGAATGAGCTGCCAAGGACTGAAAAGCACACTCAGTTAGCGGGAATGCAAATTTGTCTGTATTCTTTAATGTAGAAATTTGAGCATTTCTATTTTAATGGCTTAACTCCTTCCAGCTAATTGCTTGAGTTGCTCTAGTTATCTGCCTGCTTCAATGTAATGAGCTGAACACTTTCAGGTAATCCACGTGTTTAGGATGGGCTCTCCTGAAGCTGTCACCTTGAAGCGGCTTTGAAGCGTCCTCGGTAAATCTACATTTTATTTGCTGCCTGTGTAACGTACAACAGCTTCTGTAAGGACTGTGGGGTGTTTGTGGTCAGTCTGCTGATCTGAAGGATCCAAAGTCTTTTTGACTGATACAGACAAGAATGGAGGATGGAAGAGGAAAGAAATGCTGCTGTCTTCCTTCTCAATGGGGCGCTTTCTCCCCTGCTAGGTGGATGGTGATGTGATGTTACAGATGGTGTGTGATTTATTGCGTTATTAATATTATTATTACCAGTCTTTATGGAATGGTTCTCGGTTAATGCGCTCGAGTTCATAAACCGTTTCATGCTGGGCTTTGTGTGTATGTGTTTGTAAAATGCCTGTTTTCCGTTACAAAACAGGGAGATAAATGAAGATGACAGTCACATTTTCCTAACATAAATTTCTCCCTTTCTCAGTCCTCCTTGGAAACCATAAATTTCAGCAGTGTGTCTGTGTGCTCCAGACATCAAAAAGCCACATTCAGGCAGGCGGATTTACAAGCCCTCTGTTTTCCTTGGTCAAGTCCTTTGCAGAAGAAGAGATAGACATCCAAATGATAACAGAGAGCTGGGAAGGGAAGCAGAGTTAAAGGAGGAAGCTGTGCAATGTGGGAGGGGAAGGAAGGTCTCCTGGGAGGACTTGTCTCAGCTGATACAATTCAGGTGGTGGATAGAGATTTTCCCTCTATTTCTGGCCAATAAACATCTTCTTGTTTTCCTGTTCCTGTACTAAGTGTTTTCAGCCATAAGTATTCAACCTTTTCTTCCTCACAGCTAAAACTCTTGTCCAAGTTATCATGTCTTGATTAATGCAACATCCTTTTCTCTTGGCCTTGAAGAACACTGACTTTTGCCCAAATCGTATCCATTCAGAAACTTCCTCACATTGGCTTTTTCTTCTCTATCGCATCAAATACTTGTCTGTACTTTTGCGGTCCTTCTTGGCCTGTCCTCATCTTATATCCTGTTTCCCATTTAAGATCTGTTCCTTCCCCCATGCTGCCCCTTGCACTTGACAGGAACAAAATTTCGCATGCGAACAACCTTTACTTCTTGCCCTTTAGTCCCTTCCTATGGTGCATTTTTTTCTATGCCTACCATTAAAATCTTGACTGTTTCAGTTGCTGGCATGCTAGACTACTTCCTATTAGGCCTAAATATTAATATTATTCCTAAATATTATGTTATTTTCCTGCCCTGTATTTCCCTGTCTTTATGGGCCTTGTGTCTCTTTGAGGCTTGGACCATCCTTTCTTCCTTGTGCAGCATGTAGCACCTCTTTGTAGGATACTAATAGTAATTCATTCACGAGTTTCGCTTGTCACCAGTTCAGCGGCTTTGGTCACTAGTGCATAAGCAGTGTTATTTGCCTTTTTAAAATTATTATTTTACATGCTATGATTAAGCATAATTAGCTGGGAGTTAGCACACATTAATAAAACCAAGACTCAAGGTTGCAGATTAGAAACCTTGTTCTGGTTTTCAGTCTGCTTTAAAAACTTTACCATGCCCTGCAGAGCAGATCAAACTCGCTGATCTGTTGAAATAAAACCTTTCCTGCAACTTCAGTCCTTATCAACAAAATATTTGGGAGGCCACACAGGCCACAGATCCATCACCGTAATTACCTCCCTGGACAGCAGGGTCTCTGCAGATTTCCTGGCATGGGTGTGTCAGGGAGGAAAGGAGACTTCAGCTCTGCTCTCCCGCCCTGTGTTTTGGGACTCCTGGCCAGCTGATGGCTAGATCCAAGTAGACTTTCAGACCTCTCCTGAGTGCTTTGGGCTTGCACGTGCTTTTTTCAAATGCAGAGTGTGCGCCTATAGGTTGGCTGTATCCTTGGCGTGACAGACTTGCTGTGCCCCTTCTGTATAGGACATGTGCTTGTCGTTTCATCTGGGATTTCCCCGGCAGGGATGTAGGAGCTGTGTGTGCATGCTTTCATGTCACACCGTCCAGCTGTAGCCATGACACTCCCCAGCAACACACACGCATTGGCATTGGACTGAATCTTCCAAAAGTTCTCTTCCTACCAGGTCGTTCCCAGGGGTGATGTTTTCTAGCCTCTGACTGTAAGAGGCTCCGGCAGAATCAGAAGCTGAGCTGTTCAGTAATGACTTTGAGCCACGACTTTTAGCAGAGACCTGTTTTGTTCAGGGCTGCGTTGTTGTAACATGAGCGTCTGGGCAGCACCGCAGCCACGTCCAACTGCTTCTTGAAGGTGCCTCTGAAAGGTGTCCTTGCTCACATTCTCCTTCGCTCGCCAAACATAACAACAGTAATAACAAAGTATAAACATTCAAATGAGAGTCTGACTCTATAGCTTTTTTTTTTTAGTAGGTCCTTCACTGTTTTGGCATTTTATACCAACCCGTTGCACTGGTGATAAGAGGAGCGAGTCAGAAAGGAAACTCCAGATCCTGATTTTACTACAGATGGCTAAGCCCGTCAGCAAGGACTATTATTTCAAGTGCCATATTTAGCAAAAATTAGCTCGATCTTGTTAGCTGCCATAACTTCTAGCAAGCTATATCATGGAAAGAGGTTTAATAATCCAGATCACCCATTGTTTTCTTAATGAAAATATACCTGCATTGTTCTGGTGAAAAGTTTTTTTTAGACCACTGATTTTTGTCCTCCTGTTTGACTGGTTTTGCCATATGTGACAATCCTGAGCTACTACTTCCATGTGATTGTTTATTTCAGCTAGTGTAAAACATTTATATCTTACCCTAGTGCTTTTAAACAAAATCCCATCACCAAACCAAAAGATCCTATCGAGATTAAAGATGTGTTAGGAGTGTACTACCTTGATCCAGTGCCTGCCTGTGAGATCTCATCTGCTACAATAGATCTGGCATTTGCAATCTGTGTTTTTTCCAAGAATATATACAGACTGGTTTGTGTTGTTTTGTAAATACTTGGGCTATGAGGCTTATCCAGTTTATTTTGACAAATTTGCTAGAGCAGGAGATCCCCGAATGTGGTAGGTCCGTTTCTGGTAATGGGGGTGCTGGGTGGGCAGGTGGTTCTGGGGGTGAGCTGGGGCAGGATGTTGTTCTGGGGTCCTACCTGAGGCAGGAGGAGATAGCAATCCGTCTCTTCCATCAGCACAGGTCTCTGAGCACAGGGCGTGGTGGTGGTGCTGCTAACGCAATATGCAAAGCTATTGTTGGCATCGCCAGAGCAATAAGTGAGGGAGCATAGAATGTGTCTCTGCAACCACCAGACATTTTTATCTGCTTTGCAGATTGTGTGTTAGTAGCTGAAACAGAACTGTGTTGTCAAGGAGTGCTTTGTCAGCATCTTTTTGGCAGCAGTGACGGTCATGTTCATGGATCCCAGTCACGCTGGGATCCCATGTGGTTGATCACAGATAACACCTGTATTCCTCAAGGAGGGACTTATGCTTTTAAACACATAATCACCAACTGTGGCCAAAAATCTCCATCCCTTTTGAGCGGACTAGTTCTATGAACACCAAGGTATGCATGGCAGAGGTCTTGATTTTGACCATGCTGGTGATGGAGGCTGTGCCAATATCCTCTCTAGATGTATGTCACGGCGTCGAAGGACATCCCGTGATGTCCTTGCTGAAGCCTTGCTGCTTCAGTTCCCATGTGTACTCTGTTAAGATCAGCATCCTTTGTTCCCTGGGTCAGCTTTTTGTACAGTAGCCCTCTCAGGTTGCTAATTTGAGCAGCTGAAGTAGGGCAGCTTTGTTTGCACATCGTCATTCCAGGAAATCCTTGAATCTCCTCGTCTGTTGTGGCAGCCGGGTACATCTTGCCAAACTCTTCTCTGCCTGATATCTTTCCTTTATTTCCAGTACGTGGAATTCAGCTTTAGCTTAGCAGCTCCAGCTCTTTCCAAAGTGAGTTGGAGCTTTCTGTCATGCCTTTTCTGCAGATTTTCCCCAGATGTAAGCATCAGCTCTGTAGACTTTGGAACCCTCCTGGATACACCAACAAAAATATGTTGTGTTTTCCAGAGAAACACCTCTGATGCTGAACTCGACCCAAGTGACAGGCTGAGGAAGGTGTCTCTCAAAGACGGTGTTGAATGCCCACAAACATGCACTTTATTTTTCTAAGGGCACCTGCCAGAACACTGCTGATGCATCAAGCACAGAAATATATTTGGCATTAGACATCTCTCCAAAAATGTCTCTCTTTGTAGGTAATGGAAAATGTTTCTTTTTAACGTATTCTTAGAATTATTTTGTCTATGCAGAATTTTTATTGCAGTAACCTGTGAGTATAACAAATCTGTTGATTCTTTTCCTTGCTCTGTCGTTCACAATAATTGCATCTTTTCCAGCTCTAGGTGCCATTGGTAAGACCAAGCTTTCTGCACGAAACCCTGAGTTTTACCTTGTTACTTTATGCTCAGTGCTCCTGGTGCTGGCTCCATACTGCTTTGTGCGCCTCTGCTTTAAAATCTGCTTCCATTGCAGCACCGTCTCTTGTTTCTGTGAAGCCTTCCCTGAACTAATGCTATTGTCCTCTATTTTCGTCAGCTTTGCGTTTGATTCATTTCTAGTGGATTTCAGCTCTGGTGAGGCTTTTTGCTACTCGGTTTTCCTCAGGATAGTCTCTTACTCTTGGTAAATTAGTTTCTCAGAGCCAAGAAACTTAAAAAAAACAAAAACAAAAAAAAAAAAACCATCCCAGAACCAAAGGTGGATCAAAGCTACCAAGGCCATGAGGCACTGTCTTGCCTTTGCAGCACTTGTGGTTAGTGCTCCTGTAAATCTGCTTCCAGCTCTTCGGAATTGTCTAGCATAAGGCACATTCTAGCACACCAACTTGTTCCAAATAGTCCATGCATGACCTTCTTAAAGCATGGCTTACGCAGGGAGCAGCTGTAGACAGCTGCTGGTCTTTGCTTGGGATCACGGACACCCCAAGAATCCCATGTATTTTTGTAAGGAAAGCCCAGAGCTCCTTTAGCTGCATTTTATGAAGTTTAGTTTTGTGGATAATGAGTCCCTTTGCAAGCAGGCTGTAGCCGAGGGTTTCCTTGCGAGTTCAGGAAGTATCTCCATGCTTGGCTCGTTTTTGGTGTGCAATTGCAGCTGTCTTTTCTTTCCGTCACTGATGTTTTCTTGGATACCAGGGAAGAATTAATGCTCTAGGTAAGTCAGCCGTAGTCCCACATGGACTAAAGGAACCTGGAAGTAGCAAACTGTCACTGTATTGATTGTGGAAGGGACACAAGTCTTGGGATAAAAGGCAATGATAGATGTCAGCGCCCAAGGAAGCTGGCGTGGGAGAAGCCTAGACTCAGACTAGTGTGATCACCGTCACTGGGCAACAAGTCAGCCTGTCCTGGCTTTCATCCTTGCCTGGGTTATTAATTCTGTTGGGCTCTGCATCAAGCAGAGGCTGCCCCTGTGACAGATGAACTCTCAATTTATACAGCTACGTGATTCCTGGGAGGGGGAACAGGCAATCTTCAGTAACCAGCACCCCATTGTAGTGTATGGAATAAAGAGTCCTGTAGTATGTAAACTGGCCTAGCTTTTCCCTTTCTTCCATTATTTTAGCTCTTAACATTTGCCATAAATAAGGTCAGTTTCTAAGTAATAACAATAATAATAAAACCTGATGGTAGTTTTACATTGTGGGGTGATGTCTGTCCAGTTAGTCTGTGCTCTTGTCCTCATGTGTCTGGAAAATTTCTATTTATATATGATGTACAGAGGCTTTTTCCAGTTTCAAGGTGGGGATTTGCTGAAGGCCTCATCTGGGTCATAATGAAAACTGCTGGGATAGACTGACTCATTCTCCTGCTATAAACAGCTAATGTACATAAACTTTCTATTTCTTTTGCACTTGTTGCTACCTCTTTTTATCCTGTTTCTTAAATTCACTTGTTTTTATGGCAGGGAGATGAAGCCAAGACCAACTATACTCATTCAACTCCTCCTGGTATTTTAAGCCTAGTCCTTAAGCTACTTGAAGCAGTATTTCACCATGT
>NW_008824673.1:240923-273186 GCF_000699105.1 Pygoscelis adeliae | reverse complement strand
AATGCACTGTCCAGCAGCTTCATTGTATGATTATTGTCTCTCTTCTCATCATTAATAGATCATCTAAGCCCTTCTAGGTCTGATCTAGTCCATTCTCTTATTAGTATAGAGTTGCTTCCTGCCATCCACTTTCAATTTTTTTTTGGTTGGGTTTAGTTTCATGTGTTCCCAGAAATGAGTCTTTCACTTCAAGCTGTGAAAGCTTCCACTCAATTAACAAACAAGCTGAACTCAGCTGAATTCCCTTTTTATCTTCATCCCATGATCCTGTTTTATTCAGTAATAAAATAGGAAGTATTTCAGATATATGTTGTTGTAATTCATCAACACCACAGTTTGGATTTCAACTACTGCTGAAGATCCTTTTCCATAGTGAGGGCCAACTTTGGCAGCTGTCCTGTGGAGACATGTCCTTCCCAGAGCTCACAACGCTGATGTCTGCGTTCATCACCTTCACAAAGCACAGAATTCCCCCCCTGCTCTGCCCCGTCTCATGCAGCAGCGCGAGGACCACCGAAAGCGTTGTCCCTTCCACATGCAATGTGGTTCCCAGAACTTCTGTCTTCTTTCTCCTGTTCGGCATGTGTGATGTACCCAGTAAGGCACTTGGCCGTGTGCAGGTGTGACGTTTACAGACACATGAATATTGGCATCCTCAGGTGTAAGTCTTCTGTCATCTGTTCCAGTTCAGGCTTGGCTGTCATCCTAGAAGAGACAGTGATGGAGGGACCAAATTTGGGATCTTCTTTCTGCCAGTGGGATAGCTCTTACCTTGGCTGATAGGTAGGAGAACTGAATGACAGACGTGGATAGCTAAGATCCTGAACTGCTGTGCAGACCCAGGCCCTGAGTCTTGGAGGTGTAATAGATAGGGTTTCAGGTAATAACAGATTAACCAGAGTGTATTAAGGAACTTATATCTGTTAATAGTTGTGGGTCACAATGTTAGTTTCTCTGTTCTCGATATTGATTTGTATAATCTGCATCGTGCCCCACGTTGGGCGCCAAAAAGGACTGTCGTGGGTTAACCCCAGTTGGCAACTGAGCACCACGCAGCCGCTTGCTCACTCCCCCCCAGTGGGATGGGGGAGAGAATCGGAAGGGTAAAAGTGAGAAAACTCGTGGGTTGAGATAAAAACAGTTTAATAGGTAGAGCAAAAGTCACGCAAGCAAAGCAAAACAAAGGAATTAATTCACTCCTTCCCATGGGCAGGCAGGTGTTCAGCCATCTCCAGGAGAGCAGGGCTCCCTCATGCGTAACGGTTACTTGGGAAGACAAACGCCACCACTCCAAACGTCCCCCCCTTCCTTCTTCCCCCAGTTTTATATGCTGAGCAGGACGTCCCATGGTATGGAATATCCTTCTGGCCAGTTGGGGTCAGCTGTCCTGGCTGTGCCCCCTCCCAGCTTCTTGTGCCCCTCCAGCCTAATCAGTCAGTAGAGCATGGGAAGTTGGAAAGTCCTTGACTAGTGTAAACACTACCTAGCAACAACTAAAAACATTGATGTGTTATCAACATTGTTCTCACCCTAAATCCAAAACACAGCACTGTACCAGCTACTAGGAAGAAAATTAACTCTATCCCTGCCGAAACCAGGACAATCCCTTTCCTGTCCTGTGCAGACTGGGCGCAGACCGGAGTCCAGTGTCACACTAGTCCATCACAGTAGCACTTTTCAGTGCAGGGTTTTTGAAACAAGCTTTTTTTTTTCCTCCTAAAAAAGTTGAAATTCAGACAAGCCAAAAGGGATTGTGCCAAGGTTATCTCATTCACAGACCTTAAAGGACCAGTGGGCAGTGTGGGAGTTTGGGGATAAACTGCAGGACAATGGTGAGGACGTCAGATGTGTAGGCAACTGCCACTTCATCACAGAGAGCTTGGAAGGAGCTGGATCTGCCAGTGATGGCTTTTTCTTTTCCTAGAAGAAACCTAACTGCTGCTGCAGGATTCATGCCAGGCCAAGACCAAATCAGAAAGCCTGGGGCAGGGGGAGCTAGTTTCTTTTAGTTTTTGGAACTTTGTTTGGGAGCCCTGAAGAGGGGGGAAGTGCTTTTGGGTAAAAGTAACCTTCAGCAGGGAAGTAGGGTGGAGTGACCATCTGCTTCCATTGTGGGAACCAGGCTGGAGCTGTGCTTCACCCATTCCAGTGCAGCCAACTGGAAACAAACCTGTAGTGGTCTAGCAAGCGCTCATTCTCCGCAACTGGGAACGGGGCTCAAGCTGTGGGATGTGACACTGTTTGAAAGCCATCTACTGTGACACAAGTTTTTAACTCTTAAGTAACTGTTTGGCGCTAGTGAATTGCTAGAGTTAAAACCAACTTCTGCCATAAAAGAATCACTGATCCACAGCTGGCTAAGCCTATGTTACTGCCTTTCTTCCTCCAAGCCAGAGTCCTCCCCTTTTCCTCCCCTGGTGTTGCTTTATGGTATATTCACCTTCGGAAACTACCAAAGCAATTCTGAGCCAGGGGATTTGCTGCTGCTACTGTAGCTGGGCTGTAACTGATGGGTAGTTCCTGCACGAACGCTGGCTTTCACCCGTAACCCGACTTCCCTGAGATCACAGAGATGATGGAGGTCACCAGATCGGTCCAGCAGCAACAGAGAGAAGCTTTCTGTGTTGTCTATATTACAATTTCAAATCTGTTGCTCTATAGATATGGTTGCTGAACTCACGCATGCTCACAAGCCCACACATGTGCGTGGTGTGGGCAGGCATCTGAAAAGGACAAGCGGTCTGGTAGGGCTTGGGGCGGGGGCTGTCACCCGTAGAATATAGGAAAGAACAACAGAAGAAAATACACGTTTCTTCCTGTATTGCACAGTGTTTGGGGAGCACATGGGAGAGCTGCCGAGTCTCTTACAACTGCACCATAGGCATGCCTGGCAGAAATTTGATGTTACATGTGAGTGATTTACTAGGCAAGGTAAACAGCAGGTCTTAAATGCTTTTAGCCACCTGGGAAGCTGCAGGTTCACACCACAGCAGGCCTTTTGTACAAAGGTATACAGTCGTACTGGCTGCCAAACATCTTGTAGCGTGGCTCCTTCCAAGTCAAACTTAAATTTAGTGTTTAGCCCATGATGTTTGCCAAATGATTCTGAAGTACACCCTGTCTCATAGTGTATCTGGTAAAGATCTTGGGGTATAAAAGCATTAATTCTAAATTCCCTCTTTCCTGTCCCACTCTCTTACTAACTACAGTGCGTTGCGCTGTTGGTCAGTTGATTGCTGTCCTCTGCCACTGTGGTGGCTGTATTTCATAGCTGCAGCACTGTATGGAAAATGGTTGTGATCCATTTTGGGGTAAAACACACTGGAAACTATAAAGGACTCCAGCAATGATGGCTGAACCCTACCTTCCACAGAAAGTCCCGGGGCAGGTTGTTCTTAGTTTGGAAACTTCTTTCTCGCCCATGAGCTATTTTATTTGGTTTCCTCTCTAAAACTCTGTGAAACAGCTGAGGTCCTCTTCATCCTTGCAGCACGGATGCTTTGATGACTTGCTTCTGCACAGAAGCCAGATATAAAATCCTCTCTTTTTCTCAATTACCTATTTTTTTAATTTCTTCATCGGCATGTACCTTGTTGCTCTGCATCTGATACCCATATGGGAGAGGCATCTGCTCTGTTGCACTCAGACTATGACTCAGGGTTCCCATGTCTTGTTTACGCTGTGGTGCTCAGTGGTGATCTTACCGAGGCTGGATTGCGACCTCGCTTAAGGAACTGTCTGGTTTTTCTGTCTGCCAAGTACTGCAGAGCAACTCTTGCTGCAGAAGGCATATGTATCATGGTAGCGTCTGACCTTTGCAGTTTGCTGTTGAGAAGAGGGAGACAAAAAGGCAAGAAATAAAGCAAAGCAAACAAAAGAAGGCACAGTTCTTGAAGTGCCAGAAGCAAAAGTCATTTGAGATAGCAATTTTTTTTCTTCTATTTTTAATCCACTAACTTTCATTTTTCTCTGGAAAGAACGAGCTTCTGGATAAGGAAAAGAGACTGAACTTGTGCTTAGACATAAATAATCTTGTTAATCAGCAATGCAGGGAAGGGAGACAGAAAACTATGTGACAACTGAGCTGAAGTTTGGTCAAATCCCTCTTTCTTTGAGACGTTTTGCCTGATTTTGCAGAGAGCTGTCTCCAAACTAGAATCCAATATAAGTTCATGTTATTAAAATAATTCATCTTTTAAACCTCAGCAGAATTTGTTTGGATTATTAATTTCCTCAAGGCCTCAGGCCCCTGTATATGTTGAAATAGATAAAATTCATGGGTTAGCACACAAGGTATCCAATTGCACGGTCTCTCGGGGGTAGGAAATCACTTTACAAGCATGCCTAATAGTCCTAGTGCGTAGAAATTATTATTGGTGATTACACAGTAAAAAAATAAATGATCAAAGCAGATACCACGCAGTGATGTGCGTGCTGAAAGAAAAGGAAAATGGATAGGAGAGTCAGAAGATACAGGCTCCACACCAGTTTTACCATTCCCCCCCCAGTTTGTCCCTGGATATAGTCACATCAGTGGCTAAATAACTTACTTTCAGCAAAGGTTGTTATGAGTAACTGCTTGCAATTACCAGAATGGAAGAGTCATACGTGCCTTTGATCCAGTTCTTCTCCAGCTTTCTGGGAGCCTTGGTAAGATGGAAACCAGTTCTTTTTTTAACTCGCACTGGTGTACTTAGATGGAGCCCTCGGGTCTCCACTTCTTGAACAAAGGGGGCTATGGAAGTGGCAGTTACTGTCCCTTCTGTTTATAGCCTCCGGACACTGGATGTGGTGACAGTGCTTCTCATCTGCCCCTGAGGTCATGGCAAGGGGGCTTCACCAGGCCATACTTCATGCAAAAAGTTGTGCATGTGTTAATATGCGTGAACGTACAGAGCAAGAAGTGACCTGGGTTAACTCTCTGACCCCCACACCATTCTGCAGACTGTTTTTCATAATCTTTATAAGCATAGAAAAGAAAGGAAAATACTTCTTTGGCTACTAAATAATGCTTATTTTTGTCCTAGCAGTCTCCTGCAGTTCCAGCCCTGGCTTTTCCTGGCTGCTCTCTGAGTGCTCCCCAGTAGAGCTTTCTGTTTTCCCAAAGTGCACCTTAATTGCACTGTGTGTTTTGCTTCGTATAGCTTTTGTTGTGAAGGCTGCATTTGGCAGCAGATCCTCCCCCGTGTCAGCTGCCAGCTCCCCGGGTTGCAGTGCTGTGACAGCTGAGGTTTTTGCCCTCTGGCTGGGGGGCCGCCGCTGCTGCCCTCGAGACCCAGCTCCCCCCCGAGATGGGCTGCAGGCTGGGCTTCTTGCCTTTTCCCTCTCTCTTACCTTACCAAAGTCATAATCATCCTGGTAAATAAACACCTCACCCCTTTCCAGCTGCTTCAGTGGCCTCAGGCCAGAAAGCAAGGCTGTGCGAGTCACTCCGTTATAGCATTTCGTGCTGTCACTGTGGTCTGTCTTGGGACCCCATGAAGTTTGCTCCCCCCATGCCCCTGCCTCAAAAGGTTTGCAAGCGAGAAAGGCAAGTGGCACGTGAGAGGAGGAAGAGAGTGGGGTGGTGAGCTTGGGGGAATTCATCATTTCCTCCCTAGGAAATTTTGTTAATCGTTATTTCCAGACAACGCGGGGACCTTATACTTAGCTGTTGGCCGGACACGAAGCAAATCCTTCCTTTTATTCCCTACAGAAAAGGAGGAAAGCCACCCAGCATCCTTTTCCAGACAGCGGCAAAGTGCCTGCAGTAATTTTTGCTTGACTGAGAGGGTGACCAGATTTTATAAATAAAGTAGAAGGTGTGAGACTGGGAATAACCCCAGTGTCAAAGCGTTTGTGGAGGAACATGTTTCCTGTTACAACCTGGGGGCTGGGTATGGTCCCAGAGTCTTGGCTCAAGAGGGGGAATCAAGGAAAATCACACATCTAGAGCAAAGTACCACCGCTGAAGAATTGTTGGGGAGTGTTGGGACAGTTCCTGTGTTCTGGTCTGTCCTCGTCAACTTGGGGACATTTTGCCCTAGTCCTAACACCACCCACGTGCTTCCTCCGACATGGATGTACAAGTTTAAATTGAGACAGTGAGCAATGAATCCCGTCTCTGTTATTCTCGCTGTGCTCCAGTTATGCTTCTCACAGAGTTAAAATTAGTTTGTGTTTTTTTCGTGACAAACTTAGGCACAGAGAGAAGCAGCTGACTTTTGCCCCTTTTTATATGGGCTTCCTTTGCAGGCTTAGCTAGAAACATCTATAAAGTGGTAGTGCAAACAGAGCTGATAAGTGCTGCAGTAAATGCTTGTCTGGATGTTTTCTGTGGGCTGTCTTTAAAACACCCCACAAATTGTTTCAATTTAAACATAAAAGCTGACAGAAGTGACTTAAACCTGTTTTTGTCAGCCACACTGGCTATTCTCGGTGGTTCAGCACCTTTTCCTCATATGTTAACCGGCTTTTACTAATCTCATCTTTTCCAGGCAAGTAAAAGCCATGTTCGAATTGTTTCCTTTCCCTGCCCATCCTCTGCCTTTCTGTGGCTGCCCCAGCTGGATGGTTGGATGTGACAAGTTTCTTTTCAAGTGTGGCTGACTGCGGTACATCAGGCTGAAGGTTTCCTACTGCTGGCATATTCTTTTGCAGCCATTTTCCTAACCCAGGGTGCTCCTGCATTTATGCCCCAAAGTACCTAGGATAGAAAGTGGCTCTTCACTCAGACGAGACATCAGCGGAAGGACTGTATGCAAAATATTTTTCTTTTTTTTTTTTTTTTTTTTAACAAATATGGCTTCTGCTTTAGAGTACAGATTTATTTCTACCAGGTTTTATGGTTTTCTGTAGGGTTTTAGACAAACTGAACATAAGCCCAAAATCACCAGCTATAGCATCTTAGTCTGCAAATATTCCAAGACAGGAAAACTCAGGGGCAGAAAGATACAGCCTATATATTGGCTATACCTTTCTGCCCTATACAGAGTGATTTCCCTTAAGAATTTAACCTGAGGTTTCAGAGAAATGCTGAATACCTGTATACACACGTACACAGAGTCCTCCCCGTCACTCCCCTGGGTGACCCAGAGGCTGCTTAGACACATCCATGAGAGCATGAAGTTTGCACCCTCTACCCTGGCGAGACCTGATGCTCACGTAGGTTTTCTGTACATAGCTGTAGATCCGCCTGCCAGCGGTGGACTTTTGGGTGTTTATGGGTTACTGTCACGGGGTCTGTGAAAGTAACTGAGAAAAGCAACCTCTCGTGCTCCACAGCAATCCACAGATGTGACATTTCTAAAAGGAATGGCATCTTCCCTAGAAAACCTTCTTGTTTTGACAAATGCAAAAAGATGAAAACCAGTCGTGTGTGGATGATGGAGAGTTTGCACATGTGATTTATTAAAGGAGTTTTGTGTGCTCACCAAACTCGGGGCACCTGCGTGTCTGATCTCATAAGATCGGGCACGTCTTGGAAACAACAGCACAGGAAAAATTCTGTAGAATTTAATAGAAATCAACTGTTTCCAATTGTATCTTAACCCCGTTTATTTATTTTATTTTCATGTCTGAGGTGGAGCTATGTCCCAGAAAAAGCATGTTAACACATAAACTGATTCTGATCCTTCTCACCAGGCAGTTTTGTTCTTCCACTGAAAAAAAAGGTTTCCTTCATGAGAGATCTGCAGACTGACCTGTGCTCTCAGCCCATAGTAGTTCAAGGTTAGTTGATTTTATGTCACATCCTTTTAAAAAATATTGGAACTGCAACAGCGTATGTAATTACCAGTGGGAGAATAAATGTCACCTGCAAGTAAGTGTTCACAGGGATATGCAGAAGTGTTTCAAAAAACCAAGGTAAGTGGATGAATCTCTTTCTGCCTTATTTACTACCTCTCTGCCATTCTGGGTGGAAGATGAGCATTTGTTTGTTTGCATCTTGCAAGATAAGTAATCAGTGCTTTACAAATGGTTGTTGTAATTTGCATGAGTTGGCCATATCATAAAGGGAAGGGTGAAACAGAAATGCCAGTGAAAGCGTGCAAGGAGCTGGGTGTTAATTATTCTCCTGCTAAAGTTTGGCATTAGGCTTCTTATGTTTAATGATGCTGCATCTAATAATGACAGGTTTCTGCTCTAACAGGAATGAGTTAATTTGCTGAGTCTCTTCATAGTGCTCGGTTTTCTTTATGCTCGAGGGCTATATTCAGATAAGAGCTTGGATTTTCTCTTCTATTTTATGGAAACTATTTTATAAAATGCAATGCAAAAAAAAGTTGTAATTCGTGCAAATGCAAATTAGGAGGTGGTGGTGGTGAGAAATCCAAACCGTTTTGCTGTGGCTCCGGGAACTCCCACTGTTTCCTTCCCCAGCGTGTGCGGACAAGAAAGTGAAAACAAGCAGAAATGGAAAATGTGAGTCAGTTGTCAGGGGTAGGGAAGCATGTTCCCCACCTTGTGTGGAGACTTCTTCCCATCGTATGCCCTGTCCATCCCTCCAGTCTATTGCAACAAACATCTCGCACTCCAGGATAGGAAAAGCATAAGAGGTCAGGAAACGGTGAGAACAGAATTAGATTTTAATTTGCTTTCACCATTTTTTTAATAATCCCTGATGCTGTTAATAATACAGGAGTTATATTCCTTTGAATAAACTAATAAACTTCCTTTTTTTTTTTTTAAATTAATGCTTGTTCAGAGGGTTAAACCTTCTCCCAGGTGCTATTCAAAAAATAGCAGTGATTTAAACTCCAATAACTTTAGTCTGCAGGACAAAATAAGACTTATTTGAAGCTCGTATAGGTCTATTTTTTCAGTGTGTACAACCTCCCCCCACCCCCAAAATAACACTTCAGCCATTTTGAAGGAAACCTTGGGCCGGGTTTTACAACTAACCACATGCAAAAATGCTTACGGAATTGCCACGTTAAAAATGAACTAAAATTGCATGCAAAAAGGACAGTTTTGTGACGCGTGTAATGAGTGGATGAGGTTATCAGACTGGTCTCGTGATGTGGTGGATGTCGGAGCTGGCACGTTTATGGGCTTCACACCTTGGACTCCATGGTTCATGATGGTGGCAAGAGGGAGCAGCAGCCCCCGTTGTGGATGCCCACCCTCCCTTACCGAGTTACGGGAAACTCCTCTGCGGTTTTAGCAAAGTGACGTCAAATTGGTGGCAAAGTTGGTCTGATGCTGTTTGCCAGAGGACGGTGATGCAATATATGCTCACCAGCTGGCTCCTGTGTAATGGATATCAGAAGAGAAGAGGGGTCTTGGCTTATTATGTGACCCTTTGCGGTTTCCTTATGGAGGTTTTAAATGCTAGGCGCATTGTAGCATCCCTGAGTCTGTCATCAGCTGGACAAATTATGGCTTTGGAGAGGCAAATCTCTGGTTCGTTTGGTTTGGGGTTTTTTTGTTGTTTTGCTTGCAACTGCAGGCTCTGTCCTGGGATGTAGGTGTGAAGATTCACTATTTATTCCTGGTGGTGTCCTTGCAGTAGTGTTTTCTCTATCTCTGTGAATGTTATTTAAGGTTGGGCAGAAGGAAACGTAAGGAGATGAGCTGCCCCTCCTAGAATTACTGTCTGCAGGTTAAAACAACGCCATAAAAAAAAAATAAAATAAAGCCCTCTCTTCCAGCTGGTTATATCTGTGCAGTCTGCTCCGCTGAGGAATTACTTCTTTGGAAGATCTCCACGGCTCTCAGAGGGCTGAGGAAGATGTGTTGGAGGGGTTAATCACCAGCTTCTCTTTTCTGGAGACCTTTCTTAAAATTCGGCCCGTGCCACAGAGGTCTTGGTGGCCTTATGGCTTTTTGAAGTGTCTTTGCCCACGTCACTGGGCAGCCTGGGACCCCAGGCCAGGGGGAAAGGTGAGCCGGGCCAGCTCTGCAGTGCTTTGCGGGGCCAGATTTGGAGCGTCGGGGTGGGTATGCTGGATGTCTGGCCCGAGCACAGAAGTGGCAGCAGTGGCTGTGTCAGGACGGCAGTGCCACGTCTGAGCTCTGGCAGAGCCTGTGAGTCAAGCCACAGAGCACGCACAGTTGCCCAAGCCTCGGCCATAAAAATCCCTGTTGAGTCCCCCCTGTCCATCTTCTCTTGCGTTGTGTGCACGGGGATTGCCGTGCTACGCTGCAGCAGGCGCGTGTCTTCTCGTGGGGCAGAGGTCCCCCTGGAGAGGGACCATCGCCCGTTGTGATGCCTTCTCCATGGTGTCACAGAGGAGGAGCCCGTGCCACGCTGCAGCGGTGGGAAGCTGGTTTGTCTGCTAGGAAGGGCCGGTGAGACTCTCATGCGGTGCTGCAGGGAGTCACCACATTCACCCGTTTACTGAAAAACAAACAAAGAACCAACACAAAAAGTAAAAGCAGAGGACTAGAGTTGAAGTTTTGGCTTTGACCCAGTCTAATGGATATTTAGCTCTGGCCCAGAGACTCTGAGATTAGCAGATATTTGTTTTCCTCAGGGATTGAGGAAATCTCCATATTGGCTTTTACAAAGGCTGGTTTTTCCCCTGTCTTGTGACAGGGGTTCATCCTGTGGACACATGTTAGCAAGAAGCAGATGATAAATTAATCGCCTCCTGAGATTTTTCCTGTTCTTTCTTTTTTTTTTTTTTTTTTCCTTTCACACAATGGCACCAAGGCCTTCCAAAGGGAGTTTATAGTTGGCTGTGGGCTTCCAAACGAAAACGGCTCCACGATGCAGAGTTAATCAGAGACAGCTGTTACCCACAGCACTGCCGGCCTCACCTCTTTAGCATCAGATTAAAAATCATTAATAACAATCAGCGAGAAGCCATGGAGGCCGCTGGTGAGCTCCTGCCTTGCGGTAACCGTGCTCACCAAGAGCCGTGATGGCCTGGGGTGGGCACGAGCTCTCCCCGATGGCTGAGGCAGGCGAGCGGCAGCCAGCAGTGAGTCAGGATGACTCCGATGGGTGGGTGTGAGCACACATGGATCTTGCAGCTTTCGGGCACTGTAATGCAAGAGCACGAAGCGAGCAATCTTTTGGAAAAATGCAAATGAGGATATGAGTGCGGAGCTCCGCACAGGGATGGTCTTGGCTTTGGATTTTGTTTTCTTACCGAGAGTGAGCTGGATTTGAACAACACAACTGGCAGGCGAGTTATCCTTCTCTCTCTGTTTCAGTTCTCTGTGCTTTTTATATCAACCTCCCTCAGCTGGGTCTAAGCAGAACAAAAGGGGTTTTATTAATTTTGTTTTTCCCTTTTCAAGTCGCTTGCTCTCGGTTGCACAGACTTGGAGGTCCTGCTGTAGTTGCCCCCGTTCACGTATGAAAACCCTCACCAGTTGGCAGACCAGGAGGCTACACGGGCAAGTCAAGGGAAGCACGCAGCTCCTTCACCGCAGCCAGCTAGCGTTTCTTTCTCCCTCTTTGGTGCCGTCTGGAAAACCGTTTGCTCAGTGTGAGTGGAAATGTGGGTAAGATTTATTTGATAAAATGGGGTGCACTGGGACACCTGACAGGGTTCAGTTTGCGAAACAGCCTCGTGTTTCGCACATGCTCCTATTCTGTGTAAGGCAGAACAGTTGCCTGGGAAAGGACTGCTTCTCAGAAGACAAGGGGTCGAATCCAGGCTCTGATGTAAACCTCATTTTGGTGAGTCATTGAGGGCAGTTTCTTAGAAGTATCCACACGCTGACCTCTCGTAGCAGTCTTTCCACTCCCTGCTGCAAGCGCTGGGTCATGCCCATGATCTGCATGGCTCAGCTCCCCCTGGTGCGAGCACCTCACTGCTTGACTGCCAGCCCTGCACTGGGGACGGCGTCTCACTCCCCATCCTTACAGTGACAGCACAGTGGGGCTTGGAGCCTGGGCACAACACTGAGGCATGGCTGGTATGGAAAAAACATTGCATTTCTGCCCTGGACTTCTTGATATCCAGAGACGGACCCTCTGGGGGTGTTGCAGTGTTTGGTGTGAGCCAGGGAAAGACTGCTGAGCAGACACCTATGCAATGCTGACATAATAAAGCTCAGCAAGCTTTGTCCAACTGCTGAGGCTCAATGTTTGGATTTAATTAGCTCCAGAGATCCGGCAGCACCCTGTTTGTATTTTTCAAGCTCCCAGAGGCACGGAGAATGAAGGGTTTCTTTCAACACCCCAGAAAAACCATGAAAAATGGTCTCCAAAACATCTAGAGCCCACCCTGGCTTCCACCCACCATTACTGCCTCTAAGTGTTTGCTGACAGTCTGCCAGGAACCTCCTGGAGGAAAAACCCCCAGGGCTGCTGAGCAGACTTTGCATGAGTTGGGGATGGATGAATCCTTCATCTCCTTGGCTCCTTCAGGGGCTGCAGGTTCAGAGACGAGCCTGGCCACAGCGGTGACAGCTGTCAGTCATGTCATACCTTACCATAGCCCGCCCTGCTCTCTGAACAAAGCATTGACCATGAATTGCCTTGATGCTGATCAGTCTGCTTGATATATGGGCTGTGTAGTGTTGAGCACGGGGAGGGCTGGGACAAGAGGGGGTTCAGGCTGCTCTATGGCCCCGAGGTTTTTACCTTGAGCTTCAGGGAGGTGCCTTAGCTTTGTCTTCTTCCCACTTTTGGGGCAAAGCGCCGCTTCACTGCTGTGTTGCTGTGGGTTCTACTTTTGTCCTATCAATTCCTGGCAAAATAAAACACAGCCAACTCCAAAAAGAGCTAGATAGCAGGTGACAGCGTGTGCCAGCATTTCTTTGCTGTTCCTGTCTTCTGGAGCAGTGTCTGCCTTTATCTCCCAATCTCCTTCTGGATCTCAGCTGAAAGCATGCCTGTTCTTCTTTGCCCCTACCTCTTCATTTATTTCTGCTTCTGATACCATTTATGACTTAACTCTGTTCCTGTAATAACTCTGGTATACCCAGATGCCCTATTTCTACAGAAGCGGTGGCTAAAATGAAGCCAGCTTAGTATTCCCTCGTTGAACTGTGGATGGAGAGTCCCTCCAACTCTGTGGCGGCATTGCTAAGGCTTTTATGTACTTTTACCATTTTTAGTATGTTACCGTTTGAGATGCAATGCTTTCACCCGTGTTGCCCAGAACCCATAAATGCGTTGATGGAGCGAGTTGTGCAAGTGGTTCATTAATTGTACACTGAGGCACTGAGAGCTGATGCGACCTCTTCCATCCCCTCTTCCTCCACCCTTGCGGTAGTGGCGCTGGAGGTGCTAAGGGAGAGTTTCAGACCTACCAGCATCCTCCCCAGCCCCTTCTGGCAACGAACACCTCCCAGGGATTTGCTCCCAATTGATTATATTCCAGCATTTTGCCTGATTTTAAAACAGTAAAATACCCCACAGTCACTCAATCTCAAACACCCCAAATCTGAGGTTATTCAACCCATAGTTGCTGTGTTAGTGCCATATCTAGCATCTCTCCTGAGCAAATAGTGAGTCAAAGTCATTGCTGTCTTACATGGCTGTATAAAGCCCAGGGGTGACAACCACAAGAAGTGCTGGCATTGGTGGGAAGGACAGTTTTCAATGCATAAAGGCTATGCACTAAAACCTGAACCTTTTCCCCTCGCTCTGTTGGGAACACTTCATTCACAGCGGATGAATGATTTGTTTGTAGTCAAATTAAGGACCAAGCTGGTCCTTTGGCTTTGCCTGTCCATTCAGCAGAGTTTTGCTTGTGTCTGGCCAGAAAGTGACTCAGTCTAACCATGACTGAGGGGCACGAACACTTCTAAAGCAAGGCAGTGAGAAGAATTAGTCCTTCAACAAATAGTTAGAAGCTGATATCTTGATTCAGTACCAAGCTTATGAAGTAGAGGAAACCACAGGCAGTGAGATTTGAATCAAGAGGCGATCCATGGGGACAAAATGGTTAGAAAGGGACAGGCTGTGCTGATACAACACCCAGGATAAGGACTTGACTAGGGTCCAGTACTCCTTTGAGAGCTCCGTGAGCTATCAGACAGTTTTTCAGCTGGGTAGGATCCAGATGGAGAAGCCAACAGGAGCCAAACTAATGCGTGGGTTGCTAAGGATGTCTTTCCGTTCCTATGACCCCATCTTGAAGCACAGTAATAGTTTTTGTATTGTAGTAAAACAAGTTAATTCACTTTCACAATAGCACGGGTCTAGTGTGGAGTCATTCTGGGGGTCTGTAACAAACCTGAGGCAGCTTAGGGACTGGTAATGCACGATGTGAAAGCATCCCCAGCCAGGTGGCAATGGGATAAATTAAACTGGCCAGTGTGGGAGGGACAGATGCTGCGTGTCTGTGTGGGAGAGGAGGCTCCCCGCTGCAAGCCTTTTTGAGTAAAAGAAGCAGGAAAATGGGGACAGCGTCTGCTCTGAGCAGAGATTTCTGCAAGGTCCCCTGGAGGACCCCAGCGCTGTGACTCAAAACTTAAAGGGCCTTATAGGAAATCTGCTTTGCTCAGCTGTACGTAGCAATAGCTTCCAAGAACCCCCACCCTTTCTCCCACTCGTAATAGCTTGGGGTGCATAAAACAATTTCTCATTAGCTATAAAACACCCAAACCTCAGCAGAATTACAAACAGATGGATAAACAAACCAAAATTTCAAACAACATGAGAAAAGCCCTTAAAAAGCAAAAGCAAGTCGGAGTCCTGCCCAGCCCTCCGAGAGACAGTCCCCGCTCCTCAGCCTTGGCATCCCTTTGTCAGAGCCCAGGTGATGGAAAGTTTTGCGCACGCACCTCGGTCGTCTTTGCATAAGGCCTAACTACACCTCTCAGAGGTTGGAAATGGTTTGTTGCAGGATTAGGCTTGGTCTGAGCTGGTAATTCAAGTGCTGGGTGCAACGGGGTATCGGTGACTGCACTGACACAAAGAGAAAGCATGTTTTTATTCTTTTGCTCCAGGCATTAATTTCTTGGGGCAAGGAGGGGGGAAATGTGTCTTCTATTCCTCCTTGGGGCCCAGCAAGCAGTTGGGAAGTGGCTGCTGAGAGCACATGCGGGAGGGAGGAAGGCTGAGACCTGCTGCAGCAAAGCCCTAAATTTGGGCACACCCCTAAGTCTCTTCTCCAACCCTGTGGTGATTATTCTCTCTGTTCTTCTCTGGCCCTTTATGTAAAGAGGGCCTCTGTTCCTTAGAAATGTGCATCATCATTTCCTGCTGCTCTAATGGATGGAGATTTTGTCATGAAAGGATGTGGGTTTTGTTCCCATCATCAGTGGGAATTTCTGAAAAATAGCATTAAAATTGATGGCAGCTCCACATTAAGCACAGCAGGGTTGCTCTTCCCAGGAGCATTCAAGAAATCTATAGCCTGCATCCGGCTGGGCCAGCAAGTACGATCACAGCTCCTTACTCAGAGCCACTGCACATCCTGGCGAAACACCTCCCTCAGCTTTCCCCGCTAACGCTGGGCAAATGCCTGCCAGGGATGCGGCTGGCATCGAGGACTGGCTAGAATATCTCCCCCATTTTCTAGCTGATGGGAAATAGCGGTGCCTGCCCATGTAACTTTGTAATCACCCTGGCTCTTTGCAAGATCAAGAGAGGGGACCACTGGTTCTTCGGGGGGTCCCTGCCCCCCAGCCACAAGCCTCATCCTCTCTGTAATTGCAGTCACCATCAATCATTTTCTGCCTCTGAGAGAGTTCCTTCTTTTAGTTAGGCTACTGCAATAGTAGATGGCAACTGCAGCCTTTTGTATAGGGTTGTTTTGTCTTGTTCAGCTCTTATTTCAGGGCAGCAGCTAATTTCTTCCCTCTGTGTAGATCTGCCCATGGAAGCCCCTACGGAAGTCAAACCGCTGGCTGGCTTGAAGGAATTTCCATGGGGTTGAAGTCAGGGGCTGGGATGTGACCCATTGCTGTGAAAGTTGTTTGAGGTTCACAAGCAGGCGGGGTGGGAAGGGCGTGCACTGAACACAAGTGAGCTGAGCTTGTCGGCGCTGGTGGAGCCTTTGGCTTCTTGCTACAGTGGTGCGTAAGGGACCAAACATGAGAAAAAGACTGCGGGATCCGAGAGAGGAACCGAAACCAGAAGAGCTGGATTCTAGTCTTGGCTCTGTGATGAACTCAGTGTGCTGCACTGAGTGTGTCATTTAAGGTCACCTCTTTAAAAGAAACAGCTTCTAATTTGGGGAGTTAGGTCAGGCTCTAACAGTGTGATTTTTCAGAGGCGGTGAACTCCCACTGCTTGGAGATGGCTACTTGGAGACGTTTTAAAGGGCAGTCCCTCAAGCTGTGACTTCAACTGCCCCTACACTAGAGGCTGCTCATGGACAATTTTTGTATCTCAGCTTCAAGGTGAAAAATGTGGCTAGTGATGGTTGCCTTCAAAAGATGGCGGAGAATGAACCCGTGTTCCTGATGGCTTCAAGTTCTCCACGGAGGTTGGACTCTTTGGACCGTTACTAGACTTGAGCTCGGTGGGAGGTGCGCGGTAACTCACAACAGGGAGGAATAGCATCTCCCAGCAATCTCTTACTAACGACAGCTGGGATTTTCCATGGAGCTTGAGTTGTTTGTGCACTTAACTCCCACTGCAATTTATGAGCGTTTGATGTCTGCTCCTTTTCAGGTCTTTGGAAAACTCCTGCCAAAATCCACCAACTGAATTTTCTGTGAGCAAAATGCATGTGCCACTCGAAATGCAGCCAGTGTACCATGGTGATGAGCGTGTTAAGAAAAACCCCATTTTTCTGATCTCTTGGATCAGTTCTGCACGTGTTCATTTAATTGCAGAGAAAAGTAAAAAGTTTCTCCGTTAGGCAGGGAGCAGCTCTCTTGCTGGAAGGCCCCCATGGATGACTGGGTTTTGAGGCTGAACTCAGCCAAAGGCAAAAACACATTGGTGCTGCTGGGCTACACGTGCCAAATCTCCAGGTGCCGCTCCACGCTCGATGCAGGCAGATCTGGCTGGTGCGGTCCGTGTCGCTGCACCTGCCATTGGGATAAATCCAGCCCCAGGCTCCTCCACTGCTCAGCTGGCTCTGGTCAACGTGAAATAATGTTCTTGGAAACTTCTTCTGAGGTACTTTTTACAACCATAGCAGCCTTCTCAGTTGTTTCCTTGTGAATTGGTTTCACCACCTCCTAGGACCTGTTTTGCACAGCGCTGGCTGGGCTGCTCTGTGTCTTGGCCTCTGCAGAGTCTGTCTGGCCATTTGATCTCGGTGCGATGGGTTACTTCTGGAGCGTAGTCCATGATGAGTATGTCAGCTCGAGGGAACCATAAAGAAGAAACTAAGAGTTCAAGCAAACAAAACCTGGAAGCTTTGATGGAGTAAGGTCAGTGGAGACACCCCCTCCGTGGCAGGACATTGTGTTTTTTGAGGCTGGGCTGCTTTGCCTGGCTGGAGATCTCTGGCACGTCACAGACTTCGCAATGGACTCCTTCATTGAGCTGGGTGTTGAGTCTGTTCCTGCTGGGGGAAGCAGCTTAGACTCGGCGTAAACCAGGAAGAGGTGTTCGATGCAAACACAGTTGGTAACCAATGCACAGCGCACGGGGAGCACATCAGATGTCTCTTATCTTTCTAGACTAATGCCTCCTCCCTCTCTGCTCAGAATCCAGCCTGTGCAGGGCACAGGAGGGACAGAGTATTTCCTAGAGAAACTGCAAAGAGTCTGCAAAACCAGGATATCCATCTTGGGCAGGGAGTTTGCTTTGATTCACTTGCTGTCCCTGGAGCAGCTGCCACACTTATTCCACAAATGGGGAGATTTCAGCTCTGTCTGAATCCTGACTCGCGTTGCATTGTCCCAGCTGATAGATGTATCTGGACCTTACGATGCCCAGCGTGGGATTTGTTTGCTTCCCTCATTGTTCAGTTTGGGACTGATTCTCACAGCCCAGGGTTGCCAGAAACCTGGTGGAAATGAGGTTTCCAAAACCCCTCTTGCCTTTCAGTGCACAGCAGGCCTGAGGCTTTAGGGATCTGCTCCACCATTCCGGTGGCATTTCCCCATCTTGAGCAGGGCGTTGTATGGCAGAGGGTCCTATCCAGAACAGCCTGGTTTACTTGGTCAAATATTGGACTGAGAACCATTTCTCCACCTGTGAAGTGGGACAAATGGCCTTTCATCTCCTTCCTAAAACCCTGAGAGACCTACCGGCATGCAACACTACTGCAAGCGAACCCTTGCTGTTAACATTTAGCATGTCCAAATATTATTTCATCCCTGTACTGCAGCCCAGCCGGCACGGGAGCCAACAGAAACGTGGCTACAGGACAGCCACAGCGGTGTGGGGAGGGCGGGAGGCTTGCCGGGATGGGGCAGGCTTGCAGCCCCCATCTCGCAAATGTCACGTTTGCAGCCCCGAAGGTCTGCACTCTGTGTGTATGGCTTGGCCCCGCTTAGTCTTCCACAAGCACCGACGTGTTGAATGGTCTCGGTGCAGCACGTGCGAAGGAACAAGCTGGAAACAAATGCTAATCTCTAAGACTTCACCCCCCGAATGCGCCAGCTCAAACAATCCAGGCCCTCCTGGGTCTCGTGGCCTTTTAATTTGTCTTCTTGCTCGCAAACCAAGTTGACTTCTGTCAGAGAAGATAAATGTTGTCTACAAAGCTCAGATAAGAATGATGAAATCTGTCCTTTTCCGAGGGCTTTGCAGAGGTTTTGGGGGATGCAGATGGAAAGTCGGGACTAGACTTGCCAAGAACACAGAGACTGATCAAGTACACATTAAAGGGAGTTGTATTGGTTGGGGAAAATGGATGTGAAACCCTTTATTTCTAGGTCGTTTCCTTATTTCCATTCCAGTTTGACTGCGGTCGAGCGGTCTTTCTGCGTGATTGGTTAAATGCAGGCTGTGCCGATACACTCTGGTCATGCAAGTCTTTGAAATGCAAGGGCAGATCCTGCAAAGGTCTTTCCGTGGCTAACGGGAAGCTGCGTGTGCTGGCCTCCATCCAGTTCAGACAGGGCTAGCGTCCATTTCATGAAACACCACCAAAACCATCAGCACTTACACACGCCCTTGCCGAAAGCCTCAGCAAAGAGGCCAAGGTATGTCCGAGTGATGGAGTCTGACCCGAGCACTTACCAGGAGTGGGGTTTTCCCCAGAAACTGGATTTTGGATAGAGACGGACAGGTAGATGGACATATGCAGAGTCAATGCTGGGATTTCGCTGCAAGTAGGGGAGCACGTCTTGCTTTTGCCCGTGCTATCTCTTGTCTGAAGACGCAGACCTTTGATCTCCCGAGCTGTTAGAACGCAGGAAGAGAGGTACTGTGCTGCCCTACGGGGCTGTTGCTCCCCTCTTAGCTGTCCCACGTCGGGAACGTGCTCAGTGTCAAGTGGGGTGGAGGCTGTGGCAGCTCTGCACCCCAATCATGGCTGCATCTAGCCTGGATGCACCCTGTTCACCAGCAATAAATTTGCTTAAAACTCTTAGGGAGCCCTGCTTTGTGAGTGTAGGTGGTGCAAAACATGAAATTTCCCCCCAAAAGGTGCAAAATGCTGTGTGGCAGCCCTAGTTCCCCTGGCTTCTTTAAAAGCACAGCTCTTTATTTATCTGCTTGGAAGTTTCTGAAAGATGCTGTTTGAAGTCTCTGCCTTTTTATGTATTATGCAGGAATTTGGCTACAGGAAGTCTTAGTTCTTTCACGTATTTTGTATCAAAATCCCTTTATAGACCAAATAATTATTTTTCCGTGGTAGAGAGACTATGACCCATACACAGCGAGACAGATTGCTCCAACCTGTTCATGCTGCTGAAAGGAACTGAAAAGACAAGTCTGTAGCTTTTCTATTAAATTCTCAGGCTTCTACTGTTTTTCAGGGACGTTTTTCAGAGGAGAGGAGACAATTCTTAGCAAAGCTTTCTGCTTGCTGCCTGGTATGCTGGCTTCGTCCATCTCAGAGCATCACCGAGGCGTTCAGCGGTCAGAGCATTGAGTCTATGGCCCTGTAGTCACCTTTGTTGGCACTTAAGGCAAAGACCTGCAAAAAATTCCTGTGGTTCCTGAACTCTTAGCCTCTCAGGGAGTCTTCCACCTGCGGTGAGTCTGTTTGCTCCGTGCTTAAAAGCAGACCTCACATCGGCAGTGGTTAAATCCACCCTTCACAGCCAGCAGCTGCTGATGTTCCTATCCCGCCCAAGACAGGCTGATAACCAGCTTGGTGAGTGTGTTATCATCAAACCCACTGACATCGAAGCGATGGCGATGAATGCTCGGGCTGCCGGAGGAAGCGAGCGAAAGGGAGAGAGAGCCTCTTGTCCTCTGTGTGGTACACACGGGCTTGATTAGGGATGTGGTCGCTGGGGTGTTGCAGCTTGGGGAATGTGACGTGCCCCGTGTAGACAACCGCAAGCTGCAGATGCTGCCCTCCCTGTGGCAAGCAAGGTGCCAAAAGGAGCGAGGGCAAAGGTAATTAGTTGCAGGGAGATGGGATGACAAGGGGGTGGAAGATAACGATACATTTTTAATTTCAACATCACATTAAACGGAAAGAGAAATCTTCCCGTCCCGGCAGCTTGTTCGCAGTTCTGCGTCGTGCCGTTGCTGTCGGGTTCTGCAGAGGCCAGCAGGGACCCAGATGTCTCTGGGAGAGAAATCCCAGAGCAGCTCTACCTCTTTGAGGGACTGCAAATCCCAGCTGGCTTCGTCTTCTGGGCCTGCACGGTCATTTATGCTGAGTGGAAAGGGTGGTAAGTTACAAGGCTGGAAAATCAGGAGAAGACAAGTTCCTGACTGCCTGTTACAGGAACAGCTTGGCTTTTTCAACGTCGGACTTTGGGAGGCAGTGAGTTTGCTGGCCCACGGGCTCCGGTACGTTTCAAAGGGAGTAGACAGAAATAAAACACACTGTGGTGACATTTAGTTAAGTGGCAAGGAATGCACCGTGGACATCTCTCTGCATCAGCGTTGCTCTGGGTTTCCCGTGGGGGTGGCTGTTACAAAAGTCTCCTTGCCTGTGTCCCTTGGGGGAGACACAGCTTGTGGGGTGGGGGAACAGTATTCCCAGGTTGGCAGGCTGGAGCAAGCTGGTCATCCCTGGATCTTGTGGCCTCTGCCCAGCCACAGTCACTGCAAGGCTTTGTAAGTGAAAGCGTGACACCCATTTTATCCTTTGCCCATTTCCACAGGGGCACCTGACCAATACTGTGGTTAAACGCTTAACCTCAGATGCTGAAGAGGAAAATCCCTCTAAGGCCAGCCTTCGGTGCGCCAGGTCTGGTTTGCAGAATTAAGCATCTGTCTCTTCTGCTGCAGACAGCTTGCAGCTTTTCAAATCGGAGCCCTGGCTACGAGGATTTTGAACGTGCACCTGGAAAAACTGCAGAAGCATTATCCCGTACCAAAAGAAGTCATTGTGTCTCTCTGAATCTGGCAATTACTTTTTCCACCCTTCAAATCTATCATGCTTGATAGCTGATTGCGAGCAATCAAGGCGCTACAGGCTAGCAAGTTACCGCCTGTCAAGTGGGTTGTAGACCGCTTGCGTCCTGCTGCACGGTGTTTCTTTCCGCTTACAGTGGCTCGGGAAGGATGTGTCCAGCCCGTTACCGCAGCTTAGCTGATGGATGAGAGCTGATGAAATCATAGTCCCAGGACATTGGTAATCTGTGCATCTCTCGAGACAGATTTCAGAAACTGCTGGACAGAATTGCCACCCTGTTTCCATTAGAGACAAAAGGCTTTAGACTCCATAAGGACTCAATTTTTTATTTTGCAAACAGTACAGTATTTATCCCCTTGACCAATATTTGTAATTACCAAGGCCTGATGCAGGGAGCCAGGTTCAGTTTTGCTTGAACTGTCAGTGCTCTTGGGAAGCCAGGACTTCCAGTGTGCGTCTCTATCTGCTGACCTTCATCGTGCGCTAACATGTGCTGAGCAGATCCGCAGCCTCACCCGCACAAAGTGCATTGTGACCTCAGTTAAGAAAACACTTGCCGTAATCGCCTGCAGATCTGCCGCTGTCTTTGATCAGTTTAAATATTGGTTTATCTTATGATATAAATATGTAAAACATCCATTTGTTTTCGTGCAGGATGCAAATAAATCATTGCGTAAGTTTATACATGAGCTAGGAAGTCGGGGGGGGGCGTGCAGCGATGGGTTCATAACTCATGAGTCTCCACCTCTTTGAAGGTCATTACTTCACGAACATGCCGTTTCTCTTTCCAGCAAGCCCCTATTTTGCATTATTCAAATGGTCCTTGTCATCCACGGACAGCTCTGCCCTGCCAGAGGAGCGTGTTTCCAGCGGAGCGGTGACGCCCGCGTGTGCATGGTGCCACTGCCCTCTCGTGGGTGCAGTGCCCGTCCGCCCGCCCCGCTCCCACCTGGCTCTCCCCAGCACTTCAAGCTTCAGACTCCTCCTGAGACCACGCGTAGGGACTCGGCAGATCTGGTGGTCATCTCCCAGCCCTGCCACAGGCCCGCCGGCTCAGCCCTGGCCACGTTCAGCTCATTCCCACTGCTTTGCTTGTGTCCACATGTGTGTGCCAGGAATGATTAATTAGACTGCAGCCTCAGCACTGCAAAGGATTTTTATTATTCTCTTAATCCTGTGGCTGTTTTCTAGTGTTTCCCTGCAGAATATGTCCATCCCAGACACATATGTCCACACACATCTCGTGCTGTGGTCCTGGCGGGGTGTAGTCCCCCGTCAGCACGGCTCCGCTGTAACTCACAGGCGCTGCTCACGGGCTTCGCAAAGAGGTGATCCTGCAGCGTGGACCCACTTCCCCAGGGACGGCCACATGCGATGCTGCTCTGCAGCTGGAGGATACGGTTAAGCCCCTCCGAAAGCAACAATTCCCACATGTTGCAAGATCGGCTTTCCAGCGGGGAAGTTGTTTAAAGCGTGGTTAGCGGGATGGTGTTACAGAGATTAAGCCGAGTCCAGAGCTCAGCGTCTCCTCCTTTGTTTCAGGCTTTGTGTAGCACTAAGCTGGTGTCAGCTGGGCTTCTGCTGCTGGATCAAGCTCTGCTGCTGATGGTCATTTGATGGGAAATCGGAATTTGGGCTTTCTCCTTCTGAGGCTCCGAAGAATCAGCTTTATCCGCGTGTTCCCAACCCAGGCATAACCACCCCCCATATTTAACATGTCGGTGAACAGAAACTCTTGCCAAGAGATTTAGTAAAAACTATAAAAGCACATAATAATTGATGATTTGGGAATCTTGTCTGTCAAGCCATAAAATATGCAAATGAACGTTCACATTTCTTCCGTATCTAGTGAAGAATTGGGGTCTCACGCCAGCCGTGTTCTCCAAAGTTCTGTTAGCACTTTCCCGAGAGCGAAGGGATTTTGTGTAGTTCTTCTGTCTTAATTCCTACTTGTGCCCTTATATTCCACCTTCCTTAAGGCCTTATATTTTTCCTCGTTGTTAGAGGATTTTCCATTTCTTGTCCTAAATGCTCTGCTGGTGGGCAGATCCCACCCAGGAGGTGGCTGCATTTTGGGGCAAAGTAATGCCTGTGTTCACATCTTCTAAGTAATAAAGCAATTTCAGTGAAGAACATTGGTATAAAAGAATATTAATCAATATTTTACTGCTGTCACTTCTGCCCACAGATGTCCTGTAAAAGAGAGTATAGGGAGCAATCCCAAGATAAGATATGGTGCATAAAATAGTGCAACATGATTAATGAACCTTTTGTCCTGGTGAGCGAGATAAAATATCTAGTGCTATTGCCCCATGCTAACAGCATTTATATCACATTTTAAATATTTTTTCTTATTTCAGAGGTATTTCACTATCTGTCTTTGTTCAAGGGCAGATGAGAAAGGAATGATGCAAACACTGAAATTTGAAATCTTCCCCACCTTAATTTTATTCTTAGATCACAGAGATCCTTTTGCTGCTTGCTTGTTTGTTCCATTTTCTCACCTTTGCAGACTCCAGAGTTGGAAGAAATCCACATCAATTACTGACACCCCCCCCTTCTCCACCTCACCAAACCTCCCGCATCTCAAGCAATGCATCTTATCTCCTGGCTGCCACTGCTGACGGGTCTGGAGGCTGTCCCTGAGGCCACAGGCAGCACAGCTCTGTCAGGCGACCGGGAGGGAGAGGTGGACCCATACCAGAGTTTCGTAATGCCACAAAGCGAATTTCAGCTGGAAAGCAGAGGGGAACGGGGCAGAGCACCCAGGGCGTTTCTCAGGTCATTTAAACTGGTGATGGGGTGGGGGAGTGCGAGAAGATTCTCGCACAAGAACAAGTCTTACGAGGAGCGGCTGAGGGAGCTGGGGTTGTTCAGCCTGGAGAAAAGGAGGCTGAGGGGAGACCTCATTGCTCTCTACAACTACCTGAAAGGAGGTTGTAGCGAGGTGGGTGTCGGTCTCTTCTCCCAAGTAACAAGCGACAGGACGAGAGGAAACGGCCTCAAGTTGCGCCAGGGGAGGTTTAGATGGGATATTGGGAAAAATGTCTTTACTGAAAGAGTGGTTAAACATTGGCACAGGCTGGCCAGGGAAGTGGTGGAGTCACCATCCCTGGAGGTATTTAAAAGACGTGTAGATGAGGCGCTTAGGGACATGGTTTAGTGGGCATGGGGGTGTTGGGTTGACAGTTGGACTCGATGATCTTAGAGGTCTTTTCCAACCTGAATGATTCTATGATTCTAAGACGCTGGGCTGTAGATGGGCAGAGCTTTGGCGCAGGCACAGGCGTGAGCTTGTGAAACTCCCTATGGCTGGTGACTGAAAATGGCTTTTCTCCTCCTCCAGCTCAACTTTCTCTTCTCGTTCTTTCCTTTCAATTTTACCGCAGCTCATCCAAAGGAAATCCTTGCAAATATGTGAGACGTGTCAGGCAGGTGCTGGGAGTGCTTCTTCTGGGACAAGAAATTCCCAGGGGAGACAGTGGATACAGGGCTGGGAGGCTTAAGGCACTGCCTAAAAGTTACGAGAGCCCCGAAGTTGCTGACCGTGGGAGCTGAGAACTGCCTGGGCTTTGGTGGGGGGTCCCTGCAGCTGAGGGTCCCCTGAAGTGGGCATAGTGATGGGGACAGATAGGACAGAGGTGTGCGAAGGTTAGTGGGCAGCATCATCTCCTGGGATGATATCCCCACCTCCAGTGGCCATGTGACAGATGAAGCTTTCTGGGAGACACTTTCCCATCTTTTGATGTACAGAGGCTTGTATTTATGTAGAAATTTGGGTTACACTGATGCTGCCTGGAAGGCCTGCCTGTGTTGCGTGAGCCATGCTGAGCAGCCTCACCACGCAGCAGTTGCCTGCACAGGGGCTTGGACCGACCTGATTTCCACTGCCAGTTGCAAAACTGTGGTGTAAGAAAAATCTGATGACACCAGCGTTATGTTCCTCCTGTAAAGACTGGCTTGCACCGTGTCCAAAATGAAATGAAATACAGTGCTGCAGTGGCACTGTTTGACCTTTCCCGTTTTCTGGGTATTGAGTTTTATTTGAATTTCAACCTTTCCCCCGCTGTTTCTTGGCTCTCTCTCAGCAAGCTGACAGATATTTGCTCTGCATGGAAATCCACCCCACCTCAGGTGCTTGCTGCTGCCATTGAACTGAACGGGAGCCGCTGCCTTCGCTTCACATCTGTTCCTGATACCACTGCAGACGAGGGTCTTGCGGAGGGCGGCATCCCCCCATTAGGAGGAGTTTTGGATGATGCAAACCTTCCTGCTATTGGCTTTTTCACATGGAATTCACGCTGAATTCTTGTCAAGCGATTAGTGCAAATCTATGGCACTCTCCTTGCAAGATGAAGCTATTTGCCTATCAAAGACAAAAATGTTCTATCTCCCGTGTCTGAAGCATTTTCTCCAAACTGTACTGTTGTAGAGCAAGTTGTATTTTTTAGCTATGTCCACCGATTTTCCTAATAGACAGTCAGACCTAGCTGGTTGACTGCAAATGCCGTTTCCTTCAATTTTGGCAGATTTTACGAAGCCGAATCAGCCTCCAAGCACATAAGCAATGAGCTTGGCTTCTCCTCTGTAAGGTTAAGACTGAAATTGGGACAATTTATAGCAACATTTCCTGCTGGGGAGAGTGGCACCGCTTTTACAACCATTCAATACTTCTTGGACTTCAGGGAGTTTACTCCCAATTTATTCCATGCTATGTGAGGTAAGAGTCAGGCCACTAAAGGAAGATAAACATCTTTAAAAATGTTTGCTGCCTGCTTCGATGAAAGGAATGTAATTGCTAAAAATAAATCTAAAGTGGAAAAAATAAGACTATTTTTGGAGAGGTGGGAAGGACACAACAAAGCCAGGGACAAAATCATTGTCTGCCAGCAAAGGAAAGCAAGGTGCAGAGATGGTGATGCCTGTGGCGAAAAAAATGTTGATTTGACAGATGAAAAGCAGGAATTTGCGGTTGCCCACGGTTTGTGGAGTAGGTACATTTGCAGATTCCCAGGGTTTCTGGCTGAAAGTTGCCCATTGCTGATCTTTGCCGGGGGCTGGCTTCTAATAATCTCCAATGCGCTGTGCCTGGGGATTTGCCTGGCATGTGCGTAGCTGATTTTGGAACCAGCCAGCCATCCATCATCTCACTTAGGGTAACTACGATCAGCACCCTGCAGCTTTCCGGCCCCGGCTGCTCTCCTGTTCTCGCTTGCCAGCAAGTGGATGGCAAATCCTTATTTTAGGTGGCTAATTAAAATGCATGGATTTATAGCCGGCGCTGCTGATGTGCAAACCTAGACAGGGAAAATATTCTTAGCCGGTGCTTGCCAGGCTGGCTGGGGTCTCCAGCTCGTGGGTGACCTGATGCACGCGTGCAGGTCACCTCGGGAACACACAGCAGCCCCACGTTCTCAACAGGGTTCCTACAATTGCAGCTCAGCTGCATTGCTGCCGTAGGCTTCTGGGACACTACAGCTGTCCTTGCTCAGTGTCCACTCTGCCATGAAATATATGTTTGTATTTAGTGATGGTTTTAGCACTCACTAAGCGGTGGCCTGCTTCTCCTGAGTCGGGACCATTTTGGGATAGCTGGGATCGTCTTGCCAGTGCTGCTTTTATCGCCTCGGGGGAGTCCGTAGCCTGTCCCTGCCTCCTTCTCCCCAGACTGTGGCTATTAACAGTGCAAAAATACTGCCTATGTGGGCAAAAGTAGAATGGAGGAGGAAATCCTGTCCAATAGTGAAAATGTTGGGTCGGATGTTAGCACTGAAGTTAATCCTCATAAAAGGCACAATCTTTAAAAAACACCTGGAAAAGAAGTGCAGCATGAAAGATCCCCCTCTCCACGGGAGGGACATAACGGATTTCTTAGGCTGGGATGGCATTAAGTGTAACCTCGTGATTTGTGTCATAGTAAGTAGAAAAGATCACTGCATTACCAACTTCCCTGTATGAATGCAAACCCGTCATCTTTTTCACAAGAAAAATGGATGGGGACCCTGTTTGCTATTTGGAGCGGAGAAAAGGAAGATGAAATGCCATGCTGATTCCCAAAACTGTCATTTTAAAGTGTCTAAAGGGTGAGGAATTCCTACCAACCTGCAGGATTTTGCACTCCCAGATCCTCTGAGGGGGTTTGAAAATCTGCGCTCCCCAACGACTGAGCCTGAAATGGTTGGGAAGTTTGATTAATACTTGCACAGATAGCTGTTCTAAGTATTTACACAGTACACCTATCTCGGCGGTATGTAAACACTCCGCAGGGTTTAGCAGCATGATTACAGCTGGCCTGCCAGGGGCAGTCATTCCCTTTACTATTTTCCTATAGGTTGAGTCTAGGCTATTGAATCTGAGCCCATTTTCTGCAAGATTTCGTTTGAAATTCAGAGTATGGTCCTGCTCATGTCCCACATGACCAGATAGGTGTGGGACAAAATTTCAGGAGCAGAACCTGTAGAAATGTGACACCACCACCACCCCCCCCAATAATTTTTTTTTAAATATATGTTTTTAAATTTACTGTTGGGCAGTATTTTGTGCTGAGAATTAATTTTTATTATAGCTGATTTATAACCCCATGAAAATGGGCTTTGGTCTCAGAAAAAAATGCATACACTGCAAATACCAGAGGTGTGCTATCCAGTTTCCACACAGCCCTCCAGCATTCATATACAGCATATTTGTAGGGGTGTCACAGCTGGCTTTCTCTTGGCCATATTTTGCTGGGGAACTAGGAATCTTGGCAATTCTGAATTCTGTTGCTCTTCCAAAAGCAGAGTCGACACCATTACTGTGTGGTGAAAGGTTTCTCCATAGGAACTCCATCTCATAAGTTAGTCTGCGAATGCAAGGCTGGAGAAGAGCTGTCGTTCTCTGCCTTCCAGAAATAGCATTTCCCTGTGTGATTGCTCAGGGTCCCGCTTCTGCGTTTTCCGCACGTCCACAAAGTCGTTGAGGTCAGCACAGCATGCGAGGTTCAGGAAGAGCACGGTCATGACGGAGGTGGTCAGGAGAGCAGGCTGGTCGCATGGTTGCGGTGAAGCTTTGCAAGGAGACTTCTTGCAAAGGGAATTAAGTGTTAAAGCCAAACCGAGCCACCTCTCAGAGTCCTGCGGTTGTATAAATACCTCCTTTAATATAAATACATGGACTGGCCTACCTCTGGGTCACAGGAAAGTTCATTTCAAAAGTAGTAGGCCCAGCTATAGTGGCTGCGTGTCTTTTAAGCAGTTCCTGTAAGGCATCCTGGTACTGATGCGATTGAGCGACTTGATGAGTAATTGTAGTGACTTGGGAGCAGCAAGAGCGGGTCCTTGGTGGCAGCAAGGCAGGAGCAGGGGGTACCCCAAACTCCGTAGCTGCCTCCACCCTGCAGTTTTTCCATGAGGTTGCAGGAGATGCTGGTGGTCCAGGCACGTCTTGGATTGCGGTTTGCTAGGGAGTAAAGAGAGGCTTTGAGAAGCAACCCAGGCTCAAAGGCTGTGTTTGGGACGAGATGAAGGCAGCTGCGTTTGGTAACTTCCATCCCCTGCTGTCAAGGCCCGAGCTTCCACGCTGCAACATGCTCAGTTAGTGATGCTCACCTCTCCAGGACACAGAACACAGGCAGCTGTTTTTACACTTATCCCTGGAGAAGATGAAGCAGCATAGGTGGAAGAAGGTAGAGGATAAACATGCCTATTCCTCACACGGTAGTTTGGCAGAGAGAAGACACTCTTCGGCTGCAGAGGCAGTGCACTCGCAGCTGCTGATCGTAAAGGATTTTACAACTGATAAGCAGTGAAACTGCTCGTTGCCCATGGAGTGGAGCGTGTTTGCACTGAGGCACGGGGTAGACGCACATGGTAACACCTGCAGAAGGATCTGCGTAAGGCGACCTTATAGCCTGAGGCTGTGCTCCATCTGCGGGATAAACCCAGGCAATTTCACGAGTTACCGGTTCAGGAGGTTAATGGTGCTTGTCCTTTCACTGCAGAAAAGCAGTGGCTGAGCTCCTCCAGCACCAACCCGTTGCAGCTCTCTCGTCACTCACAATGGATCAGTCCCTTTTTCCCCCCCTTTTGGAGGGGAAAAAAAAAAACAAAACCAGAAAACTGGAAAATTTCAGTTTGCAGAGGCCACAGCCTGGCTCCGTGGGAGATGCTGTTTGCAAGCCTGGTCTGCTATGCAGGCTGAGCTCTGTGCTGAGGCAGGACCAGCACGTCCCTTGAGCAAGGCTTTAACCAGCACCCTGGTTTGGTTTAAAAAAAAAAAAAAAAAAGTGGCTTATTTAGGCTGCAAACAGACGGAGCTTTTGACCATTAGAAATCATTTAAACTAAATAAATAAGAAAGTGAAGGGTTTAACGCAACCACATCCAGTAGCTCAGTACATTTCACATTCTGTGCTGCGTGTTGTTTGCTCACACTCACAGTATTGCTGGCCCTTGCTTTTAATAAGTTGTGACCTGGCTTCCAACCTTACAAGGCTGGTTTCAAGATTATGAGGTCTCATATGTCTAATAAAGTTGGGGTTCTTTTCCTCTACCCCCTCCTGTTGTTTTTTTTTAATTTAAGAAGCATTTTGCTGTCATTTTGAAGTTCTCTCTGCAGCCCTATACATTAAAAATTAAGTCCTGGATTTTAAACAGTAATTACTAGAAGTTAATTATTGTGTATTCCCGTGATTCAAAGCACTTGGACTTAGGGAGAAGCGCTGATAGCACGGGATACGCAGTAACGCATCGAGAGCTGCCAGCACTGCCTTTCTATACATTCCGGTGTCTGAGCTTTCCTCTCCCTTTTCCAGTGGAAACTTAACCTTCAGCTTCTCAACTCTGCAGACTTTTTTGCTGTTGAGACACTACCACGTACTTGAAAGCCTGTCTCTCCTTCCCCTAAATCAGCCTCCAGTTTGATGGCAGATTAACGCGGGTGGTGGTGGTAAAGGGGGGATTAGGATCAGATTTTTCTTTCTCCGTTGGGCAACTTATTGCACTGTCCCAGGGCACTGATGCTTGCTGTAATTCTGGCTGGAGTCAAAGGCGCTGGCTCTGTCTTGCTTTCCTTTAGCCCACAACTGAAAAACCAAGCATAGCTCTACGCTTCTTGCATCCTGGTCTGGTGTTGGGGTCGGTGTATGAATGCATGCACTCCCACGGCCTCCTCTGGAAGGACTGTCGTAGCTTTTAGCAGCATGTGTGATGAAGACACCCACCCCTCTTAGCCAGGGTTTGCAGAGGTGTTTGTAAGAGCCCCTCGCTTGCGTGATGTGCGAGGGGCTCCGGGAGCTGCTCTAATGTTGGTTAGGCTCCCAGAGCAAAGCAGCCACGACAGGGGAGGAAATCATCCGTATAAAGAATAGACAGGGAGCACTGCTGAAAAACAAGTCCTGAAAGGACTCTTAGGAGTAGGTGCCCATAGGCATGAGAGCAGCCAGGCTCAGCGGGGCTCTGCAGGACGTACCAGCCCTTGCTTTCCTCCCAGCAGAGAGCTCTGCCGCTCCCCCGGCTGCCGGGTGGCCTGGAGCTCCCCAGGTGGGGCAGTCAGTGGCTGTGGGCAGCTGAAAGAGATTAATGGGGTGGGAGAGCCCAGCCCAGCCTGGCTTCCCCACCTGGCAGCAGGTTTGAAACTACCCATAAGTGCTGGTTCCCCTTTCTGAGGCTGGGGTGAATTTCAGGGGAAGATGCTGCCTGGAGCTGGGGTTTTATTTCTCATTTAATAGCTTGCTAGGGACAGTAAGGGAGTTGGAGAACGGGTGGTGAACCTCCCCTTCCTGGGGGGCTGCACAGGTCTTCCTGACCTCCTGGATTTTGGGTTGCAAGGTGTTATGCTTGGGCTGATGCTCACCTTGGAAATTTTGCCACCTCTTCTGAGACCTGGCTGGACCTCTGGGTATCTTCCAGTGTTGCACTTTACCTTCCTGAGCAGCAGCCCCTGAGCTCAGCAGGTTAGTGAGGTGTCTCTCTCCTCTGTGTCCCTGTATTGCCTTTATTTGATTTTAATGGTTTGTGATTTACTGGTGTGTGTGGGTGGGTGGAAGGCTGAACTGTGGTTTGGTTTAGCTCCCTCTTGGTTCAGTTATGCTACTGTGCTGCCTGCTCTGAGTTAGGAGAGATTATAGCTGTCTCGGATGCAAAGCTCGTCTTGTTCCTTCCCCCTCTTGTTTTAAGCAATGTTTGGTGCCAGTCTTTCAGCCCTGGGGCTGTGAAGTCTCAGAATATAGAAACTGTTCTGGTTTCAGAGGAATATTCCCTAGTAGCAAAATAGCTCTCAATTTTCCTCTCTCCCAAAGCCTCATCCCTCTTGGTCCTCTGCTCTTCAGTGTCGTCAAAAGGTATGTCTGTATGTTATTTCTTACAAGTCCCTTTTTTGTAGCTTTCAAATGTTGGCAGGTGGATGTACGAAGTGTCTTGCTTTTACTGTGCTAGATGTTGCTGTTATCCTCTTCTGTTCCTCTCCTTGTGAACCTGTAAGCTTGACTGAGGGCAATGCCCCCCTGCAACCTTCAATAATTATGTGATGTCTCCGGTATGCACCACGTTACCTTCTGCTTCCCTGCTCTCGCTTGGAGAGCGCTAACTGTCTTCCACTAAAAATTGTCTTTTGTGTGTTGCGATAAGGAAAAAGAAAAGTGCAAACCCTTACTGCTCTTTGTGAAAAGGATGAGTTTTGTTTGATGTCTTCCCTCTACACCGCTGTATCTTTTGTGGGGAGCTGGAGTGACCCTGTCCCAGGCTGCTGCGACCTGCTCTGCATCAGCTTTCTCTGTTCCTCGGTCTCCACATCTGGAAAATGGGAACAAAAAGGCCTTTTGTTCTCTCTGTAGTAAAGTCATTGTGAACTGTGGATGAAAAGCAGCTTCGAGGTCTGATCCAAAATCTTTGAAAGCTGTCTGAAAGACTTCCATGGATTTAATGCTCTTTGGAGTAGATGCTGTGATGTGTGCTTCACTTTCATTTAAAAGTCTTGCTTTCTCTACCCAGCTGAGCGTCTTCT
>NW_008824673.1:231801-240894 GCF_000699105.1 Pygoscelis adeliae | reverse complement strand
TGAGCGTCTTCTCGTTGCATCTGCAATCACTTGAGAGCGTCACCACCAAACACCTCATAGACAATTGAGTAATGAACTCCCTTGGGCTGTGTGCTAAACAGATGCCTTCACCTTTTTGGTCTAATCAAAGAAAAAATTGCCACATGCCTTTTCAGATGGGATCGTTATCAGAATGTCCTGACTTTCTGTTCCAAACTGAATCTTTCCAACACTTTGTAAAAAGAAGAGAAAAGAAGAAAGTGGGGGGGAGGGGAACAGGACCAAACCCCAAAACCATGCTTGTCTATAAGTTTATATATGTCTATGTTTAACCCTTGGCATAGAGGGCATGGGGCTCTGCAGCTCTGTGAAACCCAGGTCCTGATTCACCAGGTATCTCCTATAAAGTATTGATCATTATGACTTGAGTAAGCCTGAAAATCAGTGTTGAGTTGCAGAGTTGTCCCGAGTAAAATCCATCCTGCCTGACTGGAAGCAGAATATTGGATACCTGGAAATCTTTAAAGTTGCTTTAAGTGTCCGTAGGGCCTAAATGTTTCTAGGATTAGAAAGCAGCTGAGCTGTGATTTTTTGAGAGCCTCTCTGGAGATTTAGTTGTAGGGCTTGCCTTCACCTGTTAAGTATTTGAAGAGCTCTGAAAGCATGATTTAGGGTTCCTGGCATTTATGGTTGCACTCTTGAACATCTGCAGTGAGTGCTTATATCCATACTTGGGTATATTTTTCTAGAAAAAAGCTATTTCCTCAGGAGTTACTTTCCATTAAGCGCCAAGCACCTGCAGAAGTTGTTTGCTGTTCCTTCAGGGGTTGCTTCGGAGAGTAGGAGGCAGGCGGGCACTGGCTTTGGGGGTCAGCCGTGGACAGCACTGAAACTGCACACACCTGTAATGGGGAGTTGCTGGTTTTCACGGGAGCCATGGAAAGGGGAAGCACGAACTCTGCTGCGACCCGTGTGTGCATTTGAGCTCTCTGTGGTATGGTTGTCCTCAGAAAGTGCTTTTTGAAGACAGGAATGACTGGTTTGTTTTGTTGTTTGTTTTTTTGATATTTTTTTAACTGGAAAATTTTGCTGAACCTGTCTTACTTTATCTACAGGGTATATGTTTCCTTCACAACAGTACTGGCTAAAAATAAAACAATCAGGGGAAAAAAAAAATCCTGTCTTTGATCAAGGACTTTGTTGCTGGCACTGGAGAGTGGATAGGCTTGGCTAGTGAGTGTGGCTGGATGCAGAAACATCTTGGTACCAATCCTGTCTCTGAGGGAATGGTAGGACTCACAGTAATGTCGCTAGTGCCAATTTCATTGCTTGATTCAGTGCTACGGAGTGAAACGTTGCTGTAGTCCAGGCTTTAAAATGATCCTTGTCTGTGAAGGGGGTGTGATGGTACATACATCATGCATTGGCACGTGCAAACTTAATTTATTAACGCTTGAAGCACTTGGAGATGTTTGACTGGAAAATAGAAGTGCAGTATTAACAGCTGGGAAAGAAAACAGGGTGGATCAGGGAAGCAGGCTTTAGCAGCGTGACTGATCCTGTGTGGTGCAAAGTCCTGGCAGCCTTTAAAAATAGATGTTGAGATCTATTTCTCCATGCTGAGATCAAATTGCCTGTAGGATGTGCAGGAGCGTTCACCAAAAAGTCCAGGCTGTCCCTCTGGGGCAGATGGGAGAGTGTGGGCACGCGCCAGGCTTCCCACCGAAGGGGTGCGGGAGCAGCGTGCATCTGCAGCACATCTGCCATCTCAGCACCTTGCACTCGTGGGGGGACTGGGTTTAAGCTATCGGGGTGGAGGAAATCTGCAGTCTACTTCTGAACTAGACTGCAGCACAGTCCCAGTAAATTAGCATCCCATTTTACATAAATAGAGGAACACAGTCTCGACGGGAGATGGAGGTATCAGTATATCTCTTTAATGGACTTGTACTGAGAAATACTATGATTCTGTTGAAATACGATTTTAATAGTTTCTCCATTTTCTCTGATTCTCCCTGCAAAGCGTTTTCAGCTGCAAAGGATGCAGTCGATAGTTTGAATACCGATTCTTTGTGGGCAGCCTAGTTAAAACATAATTATACTGTTTATCATTCAGTAAAAGCCTGTTTCCGAGAGGAGTCCTTTTAGGAAAGGAGAGGGGGTTTTTTTCTTCTCTTTGTTAGAGAGCAAAAATGAAATGGAACATTTGATACTGTAAGCAGTGCTCTGTTCACCCGTCTTCTGCCATGCTAACAAAAAAAAGACAAGAAAAAGGGACGACTCGATGCTTCCTCTAATGCCAAGAACTATAAAGAAGGTCATTTTAAGTTTTACTGGCTTGTTAATTCAAGCTGTTAACTTAAAGTGAATCTTTCCCATGCAATGGCACAGCCTAAAAATGTTCTTTATTTGGGTTTGGAGCTAAATAGCTCATACAGTGAGATTGCAGACTCTGGAGAAGATAGTGGGTCAGAAGAAAGAAGGAGATATAGGTAATAAAACCGGCAACATGGACGTAAAACTGATGCAAGTGGAAAAACCAAACCCTTTGCTAAACGCAGGATGGGAAGTCGGGTGCGACCACTTTGTCGTTGCTTTTGGTGGGCAGAGAGTGGCTGGCTGGGGGATGTTACCCCTTCAGGACTTTTTTTCTTGTTCATATATAGGGTAGTAGATCGTAAGTGGTTGTGACTCTCCACCTACTGTGTCTCCTGAGAGTGACAGCGCAGCTATATGAAGAAGCACCTGTATCCTTCAGTAGGAACTTGAGCAGCGTCAGGCATCTGTGGAGACAGTGCAGCCAGTTTTATTATAAAATTTGGTTATTTTCTTAAATGGCTGTATTCAGAAATGCATAATTGATCTGATGCCGTTGGCAATTCTTTCCTTGTTTCTCTCTGCTGAGCGCTCCCATCTCAGCGCTGTGCAGGTAAGCAACGCGCCGGGAGTGTTTCTTTCCGAAACAGGAGTTGGGGTTTAACAGAGCCCCAGTGGCTCCCATCTGTTTGGTCTGGGCGTTAGTGTGCCCTGAAGGAAATGTATTTTAGCTGCTTCTCGGCATGCAGCAAAGCGAGAATTGACCGAGGAAAACCCTGGAAGTTGTTGGCATTGCCTAAGCAGAATCAAAATGCAGATGTGAAGGGCACGTGCCACCGGGCAGCGTGGGAGGATGGCCTCGTCCAGGCCTGGGAAGGCAGACTTGGCACCCAAATCTGCGCACCTAGCTGCTGTAAAATTGCTAAAATTGGGTAATAATGTCATTCTTTTCCCCCCTCATCCCCATTTTCTCGCCTTTCTCTGACCCAGGTCTTGCAGCTGCTGTGCTATGGTACGTGCAGGAGCTCAGCTAGGGTCAAAACCTGCATCATGCAGGGCCAAAAGGTTTTGGGGCTGGATCTGGGGGAGAGGGAGGAGGGTGGAAAGCTCAGATGGGATGGACCTGCATTCTGATTAGTAAGGTGAGGCTGCGGGGAGAGAGGAAAGGTTAGCCTTCAATTTTTTTTTTCTTTATAGAGGCCAAAAAAAATACAGGAGTCTTTGTTACAGTAAGAGCTTTTTACATCCTTGTGGAAATAAGGTAACTCATCCCTCTGGCTGGATGGCCAGGGAGAAATAGCGTTCCCGGCTCTGGGCTCCCTTGCAGTGGCTTCCAGCGTGCCGGAGACTCCCCGTGGTGTCCTGTCCTGCGGCATCACCTGCGCTTCAGCAGTGGGAGCTGACAATAGAGTGAAAGTTATAAATGACCAGAAAACAAAAATCTACTTCGTACAAACATAGAGGTTTAAAATGTGGTTTAGTTCCACAAAGGAATGAAAACAAGACCTTTTAGATTGAGGGTTTTTTCTTTTTTTTTTTTTTTTTCCCTTCTGAATGGAATGGAGACAAAACATTTGTTTTTGGATAGAAAAGGCTCCCCCTCCCACCAGTTTGCCTCCCTCCATCTCTCTGGAGGCAGCAAATGGCTCACGCTGGACCTCAGATTCTTTTCCACCAAATATTGTCAGAACTAATACACGTCTCTGTGGACTTTTTGGGCAGAAGATGTGAAGTTCCTTCGACGCAGCCAAGAGGAACCATGTCCTGAGTCCTAGTCCCAAAGAACTGGGATGAGAAGCTTCATTTCCAGCCAGCAAAGATGGTCCTGCTTAAATCCAGTGCCACAGAAAACTTCCTGTGACTGGTTCCCAGTTTAAATAGTTACGGTGGAAACTTAGGGTGCCTGCAGCTTACAGCGGAGATGGGAGTCCCGGTTCGGTGCCTGCACTCCCGGATCTGCAGCTACTTACTGTGGGACCTGGAGCAAACGGATTGTCATCACCTGCGAGGAGAGGACACCTCTCTTGTTGGAAGTGCTGCGTTGGAGCTGCTGTTACCGACGTGTAGCATAATCTTATCTTTTTTCTTTGAATAAGGGCAAAGCCAGCCTTGTTTTTCCAGCTGGCTTAAAAGCACTTTCCGAGTGTAACTTTTGGCTCTTTGAGCCTTTGAGAGAGTATTGAGTTGCAAAAGGTGGTGGCTGCCAGTTCCTATATAAAAACACTGCATTAGTCAAAAACCCCTTTGGAAGCGCCACTGATTAATATATCAGTTCCTACGAGAGCACGCTGACCTAGATTTTGCTTTAGCTGTTTAGGTGGAGACTCAACTACAATGTGGCTTTTATCTGTTCACAGAATGGATTTAGAGGATGTGGAGTCTATGGAGAGCTTTTATTTCCTTTTAAAACCATTGTGTTCAAACGTGCTACCATATGTGTGTGGGGGTTTGGGTTTTGTTTTGTTTTTTTTTTTTAGATCTTGGTTGCTGATCGTTTTGGGGGTTCAGAAGGTCAGTGGTGTTAAGAAGCTTATCAGCCACCTAAGAATGGTTGGGGAATCCATTAATTTGCACGTGTTTCACAGCATAACTTAATTATCCGACAACTGAAAGACACACAGGAGGTGTCTTTGCTGTAGCAAATATTTGCTGGGATGAGCAATTTTTCTCTTTGGTCTCTTTGAAGTTCAGATGTGTTAAAAGTATGTTCGTAGCGCTCGTAGGCAGACATTTCTTATCTGGCTTATTTTTGCTGGGGGAATATAATGCAATGTGAAAGGCGTTTACATGGAATTTCTGGAATAGCATTTTCAGGGTGGGAAAAGCAGGATGTCTGTGAAAGAGTCCAGCCTGTGAATTTGCAGCAAGGGCTCACTGGAAAGGAGCTGAGACTCGGTGCTGCTTCACGGTTGTAACTCTTGTGCTGCAGAATCTCAAAGCGCTTTCAGAACATTAGAGGGGTTAGCTTCCTAATGCTGCTGGCCTCCCCATCCTGAAACTGCGATTAAAAATCAGGCATGGAAGTTTGTTGTGATCCTGTGGATTTGAACCATTGCAGCATCAAGAGGGGAATGCAGGAGGATTTCCTCAGCTCAACTCCTGTAATCTCTGTGGCTGTCATCTCGCCTTCCCGAAAGGGCTCTCCTCTACGTCTGCATCTCGAGCAGCATCCAAACCAGGGGAAGTGGAGTTGAAATGAATGCGCTGCTTGTTGGGATTAGCCCCAGTTCAGGTGTTCGTCTGCACGTGTGCGCTGATGATAACAGCACACCTTGGCGCTGCTGGCCAAGTGATGTTGAGGAGGAGGAAAAGGTTAGCATGGTTGGTTTAGTATTTCTCACTGCAGTTTGATCAAAAGATTCCACTATCCACCTTTGATCTACCATGCGTAGTCTCTCTGCCATTGAGACAGTGTATAAATTGTTTCTTTGAATAGCAATATTTACAATGAAGTCTTACTCATTTTGGGTAAAGGACAGTCCAAGCACATTTCTCAAGTCTTGATTTCATTAGCACAGTGCTGCAGTTCATCAAACCCCATAAATATTTATCTTTTCAGCATTCTTTGTATGATTTCAAAACACTGGCTGTATTTTAACAGGGCACTTCATGTTGTTTATTGTGCAATAGCTTTGTCATAGATACGCTGACAAAGAAATCTCTGATGGCCATAATGAATGGGGAGGCACGTTCTCTTCCAGACGTGTTTATGGGCCTGGTAAAAGCCGCCTTTGCATCAGCACTCCCTCAGTGGGTGGGGAGCGAAGGCCAGTTGGGGATTCCCCCGCCAATGTTATGAGTCAAACGGATTTGCAGCTCTGCCAACCCTGCACACTTAGAAATCATGAGTCGGTTATTATAAATCATGAGATTTATAATAAATAAATAAATGTCAGGGTATTTCAGCTTGCCTTCGACAGCTGTGGTTCCGGGTAAAATCAGTACCTGCGTTCTGGATTTCTCTGCAACCCCAGTGGCTTGGGACTTATTATCTAATTTTAATGGCATAGCAGAAATTTTTGCTGACTTGCGAACCTTTGGGTGTTGAGGCTTTTAAAAGATGCATCAAATGTTTGGAGACTTGTGGGTAAAACAACACAAGCTGGCAGCGTGGGCTTCGGGGAGCAGCCTTGTCCTGGTGCAGACTAGCTCTTCTCCTGGGACTGGAGACTCTCTTGTGACTGCTCGCTTTAGAGGCAAGAAAAGACAGTCTTGTCTCAAAACAGTTAAGAAGCTTGCTTGGCTTTTAGTGGCATTTGGGTTTTGAACCTTGTTCTTGCTGCTCTAACGAAACGGGTTGGTTGTTAAGCCAGCTACGCTTATGGAGGACGCTGTCAATGGAAATCACAACCCTGTCCCTGAAGTTTTAGGTGTTTGTTTAAATGTTTGGGTTTGTGGTGTTTTTTTTAAGTGCTGAGGTGATTAAAACTAAATTTTAAAAGGACTCTTTCGTGGAGGTGTTTAGTTTTTGCAAATTTCTGTGGAGTGGATGGGACGCGTGGTCATTGCTAATTCTTGTACTACTGAGAAATTGCCTGATGGTCTTCATACTGACATGAAGGAACCAGCTGCTGAAGAAGCCTGTTTATGAAACTTTTGCATTGTAAGATTTTTTTTTAAAGACTATTTCAGGTATTTCGTCCAAGTGTTTTATTTTTAGAACAAAATATTTTTGGAGGATAGAATCATAGAATAGTTTGGGTTGGAAGGGACCTCTAAAGGTCATCATCAACCCCCCTGCCGTGGGCAGGGACATCTTCAACTAGATCAGGTTGCTCAGGGCCCCGTCCAACCTGACCTGGAATGTTTCCAGGGATGGGGCATCACCACCTCTCTGGGCAACCTGGGCCAGTGTTTCACCACCCTCAGCATAAAACATTTCTTCCTTGTATCTAGTCTAAATCTACCCCCCTTTAGTTTAAAGCCATTCCCCCTTGTCCTGTCGCAACAGGCCCTGCTAAAAAGTTTGCTGCCATCTTTTTTATCAGCCCCCTTTAAGTACTGACAGGCTGCAATAAGGTCTCCCCGAAGCCTTCTCCTTTCCAGGCTGAACAACCCCAACTCTCTCAGCCTTTCTCCATAGCAGAGGTGTTCCATCCCCCTGATCATTTTTGTGACCCTCCTCTGGACCTGCTCCAACAGGTCCATGTCTTTCTCATGCTGAGGACCCCAGAGCTGGACGCAGTGCTCCAGGTGGGGTCTCACCAGAGCAGAGGGGCAGAATCCCCTCCCTCGACCTGCTGGCCACGCTGCTTTGGATGCAGCCCAGGATACATTTGGCCTTCTGGGCTGCGAGCGCGCATTGCTGGCTCGTGTCCAGCTTTTCATCCACCAGTGCCCCCAAGTCCTTCTCTGCAGGGCTGCTCTTGATCCCTTCATCCCCCAGCCTGTATTGATACTGGGGGTTGCCCTGACCCAGGTGCAGGACCTTGCAGAAGGTGGCTGAAAAATTAATATTACTATAAGTTCCTTTATAGGGCAGAAAAAAATATCATGGTGTAAAGAAAAAACAAACCCAAGGTCTCTACTTCTAATGAAAAAAACGTGCTTAATAAGTGTTGAAAGTTTTAACGAGTTAAGTTCTATTTATTTTGTTCAATTACGGAAGACCTTTATTTTAAATTCTGAAAAAGTATCAATTACTCTTTCCTCTCTCTTTCCAGGCAGGATTATTGATTCGACACGCTGATTCTGTCCTGTGTGAATTCATCTCCTGAACGCCTGCACCAGGTGCTTTTTTATTTTGTTGCATGTTTGTGCTGTCTGTGCTGTCTCTTTGTTGAATGCCACTGCAGAAAGGTCCGTGTGCTCTAATGGATACTGTGTTTGGATTTTAATCTTGCTTTCAGGAGACGGGGCTCCATATTTTGCCCCCCTCCCGCTGGTGTCCTGAACTTTTTTAATTGCAGGAAGATGCTTCTGCTCGTGGAAACTGGGGGGGGGGCGATGGGGCCCTTGGAAATAGGGACTGGATATTCTTGTTGTTCAGAGTGAATCGAATGGTACGTGGAGGCCTTGCAAAACCCAGAATCTTCATTTCACGTTGCTCGAGGAGCATGTGATGAGGGCTGGATGAAGGACCTCGGTGTCCCTGCTGCTTTCGATTGCACTCTCACAACCGTGAGTACTGTGCTTGTGAAAAGCAATCGACTTCCCAGCTGTTTGTTATCACAGATGTAACATGTCAGGAGGAAAAGCCCCATGTGTGACCTGAGACACCCCACATTTCTGAAGTGTCTGAAATACTTTAATACTTTTGTCGAACTGATTCCCAGTCTCTCTTCATCACGTTGAAGTTATGGCATGCTCTGATGACCACAGAGCCCAAGGCAATGCTGAGTTCTGGCTATATGATTAAACTGTGAAGTACTTCTCCCATTTATGTGATAGTTTTCATATGTTTTCTTATTGGTATTTACTACTATATGTTACCTCTAATTATTTCCACTTGGAAATGAGTGTGTGGCTGCAAAAGTAGAGAGGGGAGAAGAAAGTGAGTCAAATTTGCCCTCTTACCCTGCACAGGGAAAATGATGTAGTGCGTAGGCACCGAGCCATTCCCCGTCACACAGTCGGGATCATCCTCCGTGAATATTTTTCCATCTAGAATTTGCTGATCTGCTTTGCTGGTATTTTTTGACCACACTTCTTTGTTTATTCCCCAACCACTTCGGATGAGCAAGAATTGCGTTGGCAAGAACATTTGTGGGAAAGCAACATCACGTTGCATACTTGCGCGAATAAATATTCACAAGAGAATCCACGTCGAAAGAGCTCGCATGGCCGCTTGCGAATTCT
>NW_008824673.1:224466-231784 GCF_000699105.1 Pygoscelis adeliae | reverse complement strand
GATTACTCACCAAAGAGACTTGTTGAATGTTTATAGCTGTTTGGTGGGCAACTGGCAAACAAGTTGGGAAGTCTTGTAATTTGTCTAAGTCTTTGATCGTCGAGTCTGGGATAGAAATGAAAGCATCTGGCCTGGGTTGATTAATTGAGTGGCACTGGTAGCCCAGACTCATAGCAACTCATTTCTGTCGGTAGCAACTCCAGTTTGTCTGTTCAGGCTATTCATCAGAGCTAAAGGCTGGAGAAATTTGTGGAGGAATCGCAGTCTGTTTATAGATCGTTATGACTTAAACTAAGAGCTGGATTTGCTGGATAAATGAACACAGCATTATTTGACCAACATTAGAGAAACGTGAAGACTGTATTTACCTTTCAGTTTTGAGTGTTCTTGAAGCAATTACTAGTTAGTGCCTGTGCTTCTGGAGAGCTCCGGCTGAATGATGATTATCTCTTGGGAGTCCCCGATTCTCTGCTCTGAGATGGATGGGTGGATTTATCTGGTTTTCTGCTTCTCCCCTTGCAAAGTACTGGGGAAAGCAGCTGTTGCCTTCAATACTTGAATAGATTGGGCTTCACAACTGAGTAAACTATCGCTACTTGCTTGCTCTGTTTCATTGTGAGTTTTCCTGTAGTGGAGGAGAAAGCACTAATAAACTGTTCCAGTTGCGATTCTGTAGACAAATGTGGTTTTTGGTGGACACTTTTTAAATGGAGGTCAACTGTCAAACAAAAGTTGCCTCATTCTGTAAGGATTTGGTTGACAAAGGTAGCTGCAATAAAGTTGGATTTTTTTTTTTCTTTTTGAAGTGCTGGATGTGTATCTGAAGAAAGCAATTAGCATTTTACAGCATAATGTGCACACACCAAATGGATTAAGAATTGGCTGACACATCTGAAAAAATAGTCATCATCGGGGAGCCCTCATGAAATAAGAGAGGTTGCTAGTTGGGCTTCGTGGAGCTTGGCATATTGTTATTCCATCATCTCATCAGCGACCTAAAGTCATGATAAAATTACTGCTGATGAAGCTTTTGTACAGCTCACGCTTTGGCTGGGATATGCATAGTGGTGACTAAAGAAGTAATGCCGTGTGGTCTGGAAGGCTTGGTAAGCTCAGCCCACGGAAATGAAACATGCTTTGATGCAGATGTAGCTCTACATCTGGGAACAAGGCAGGCAAGCGGTACCGATGGCACCGCCAGCCGTGCTGCAGAAATAAATGCCTTTGTGTAGGGCAGAATGAGCTGCCAGTGTACTCGAGGCTGGCAAAAAAAAAAGCCAGTGTGATGCGGAGATGTGTATCCAGGAGAGCCACGTGCTGTTCTGCCAAACCATGTGGGTTTGGTCATGGCTTTTGATTTTTGTTTTTTCTTAAAAGGGTGTCAACAAATAGAAGTCAACGTGGAAAAGAGCTAGAAAAATTACTTGAGAGCAGGGAAAGTGAAACGTTTAAGAGCTCTCAATCTACTGAATTTATGAAAAAAGGTGAAGTGACTCAGTAGTTACGCACTGGGATCGTTTTGAGAAGGAAAATTTTGGAAACACAAGGACGAGATATAGTGAGAATCCTAGCTGGAAGCTAAAGCCCAACACATTCAAACTTAGATACAAAGCACGTGTTTCTGAGTAGGAATGTCACAGAGGATTTACTGTCTCTTGGTGCTTGTTAAATCAAGCCTGCGTGCACGGGAGGGGTGTTTTTGCCAGGACCCAAATGAAGCTTTAATTGTAGGGCTTTAGTTCTTGGGCTTTTTACAGCCGGGTGAGTGGGTGAAATATAATGTTTGGAGTGATGCAGGAGGTCAGAACAGATGATATCATGGTCCCTTCAGGACTCAATGCTTTACGAATAAATGCATTTGAAAATCCTGTTATATTCTAGTGGAAAGGACTGGCGTTCCTTGAGAGGGAGATTTGCAACCACGATAATGTCCTTGTTGGCTGGAGCGTTGCAAGAGGCAGTGTTGGCTCAGCCCACCTTGTCTCCTGACTCCCCAGTACGTTCATCAGAGGAGCTGAAGCGCTTGGGGCTAATGCTCGTTACCAGCTATATAGCTTTGGAGTTATCTCTCATTGGAGATCACAAAAAATAATATTTAGATGAAAGACAGGTCAAGTGAAACAGTTGGTTATTATCTAATAATATCTTCAGGTGTCTTTACAGAATGAATTTTTGAAAGCGAGGGCAGTTTTATGCCTTGCTCCAGGAGCTCTGAAACGCAGACAGGCTGGTTTTGTGAAGGCAAGGGAAACTCGGGGTGTATTTTTCCTTCCTTTCATATCTGTCTGATTCTTAAGACATCTCTGTAGGTACCATTCTGTTTGTCATGTTTCATGTGTTCCATCAGAAGAGAGAGTTCTGATGAGGCAGACAGTGGTAATAAATCCCCCACCCACCGAACCCACTTGTTCACTTACCAAAAGAAATACTTTATTTTGGGAAAGCAAATATTTTAGGCTTTGTGTAGCAAAAACAGGAAAAAATATTTTCAGGTCAGATGTGTGACTTGTGATGATTCCTTGTTCTAATCCAGTACTACGCTATATTGTGATGAAGCTGGGGGATTGATCCCAGTGATGCTTTGCTCCCTGGAGTCCCTGAAAATAGCAGAGCATTTTCTTTTGCAGGCTGCAACGTGCCCATCTTGCCTTTCAGTCAAATTCCATTTTGCTTCTATTATCATAAAATTGAGTAAGCGAGTTTAATTATCTCTATTGTGTTAAATGGTTTCCAGATCGGAGGTTAAGTGCCTCTAAGCAATAGGTAAAATAACGTTATCCGTGTGCATCTCTTCAGAATATGGATGAGGGATGCTGTGTATTTGTTGCTGTGATGTTATTATCTCTGTAGCTCACGTGGCCCGGAGGCAGCGGGCTCAGAGTCCATGACTTGTGATTAGGGGTTTTGGTGGTGTTCTATCGTTGTTGTTGTTGTTTGGCTGCAGCTGGAGAGGAAATACCTTAGTGTTGTCAGCTGAAATGTAAACAGAATGTCCATCACCAATCAGGAGTCATTGAGGTTCATCTGCTCTTGCATTCTCTCATAACCACGGGAGAAGCAGATTAACGTGAAAAATACTGGTGCGTGCATGTGGTTTTGTGCATTTAAAGCTAACCAGATGTTTGAAACATCTTTCTGAAATACAGATGATGATGATATAATGACTCCATAGTAATAGAGAGCATTGGCAAGGGAGAGATGAATATCCCTCAGTGTGGCATGTAGAGATGAACTCCTGATTCGTAGGCTTGGATGAGTTCAGGAAGTTCACAGGCTACCTAAGGACAAAAGATCTTTGTTCCAGGCGTGCACTCTGTCCTTGGTAACGCACAACGCTGCTGAACTGAGAACATCTTCAGGTTATTTTATTTAAGAAAAGCCTCCACTTGACGATCAACTTTGCGCTTGCAGGACACCTCTAATCGAGAGGCTTTATACAACGTTTATTCTGCTGTGAAGTCCCTTGGGTGGTGAGTGGGTCAGAGGGATGTGCAGAGCTGGCTGTGGTCGCTGGGATGGCGGAGAGCAGCGCTTGCCAGGATGGCAGTGGCAGGCTGTGCCCCCTGCCCCGGCGGGCAGCGGTGGGCTTGGGGCGCCTGACTCCAAGTGCCTTGCTGTTCGTATGACGTGGTGCTCGCTCGATCCTCTAGCACAGAAAGAGGAAAAAGCACACGAAAACCAGACATGATGACTAGACTGATATGTTTTTTTGGCCTCTTACCTATAAGATTTTGAAAGCTAAAATGTGAATGGGAGGGAAATAAAGTGCTCTGGGGTGTAGGTAATATGATACGGAGGCATTGGTCCCAGTTCCTCAGTAGGAACATTATTGTCTTCAGAGAAGCTGTGCATACGTTTCTTTTTATACCAAATGAAGATAGCAATTTCCTGCCTCGCTTATGTTTCAAGGCCATAGTCTGCCTCTGTCTTTCCCCTGTTGCAGAAATTCATGGCAGCGTGAGGAATGCGGCGTCTGTCAACACGTGCTGCAAGAGAAATACAAAAGCCTAAAACCAGGACTTGACAGGAGGTGGCTGACTGTTTTAAATAATAAAATACCCTTTCCTGTTAATTTTGTTTGGGTGAGTTACAGGAGGCGGGGAGGAAGGCTATAACGAATGCTGTGCTTTTGTGCTCGGAGGGCAGAGAACGTGTCAGAAATGCAGCAGGTAACGGAAGGGTGTCAGTCTGGGGACGAAAGCAAAACGTAGCCCATGCGGTCCATGGCAAGGTAAATCTGGAATGATTTTGCTAAAATGAGCAAACTTCAGCAGCGTTTAGTCTGGAGCAACTACAGCTCTGTGTGCTTTCTAACCTTCGTTACACCTGCTTGCTGGTTTGCTTTTTTTTGGCTAGAACCCTGCATCTGTCCCTTTTGTTTCTTCTGCATCCACTTAGTAGTAGACCGAGATACCTGAGATGTTGGCACCTGTTTTCTGCCTCATGTACAAGTTTGAGGCACTATAGTGTCACTCTGATTTCTAACCAGTTACTTTACCACTAGATTTAATCAGAGTTTTTGGATCCATTTGCTTAAACCTTAAATACTCAGGTAAATTTGAATGGCTTATCCAGCCTGGGTTGGACCTGTGAGTTTTCTGAAGGTCTTTATGCTGTGTGTAGTCTCTGTCACCCCTGGTTTCTGCAGTATAGATACCCACAGCAAAAAGCTGTTGTTGTCCTCTATGGAGTCAGCTCCAGTCTTGTAATGTCTGAAAAATGATAATGTTGATAGTGGTAAGATAAATGGCTTGATTTTTCTGTTTTTTTAAAAAAAAAAGAATGCTGGTCACTGAAGTGATGGCTCACCTAAGGTGTTTGAAGATGCTGATTGAATTGGCAGGTTTGCTTCTAGCTACACAGTTAATTCTCCAGAGAAAGTTTAATTGCTTGGCGCTAGCACAACAATTTTCATCTGCAGCACATGATTAATTTGTGCTGCTTTATCCCCTGAGCCTACAGAACAGTGCCCTCTCGTGTGCAGCACAGAGATGAGCTGGAAACGATAAATCCTCTTCCAAACTAGACATGACTTTTGGAGTGCCGGTAAGAAATTAAGATTGACCCGTCACCACATGTTGCTTTGCTCTTTTTTCCTCCTAGTGTTCTATGTGGCATGATGGCTGTAGAGGCTTTTGTGTACTGATATTTCCAAATACGTAAATGAATGAGCACTTTTTCTTTATACTTGATAGTTCAAGACACTGAATGAATTTCTTTATTCTAGTAGGGGGGGAAAGCCTAAAGGTTTTGCCTGTTTTCCTGACTCTCATGCTGTAGCTAGCATAGATTCTAGTGATTTGCATGCAGATGGCAGCAGCTGGGCTCACGTGCCAGAAACTGGAGACTTAAGGTGTAGAACGCAATTTCAGAATAGTCCCAACAGAAGAGATTCACCATGAATGTGTATTACATGTTGCTGGGTTGGTTTTTTGGTTTTTTTTTTGTCACTGTAGTGGGACTGTTTCAAATGCATAATGAAGTTGGGTCTATGGCAAACCAAGGACTTCTACAAATAAGAGAAACCTGTGTGCTCTCTCCTGTGCTGCTCTTTTAGCATGATCTTCCTTCTAGTCCCGGCCTGTTGCTATGCAAAAACCCAATCGTTTTGCTGGCTGGGTTCTGTATAATAAATTGCAGTCTCCGTATGGTAGCGATGGTCCTTGTGTTCTTCTGTCTCCATCTATTGTAGTATTTTACTCTTAGCTACTCTTTCAGTTAGCTAACAGTTTGTTCTCTTTCTACAGGGACTTACCTGAGTAAAGTTATCCCACCTAAAGCTCTTAGGTGCTTTATAGAGAGGTGTTCTTTTTATATACGGCTAGATATGAACAAATAAACTTAATTACAGACCAGTATGTATAATGCTGGCATGTGGATTAGAAATGCTGTAGTGCTTTTTGACTAGTGCTATAATAAAGGCGCCTACAAATTAACGTCCTTTGGACATGATGAACCGGAGATGACTGCGTGCGGCGTGTACTTTGGTTACGTCATGCTGCAATGGGCAGAGTGCTGTCGTAGAAGAACCTGTGCTGGGAGTCAACTTGGGTTGGGAGGGTGCTTGCTTTCTGAACAAATTTAGAAATAATTCATCTAGGGGTAAGACTTAAACCTTTTATGAGGCTTATAACCCTGCTTCTCTGGTGCCTCCAAACTTTGCTGTAGAAGGAGAGACTAGAGTCTGGTTTTTTGGTTTTGGGGTTTTTTTTTCTGTGTTATGGGAGTGTTTGTCTAGCTAGATGTTTTTAATCTCTTATGAGGTGGAGGAACTAATGTTAAATAAACGTTAAGTTTGGGCACTTTCTAAAATTGGGTGTGTTTGCCTGATTTTTAGGAAGGGTGATGTGTTTGGATGAAGGATTTATATTTTGTAGTCGGGTTGCCTTTGAGCTTACTCCAACGGCTGAGATTCGATGTTCGGATCCAGGATGCTGCATTCAGCCAAGGGAATTCACAAGGGGAATGGGATTGCATAAGCCAGAGATGTTGTCCACGTGGGTGAGCCTCTGGAGCGCACGGTCCCCTTCAGCAGAGCTGTGTGTGAGGTGCAGCATCTGCCCTTTCGGATCTCGCTGTCGAGCTGTGAGTTGCAGTTGATGGCATTTCCCCATGCTTGGTCCCGTTTCGCTTCCAGCAGACTTCTTGCATCAGTCGCTGCTTATGAGGATGCAGCTTCCAGAGTGGTCCTTCTGATCAGTGGTTGGTAGCTCCTCTGTTCCTAGTGAGAGGAATACCTACCACCTCTTGCACCAGCTTGGTGGGAGAAACAATCGAACTTCTCTTTGGCCAAGATAACTGGAACGCTAGAAAGCACCGCTCAAAGCACTGGCCTTGCAGAAAGCCTGAATCCGAACTGACTCGGGGTAATTTGAAGGGTTTTCCCAGAGTGCGGCTGCAAGCACAGGGCTGGAACCCCGACTGGCTTGTGGGTGTGTGAGTCTGCATGTGTCAGAAGTGGCAAATGGGCCAGGAAAAACCCACAGAAGCGATGGTGCTGTTCCCCAAGAAGATGCCAAGAGAATGAGCGGTTTCTCGGGGAGAGTGTTGGCTATGAAGGTCGGCTTGGAAATGTCTGCGAGGAAATTCTCCTTCTGTTCCTACTTGAGTCAGGGAAAAATGACTTTGCGTGCACATTTTTCAGTTAAACAGGAAGCTACTTGACTCTTTCTCTTGGAAACCAGGCAAGAAGATCCTGGGTATTAGCTAACCATGCAGGTTGAAAGGGCCAATACTGCACCTCTGATTCTTCTGCTTGTTACTTGACTCCCAGAGCCTTTGCTCTGAGCTTGCCATTGAATCCAAAGCAGAAGAGCGG
>NW_008824673.1:217899-224448 GCF_000699105.1 Pygoscelis adeliae | reverse complement strand
AGGGTCTGTGTATGTTGGAAGTGGTGCCGAGATCTTCAGATGGAAGCAGTGTAGCCCCCTGGTTCCCTTGCTGGGAGGCTGGGCTCATGCCACTGAATGCAGGGCTGCTCCATGGTGGTCTGGTGTGGTCCATGGTGGTCTGGGCTGGTCCAGCAGCGTGCAGGTGGCTGCTGAGGGCTCAGAGCTCTAAATTTCCTGCCTGTTATGCATGTAACACCAAAATTGTCTCCCCTAACATCGCACTTGCACGCAAAGGCTGTGACAGTGATTCTGTGTTCTTATAATCCTTCTGCTCAGATAAAAATCAGATCTTCACAAATGTGAGCACATGAGGACTAAAGACTTTTATTACAATATCTTTTTAATTATCAAGGTGGGGAATCACATTTTACAAACTACAATAAATTGACTTTTATTATGGTTTGTGTGAGGACTTATTTAATAGTAGATTACACTAGACACTAACAAAATTCTTTTTCTTTCTCTAAGGTTTATTTGTTGCTTGTTAAACTCTAGAAAAATGAGCTGTGAATTGAACCAGAGGGTTACAGATATAATCCAAATGATGGTTCGTATTTATGGTTTAGATTAGCCTAGTTTAATTCCAGATTGTGAACACTTCTAACATCTGTGAAATCCAAACCAGGCAGTTACACTTTATTAAGATCTAGCTTCTACTATTTTCAATAGGTAATTTGTGAAGTCTCAAATACTGAATTATGGCTGTTTGTTTTGGAAGGAGCTTCACTTATTTTTCTCTTGTCTGTACTCCTTGATAATCCTGGTGTTATGAATAACTCTGGGCTTCTGTGGAGCCTGCTGCCATAGGCAGGGATGGCTTTGGTACTGAGGAGCATCCACCCTAAACTAGTAACCACTGGGTTATTGCACCTCCTGTTCAGGGCTTGGCTTATTCCTGGTCCTTGTCACATTCTCCTGATGAGCAGCAACTCTGTTCTTTGCCCCCTTCTCTCTTATGCTTTGTCCTTTGTCATGGAGACCATGGGTCCATTGAGTGACCCATGAAAAGCCTATTTTCAAGTTCATAGCATTTTTTTTCTTCACTCTTTTGATGTTTATTTTTGTATGTGGAAGCTCCTGAAGAACTTCCAAGGTCTCTCTTTCCCAGTGTGAAAGATGCCTTGCACTGGTGTGCTTGGGCTGAGATGTGGCGGTGTTGTGTAGCTGAGAAGTTAGAGAGGACCCATCTTCTCTGATGAAAGCATTGGAGACTACCTGATGCTTAACAGAAGATGACGATTTCTTATGTAGACCTCTCGTGGGACCTTGGTATGGCCTAAAAGATGAGACTATCCCTTAAAAGACCATCTCTTAAAGAAAGTGGGGACAGAACCATGGGACATGGGTGAAAGGAGATGCTCAGAGGTTGTATTTGCATAAACAAATGCCTCGGAAGTGTTTGAATAGACTTAGGGAACTTAGCATATTTTTTGTGTTAAATAATTGTGTTGAGTGTGGTCCCTCAGTGCCTGAATTAGGAGAGAGCTCCTGAAAGTGGAAGGGTGTCTGTTTAGCAAATATAGGTGTAGTAAATGCTGATGCATTGATGGTGGAGATTGGGACTGTAGTTGACCACAGCTGGAACTTGACTTGGTACTGATGAAAGAGGAGAGACTCGGGCTACGGCAAGGCTGGGTAACTGGACCAGAACAGCCCCTTTGTGTGAAGCAGCCAGCGGGACTTTGTGTTCTTTTTGAATAACGCCGAGGTTTGTAAAAGCTTTTAACAGTTTATTCAGCTCTCGGTGATGAAAAGTTCCCCTCTCGGATTCTGGTGTGGTGGTGTCTTGCAAATAACTGATTTATTCCCTGATTCTTAACAGTTTACAGTCACTGTGATGGTCAGTCCGTACAAAAAAAGATGCTTGCAATTCTGGATGCTGCTGTTGCAGATGAAAATTTGCAAGCAAGTGTATACTGGATATCAATTTTTGTCTGTTGAGAAGATGCTGGTATTGGGGAGGGGGTCAATGTGCAATGCCCCCAACTTGCTCTGTGTGTTTTGAAACGCAGCAGACGACAAAACTGAGCCCTGTGCTAGATAAATGGGAAGACATAGGTTAAACAACGTTGCAGATACAGTGGGGTGCCAGTATGATCAGGTTTATACTTCCAGTTTAATTCAATTTCTTAGGAAAAATTTGGAAAAGAAAAGAAATCCAATAAAACTACAAAGAATGGCAGACATTTTCTGGCCCAATGGCTACAGCAAGCATACATGTTTTAAGATATTATTTTCATATGCATGTAGTCATCTTAGAATTCTGGAAGGGAACAGTTTGTGATTTATAATCAATTATTCATCCTTTTTTATTACCATAATAATTGCTTTTTATGGTTACCCAAGTGAACGCTATTATGAAAGCACAGGAAAATCTATTAATTCTTTTCCAGGATTTTATAGTATTTAGTTTTTTCCTAGAATTTTCCCATTCTGTAGATTTTTGTTATCGGAAAGCAAAGCATTTGTTCTCTTCTAAGATAAGTCTCTAAGCACGCTTATTTTGTGTATTGTGCAACGGCATTGCTATTTGCAGAGCTAGAACATGAGAACAACTTAGCTGGGGAAAGTGCCGCTCTCTGCAGTGATCGCTGGATGCCTCTTCCCTGCCTTTTGGTCCCAGAAGCAGTACGGATTCTGGGTGTGTTTCCATTAGCCTCGTGTAGGTACATAATTGGTTTAGATAAATATCTCAAACAAGGGTTGGGTTCTTAAAAATAAGAAACACTGACTTGTGCCGGGAACAAATGGAAGTAGACTGGAATTTGGGGTTTTTCTTCTTCAGTAGGGGGAGGTTCTAGTGCTGTTTAGTAGGAGCCCCCAGGGCCCAAACTCGTGCAAATTTTAATGCAGAGGCTGTGTTTAAACTTATAAAACCCCATTCACAACCTGGTTATCTGGGGTACTGAAGGGCTGGACCCATCGCTGGACCTGTCTCATGTTAGTTCATTTTTTTCAAAACAAGTAATTATTTAGTAGATCAGCAGCTCCTAGTGCCATTTATTGCCATATCTTCGGGAAGTTACTCTGCCTTCACAGCATGGAGAGCCTGGTCTAGGTTATTGCACTGGGGTGCAACTGGGTAATAGCTCTGGATTTGGGGTTAAAAGCCTCATGAAATGTCATTGGACTGGCATATAGCTTGTGGTATTAGAGGCTAAGGAAGTATGAAAAGGATGCATAACTCTTTCTTCTTGATTCTGTGTCTTGCTTTTGATGGGCCGAATCTCATTTAATGCAATCTTCACTGTTGCATGTAATGCTAATTTGGTTTGTAGCTAATGCTCAGTCTATGGAGGGCTGACCTTTGCAATGAAGTGGGACTGAACATAGGGGAATCTCTGCATAATCAAGTAATAACAACCTTGGACCTCTTTCATGCCTACAAGTCGGATTGAATAAAACGTCCGGAGGTGGCTGCTTCTATTCTATGCAAAAACAGCGCTTAAAATCGGTTGCTTGTCTTGCACATTTGGGTCTCCTTAAAGCGAGCCTGCTGGATGTATGCGTGCAGTTCTTGTATGACACCGTACAGCAATGAGATGTTAGACTGTAAAACGATAATAAACGCCCAGCACAGCTGGGAGGCTGGAATTTGGTTCATCCTGTATGTCTCTGATTCACAGGTCTCCCCTGCTGCAAGCACGGTTTTTGACCCAATGTAAATCCGAGAGGTCACAGTTCAGCAGTCTAGCTAAGCACATTCCTAGGTGAAGGCATGGGACTAACCTTGTGTCCAGGGAGACTAGTCTCATGCTGAAATAACATGAATTGCTGAATTGCAGCCTGAATACCTAAGGAAAAAATATTCTCCAAGAAACCTTTCCTTTGGAGCTTGTTTTATACCATACATTTATTTGGCTTCTAAGTGCCCTAAGGGTTGGGAACATGTCATCTCCTGGGGGTTGGGCAGAACCAGATCGCTGCTTAACACAGCCATAACCCTGTCATCTCTAGTTTAGATCATGAGCATTTCAGAGAGGGAGCTCCTCTTTCTTTTCTGGATTAGCCGAGCATGAAGAGCCCTGTCAATGCTCAGTAAATCCAACAGCCTCCTGGGAGTTGGCCTTTCTATGAAAGTGCTTTTCTGCTTTAGGAATGGTGGAGGAACTGCAGTTTATAGTAAAAAGGAAAAGTGTGCAAGAACAATAAGGTATCTTTTTATGTTATGTAGCATGTGATGGAAGACAGTAGCACAGAAGAGCAATTAAAAGGCTTTGCTTGGGTGAGGTTTGAAGGAGACTTTCTGGCAAGTTTTGAAGACATGTGACTAACCAGTCAGGTGAAGAAACCTAAAATTCCTTTTGATTTGGAGGAGGTGTAGAGGAGGAAGCTCTTTTGCAAGGAGAGAGGATTGTGGAGGTGGGGGGGGGGAGGGCAGGAAGAACTGTAGGCTGGATATAAGGCAAAAAGAGGGAAGAATGGCCAAGGCAGTAATGATGGAACATGTCCAGAGAAGTGATCCAAAAATGAGGTAGGAAACACGACCCTCCTACCTGTGTTTCTCAGCTGCGAGATGCAATATTTCCACTTGTGATTGGCACACAGTGGGGCAGAAAATAGCATCCTGGCATGAAGGTGACGCGTCTTTCAGTAGAAGCTCTGGGAGTTTTGCAAACTGCCAGTGAGTGACATGTTGAAATCTTGACATACAGAGTGCTTATGATCTAGACTAATTACTGACTTTATGCCAGTCTGTATGTGTGTCCTTCCAAGAAATAACGTCATTCACGTTGGCACCGAAACGAGAGCTGCAGCCTTTAACAGGCTTTTGAGAGAAAACCATAAGTGCGATATTAAACTGTATATCTAAGAATGGTCTAGCCACGCAGCTTAGTTTGGATGGAGCAGTCTTGGCAATTGCATTTACCTATGGAGATTATTCTACCATTTTCAAGCATAGGTAAATGTGATTACTGAGACGTTATTCTCCGTAGTACACCAACAGAGGCAAGAGCCATACACGGTACATCCCAAGTCAAATAGCCTCCCTGCCCCGAAACCAGGCCCCTGAGGACATCGTATGCCAGAGTTTTAAAATGTTAATTCTAAATAATAATCAACGCTTGTTAAGCAATCAGTGGGCTTCTGGCTAAAATTGAAGGAAACTTTTCAGTAATGTAGCTCATAGACTGGAAGATACAGCTTTGCTAAGGCAAACCTGTCTGTACTTGTAGAAATCTTCTTGTGTTACACAACACACAGGCAAATACACAATTTCTGCCTTTCTCGATGCTCCTCTTTGTGTAAATGGCTGAGCACCACCTTTTCTCCTGCTGTGCTCTAACTTTCTAAAGGTTGACCCCCCTGTATGTGATTTGAACCTGGATTTCCATTAGCCAATTAAACGGCCTCCTTATGAGCTGGCCGGGAGTGGTCAGGTTTTTGGTTTCATGGAAATACTTGAAAGATCTCGAGTTCCTCCTTATGCAGAAGGGACAACTTCAAAATGGTTCTAGTACATCTGCGTTCACAACATATTGCTGGTGAATGTGCTGACTTGTAGTCCAAAGCTTCACTTCTAGAAAACTGATAATGCAAAAGTACTGAGTGCGTGCAGAGTCTCCTTCCCATGGTGTTTACTCCCTTCCTCTTTCACGCCCAGCAAATCCTGGGTAAGGGCACTATATGATATTTTATGATGCTTCTAACTGGGCCATTCATTTCCTTTTTGGTCCTGCCTCCATCGGTAGACCAGCAGGACTGGAAGATGCAGTAGCCTTCTGGCCATCTGGTTTCAGTGTTGGCTTATTTTCAACTTTGACGTGGCATTGAAAGCAAGCACTGCTTGGGTGCTAGGAGGAAGCTGAAAGAAGCTAATAAGAGATGAATTCTTGACTGACAAATGCCAGGTAAGCCACAGTAGAAGAAATAATTGGAGCTGCTTCTACAATTTTTCTGTTCTAAGTTTATTATATTAATCGGGAAGAAGTACTTAAACTTCTTTGTGGTTGCTCAATGTAGCCTTTGGCACCATATGCAACAGTGGTCAAAAAAAGCAAACAGAAGTGTTAAGAGGCATACAAAACACATGGAAAATATCTTGCCATTATATAAATCGGCTGAATGCCTGTGCCTGAAATGTTGTCTTCCGTTCTAGCAAATTCATCTCATAAAGGAGGCAGCAAAATAAGAAGGAATTCAGAGGCAGGAGAAATGAAAAGGGTTAGCATTTTAATATTTTGGAGCTGTTTCCCCACAGTGAATTTTAAAGTAATTGGAAGGAGTATAATGTAAGGAGATAAGTTGACTTAAATGTTCTTTCTGAGAATATGCAACAAAAGAGATGCTCAGTTAAAACTGAAAGATCAGCAAACTAGATTGTTGGAAGATGTTGCGTACCTTGCAGAATCACACTCTGATGTGAGCTCCGCAGGTTGCCACTGAGATAAGAGTTAAACAAGACTCAAAAAAAAAAAAAACCAAACCCAAAACCCACAAACAAAAAAACAACCGAACCAACCAACCCAAACAAAAAAAAAACCCCAAAACCACCTGCAAAAAAAAAAACCCCAAAAATACCGCCCC